>NC_086105.1:78734527-79042339 GCF_963921235.1 Mobula hypostoma | reverse complement strand
TGTCCTTTTGCTATTAATATAACTGTAGAAACACTTTGGATTTATTTTCACCTTACTTGCCAAAGTAACCTCGTATCTTCTTTTAGCTTTTCTAGTTTCTTTCTTAAGATTCTTTTTACATTCTTTATATTCCTCGAGCACCTCATTTACTCTATGCTGCCTATATTTATTGTAGATATCTCTCTGTTTTCAAAACAAGTTTCCAATATCCCTTGAAAACCATGGCTCTCTCAAACTTTTAACCTTTCCTTTCAACCTAACAGGAACATAAAGATTCTGTATCCTCAAAATTTCACCTTTAAATGACTTCCATTTCTCTATTTCATCCTTCCCATAAAACAACTTGTTCCAATCCACTCCTTCTAAATCCTTTCACATCTCCTCAAAGTTAGCCTTTCTCCAATCAAAAATCTCAACCCTAGGTCCAGACCTATCCTTCTCCATAATTATAATGAAACTAATGGCATTGTGATCACTGGACCCGAAGTGCTCCTTAACACATACCTCCATCACCTGACCTATCTCATTTCCTAACAGGAGATCCAACACTGCCCCTTCTTTAGTTGGTACCTCTATGTATTGCTTCAAAAAACTATCCTGCACACATTTTACAAACTCCAAACCATCCAGCCCTTTTACAGTATGGGCTTCCCAGTCTATGTGTGGAAAATTAAAATCTCCCACAATCACAACCTTGTGCTTACTACAAATATCTGCCATCTCCTTACAAATTAATTCCTCCACTTCTAGCTCCCCATTAGGTAGTCTATAATACACTCCTATAAGTGTTACTACACCTTTCCCATTCTTCAATTCCACTCAAATAGCCTCCCTAGACGAGCCCTCTAATCTATCCTGCCAGAGCACTGCTGTAATATTTTTTCTGACAAGCAATGCAACACCACCCCCTCTTGTCTCTCTGATTCTATCACACCTGAAGCAATTAAATCCAGGAATATTTAGTTGCCAATCACACCCCTCCTTCAACCATGTTTCATTAATAGTGATCACATCATACTTTCAGGTATCAATCCATGCGGTAAGCTCATACACCTTTCTTATAATGCTCCTCACATTAAAATAAATGCATTTAAGAAAACTTCCACCACTTACTCTCTGTTTATCAATAACAGTGCAAACAACTTTACTATTTTCTTTTTCTTCCTTCTCCACTACATCTGTTCCTACACTCTGGTTCCCCTCCACCCCCCCCCCCCGTATCTAGTTTAAATCCACCGGATCCTCTAGCAAACCTACCTGCAAGAATATTTGTCCCCCTCCAGTTGAAATGTAAACCGTCCCATTGGAACAGGTCCCACCTTCCCTGGAAAACTGCCCAATTATCTATAAATCTGAAGCGCTCTCTCCTGCACCATGTCTTCAGCCACATGTTGATCTGCGCTATCTTACTATTTCTAAACCCGCCTGCACGTGGCACTGGTAGCAATCTTGAGACTGCTATCCTGGAAGTCCTGTCCTTTAACTTGGCGCCTAACTCCCTAAACTCACCTTTCAGGACCTCCTCACTCTTCCTACCCATGTCATTTGTCCCTACATGGACCACGACATCTGGCTGCTCACCCTTCCTCTTGAGAATACTAAGAACTCGATCCGAGATATCGCTGACCCTGGCACTAGGGAGGCAACAGACCATCCAGGATTCTCGATCTCTTCTACAGAACCTCTTATCTGTCCCCCTTACTATCGAATCCCCTATCACTACTGCTCTCCTCTTTTCCCTCCTTCCTTTCTGAGCTGAGGGTCCCGTCTCGGTGCCAGAGACGCAACCACTGCAACTTGTCCCTGGTAGGTGGTCCCCACCAACAGTATCCAAAATGATATACTTATTATTGATGGGAACGGCCACACCGTTAAGACAGAGTTCACATCCTCTGATAACACAGAGCTAACCACTGCTAACAAAGAGTTAACATATAATGCTAACGTAGAGTTAAGAACCACTGATATCAAAGAGTTGACGTCACTGCTAACACAGAGTTAGCATCTACCGCTAAAGCAGAGTTAACATCAACTGCTAACACAAAGATAAACTCCACTGATATAACAGAGTTAACATCACAGATAACACAGAGTTAACAACCATTGCTAACACAGAGCTAACATCACTGCTAACAACAAGTGAACAGCCATTGCTAATACAGAGTTAACAACCACTGCTAACACAGAATTTACATCCTCTTCTGACCACAGAGTTTCTCTCCAGGGCTGCACTGAAAGCTCCAGTGATGGAGAATTCCTGGTCCCTGGATCCAGTGGAGAAAAGGATGTCACATTTCTACCTGGAAGATTCATTTCTTATTGGCAAGGAAAGGTCTCTCATTTTTCTCGAATGAAGGAAATAAAACTGATCAGGTTTAAGCAATGAGACAAAAGGGGCTGCAACGTTCCAGGCTTGAAATTGCCTTCCAGCAGATGACATGGGGCACATCACTACCCCTAGCTTCTGTCACAACTGCAAAGTAGTTAAGCTATGAAGCCTGATCAAGTGGATTCAGGTGTCTGTCAAAGAATGCAGCTGAGGAAACAGTAAGAACTATCTTCAGCACAAATTTCACATTTAATTTTATGAGAAATCAAGCTGAAGTCTGGTGGCTGGAGGTCTGTCCTGGGACTGGAGGACCCCTCCTTATGTGAGGTTGGTGGGGGGTCCTGCAGGGAGACATTATAGAGTTATGAACACAGCCTCATCCTTCACCAAAACCAGCCTCCTCTCTATGGACTCTGTCTTAGATTTCCTGCCTCCTCAGGAAAGAGCAACATAATCAAATATCCTTCCTTCCTGGTCATTCTCTTCTTCTCCCTTGGGAATATTTAAAGCAGAGGTTGATAGGTCTTGATTGGTTAAGGGCATCAAAGTTACAGAGAGATAAAGGTAGAATAAACCAGCCATGATGGAATGGTGGTGCAGACTCAGTGGGCTGAGTGGCCTAATTCTGCTCCTGTGTCTTATAGGCATGTGGTCTTACTCCAGGCTGAAGCTTATTAGGATGGAGCCCTGGAACAACCATGCAGCACTGGCTTGATGAGCTGAGCACAGCAAGATGAACTTACTGTGAGATTCATACTGGCTCAAGCAGTATAATATACTGTCGGCTAATATTAAATTGCAAACACAGTGGCTCAAGTTATAATTACAAATGCCATTTAATGTGCTTCCCAATCACTCGCCAGTTCGTCCTGCGAATTGTGAACTGCAGAGTTTGGAACTGACAGAATTTGGGCACAATGATTATTAGCATCTTGTAATCAAGGCTAACTGCCAGATGACATTGCATACTTGAAGTACAAGTGACACCGACAGATACTTCATGCTTTATATAACTGCCAGCCCATTTGTTACATCATTAGGATGGTTCTCACTCACATTAATGGCCCATTAGTCTGTTAGCAATGGAGAGACTTAACACAGCAGGTGTGGGTGGTCTGGTGTCCAATATAAATACTTTATATTAGAAAAGAAAGAAATTAACTTCTAAGATAGTTACACAACCAAAAGCTTAATGCTCAAAGAGCAGTTGTATTCAATCCCAGTTTTTCTGTTCTATTCTAGTTTTCACACATTCCAAGTTACAATAGAATATATCATTAAATAATGATCCATAACATAATGCATAAAAATTTATGTGGAGATCATATTTATCATGGCCTAATTTTCTCAAGAGTTGTAGATTTTCAGAATCAGTTTTCCAGGAATCTGTCAAAATCGTCTGAGGTATTCTCAACTCACTGACTGCATGGCGAAATGATACCTGAGTAGTGTTGCTCTCACTCACAGGCCAATAAGCTGTATAGAAGAGTCACGGAGTCAGAGTTCAAAGTTCAAAGTTAGAAACAAATCTATTACCAACATAGCATACACTCCCAGTGTCCACTTTATTAGGCACGCCTGTACAGCTGCTTATTTATGCAGGTATCTAATCAGCCAATCATATGCCAGCATCTCAATGCATAAGAACATGCAGACATGGTTGAGTTTCAGTTGCTGTTCAGAACAAAAATCAGAATGGAGAAGAAATGTGATCTAAGTGACTTTGACCGTGGAATGATTGTTGGTGCCAGACAGAGTTGGTTTGAGTATCTCAGAAATTGCTGATCTCCTGAGATTTTCATTCATAACAGTCCCTAGAGTTTACAGAGAATGGCACAAAAAAACATCACTGAGTGGCTGTTCTGTGGGCAAAAATGTCTTGTTAATGTCAGAGGTCAGAGGAGAATGACCAGACTGATTCAAGCTGACAGGAAGATGACAGTAACTCAAATAAGCACAACAGTGGTGTGCAGAAGAGCATCTCTGAATGCACAATACTTCAAACCTTAAAGTAGTTAGGCTAGAAGAGCAGAAGATCACAAACACACACACACACGCACACACACATACACACATGCGCACACACACACACACACACACGCACGCACACGCACTCGCACACACACTCGTGCACACACACAAACATGCACACACACACACACACACACACACACACGCACACACGGACACACACAGACACACATGTACACACACACGCACACGCACACAAGGACACACACAGACACACACGTATACACACATGCACACACACACACGCACACACACACGCACACACACCATAGTAGCGTACCAGTTAACATGACACTATTAGAGCTCAGGGCATTCCAGAGTTTGGAGTTCAATTCTGGCACTGTTCTGTAAGGAGTCTCTGTACGTTCTCCCTGTGGAATGTGTGGGGTTTCATCCCACAGTCCAAAGATGTACTGGGTAAGTTCATTGGTGATAGTAAATTGTCCTGCGATTCGGATAGGGTTAATTGGGGCTGTGGGATTGCTTTAAGCAGCTTGGCTGAAAGGGCAGGAAGAGTGTACTCCGTGATGTATCACTAAATAAATCAAGTGCTGGAGTAACTCATTCCTTTGCATAGGTGCTGCCTGTCCTGCCGCGTTCCTCCACTGTTTGTGTGTTCTGTGTACTTGTCTTTTAAATGTTGTTAGTGTAACTACCTACAACACTTCCTCTGGCAGCTCATTCCAGACACCCACAGTGAAGAAATTGCCCTTCAGGTCCCCTTTAAATTTTTCCCTCTTACCTTAAACCTACACCCTCTAGTTTTAAATTTTATTGTCCTGTGGAAAAGACTATATGAATTCACCCTACATCTGTCCCTCATGCTTTTACACACCTTTTCTCACCTCATTCTTTTCCAGTGTAGTGAATAAGTGGCAGTAAATAAACTTGCATGTGGTGTGGTGAATTCATAGTTGCGAAAATGAAGTTATCCGCACCGGTGCAAGAGTCTGTTGATTGAAGGGTCATAGCTGTTACTGAACATGGTGGTGTGGGTCCCGAGGTTCCTGTAACTTTCCAGTGGCAGCAACAAGGATAGAACATGTCCTGGATGGTGGGAGTCCTTGATGTGTATGCGTACATCAAGAAAATATGACAAGTGAATTTATTCAAACACTCTGATAGTCAAATGTTACTTATTGTGCTATCTTGTAGCTGGCACTTATCTTCTGTAAATAATCACCATCTTGACTTATTCTTAGTGTCACAGAACACTACAGCACAGAAGCAGGCCCTTCAGCCCATCAGTTCCATGTTGATCCTGTAATCTGCCTAGTTCCACCTACCTGCACCTGGACCATTGCCCTCAAAACTCCCCCAATCCACTTACCTATCCAAATTTATCTTAAATGTTGAAATCAAACCCACATAGAAACATAGAAACCCTACAGCACAATACAGGCCCTTTGGCCCACAATGCTATGCCGAACATGTCTTTACCTTAGAAATTTCCTCGGGTTACCCATAGCCCTCTATTTTTCTAAGCTCCATGTACATATCCAGGAGTCTCTTAAAAGACCCTATCATATCCGCCTCCACCACCGTCACCGGCAGCCCATTCCACGCATTCACGGCTCTGCATAAAAAACTTAGCCCTGACATCCCCTCTGTACCTACTTCCAAGCACCTTAAAACTGTGTCCTCTTGTGTTAGCCATTTCAGCCCTGGGAAAAAGCCTCTGACTATCCACAGGATCAATGCCTCTCATCATCTTATATACCTCTCATCCTCTTTCACTCCAAGGAGAAAAGGCCAAGTTCACTCAACCTATTCTCATAAGGTATGTCACATCTACCACTGGCACTAACAGCTCATTCTCCACTCCAACATGCTTTGAGTGAAGAAGTTCCCCCTCATGTTCCTCTTATACATTTCAACGTTCACTCATAACCCGCGACCTCTAGTTCTCTCACCCAACCTCAGTGGAAAAAGCCTGTTTGCCCTTACCCTACTAACAGTATACCCTTCATTATTTTGTATACTTCAGTCTTTTATGTTCAAGGGAATAAAGTTCTAATCTATTCAACTTTTCCCTATAATTCTCGTCTTCAAGTCCTGGTATTTTCCTTATAAATTTTCTCTGTCCTCTTTCAGTCTTATTTGCATCTTTCCTGTAAGTAGGTGACCAAAACTGCTCCATATTAGGCCTTACCAATGTTTTACATAACTTCAACATAACATCTCAACTCCTGTGCTCAGTACATTGAATTATGAAGGCCAACATGCCAAAAACTTTCCTTATGACCCTATCTACCTGTGATAGCACTTTCAAGGAATTATTCCCAGATCCTTCTGTTCTTCTGCACTCCTCTGTATCCTACCACTACCTTGATTCGTCTTCCCAAACTTCAACACCTTACACTTGTTTGCATTAAATTCCATTTACCATTTTTCAGCCCATTTCACCAGCATATCCAGATCCCACTGCAAGCTTTGATCGTCTTCCTTGCTGTCCAATACACCCCCAATCTCTGTATTATCCACAAATTTACTGATCCACTTTACCACATTATCATCCAGATTGTTGATATAGATGACAAACAACCATGGACCCCGCACCGATCTCAGCAGCATTACACTAGTCACAGGCCTCCAGTCAGAGAGGCAATCGTCCATTACCACTTCTTGTTTGGTGGTCCAGTCAAATCTCTTTGGTGATTTTTATTTAAAACTCCTGCCAGTGATTAATAACCTATAAAACACAGCTCTCTGATATAATGCTTGTTTCACAGACTTGTACTGAGTAACCAATTCTACTGCTGCTGCTGGGTTGCGGGATAAAAGGAATCACATTTCTGACTTTGCGATCATGGTGCTTATCTTGCTGAGAGCAAACTTCAGAAATGTATTCGCTGATGTCTCTGGTTTTGGAGCTGTCGCCAGGATTGCAAAGTTGGAGAATGACCTTGAATAACTTGATTAGCAGCTGGTCTGTAAGTGGGAATGGATTCTTTTACCAGTGTCAGCCGTATTATTTTCAAAGCACAGTGTACAACCTTGCACTTCACACAGTTGAATACCCTGATGGATTTTAGTATCCGACCTGGCTGGCCTTCTTTTGTGTCTCTGGCTCTGAAGTAAAGTGGTTTTGCCATCAGATGTTGTAATAATTAAATCTGGCTGTTCTCCCGTGGATGAGTTTCCTCAGACCTCTTCGTTTTGCTTTGCTCGATTCTGTTACAGATGATTTGCTGCTGATCTAAGCTGTAGGTTCTCTGAGGCCCCACAGGTCACTCAGAGTTACTGTCTGCAATCTCTCTACTCCAGGAACAGGGAGACCATCGAACCATGACTGACAATGTGCAGGAACAGAGGGAATCCATAGGACCCCCCAGAGTTGTGACAAGAGTGGTCCATATGTTGCAAAGCCTGGGGAGGATACCCATCAAATGTCACCTCATTAGGCAGTGGACTGCCTGCGATCCACTCCTGTCATAGGTGAAAAGAGTAGCCCGCCAGCCCTTCATCCGAATTTCAACCATTCACAAATTGCTAACATGAACTGATCCAACAGGACGGCCGAATGTCATGGGGCAGTCGTGTAGTGGCTCCCCCATGCCCCCCCCCACCAAAGTCGCATGTGCACCTGCTACAATCGATCTGATATGGTATGTTATTGGACTTCATTATCTAGGAGATTGAGTTCAAGAGCTGTGAGATAATGTTACAGGTCTATAAAACCATGGTTAGACCATACTTGTTCACTTCTGCTCTCCTCATTATAGGTAAAATATGGATGCTTTAGAGAGCATGCAGAGGAGATTTATGAGGATGTTTCCTGGACTAAAAATAGGTTGATCGAGCTTGTGGTGGATGCAGTCCAGTCTATCACGGGTAAAACCTTACCCATCTCTGAGCATCTTCGAGGAGAACTGTCGCAGGAAAGCAGCGTCCATGACCTAAAGCCCCCACTATCCAGCCCATGCTCTCTTCTCACTGCTTCCATCAGGAAGGAGGTACAAGAGGCTCAGGTCCCACACCAGCAGTTTCAGGAACAGTTGTTACCCCTCAACCAGCAGGCTCTTGAAGCAGAGGAAATAACTTCACTCATGACACTCATCTCAACCCTAAGCTGATTCCACAATGTATGGACTCACTTTCAAGGACACTACAAGCAAGTCTTTAATATTTATTGCTTATTTATTTGTTATTCTAATTTTGTTTTTATTTTCTTTCTTGTATTCTCGCAGTCTCCTGTCTTTTGTACATTAGCTATTTGTCTTTGTTGTGTGCAGTTTTTGATTGATTCTATCACATTTCTTTGTTCTTACTGTGAATCCCCACAAGAGAATAAATCTCAGGGTAGTATACCCTGATAGGAAATATGTGGAACATACCATTTCAGCCTATTATGTTGTGCCAAACCAATTAAATTAGTAATCAAGTAACTAACTAAACTAATCCCTTCTACCTACACAATGTCCCTACCTTTCCATTTTCCTCACCTTCAGGTGCCTATCTAAATGTTTCTTAAAAATCCTTAAGTGCATTCCAGGTGCCCACCACTCTCTGTGTAAAATAACTTGCCCCTCATATCGTTGAAATTACCCCCTGTCACCTTAGATGCACATCCTCTGGTATGAGACATTTCAACACTGGAAAAAAGATACTGTCTGTCTACTCTATCTATGCCTTTCAAAGTCTTATAAACCTCTATCAGATCTCTCCTCAGCCTGCAGCACTTGAGAGAAAACAGCCCAGGTTTGTCCAAACTCTCATTAGATGCTGCCTGACATGCTGAGTTCTTCCCACATTTTGTGTGTGAGAATATGTCTTCTACGGTTTTGCTTTCTCCTCAGCCATTTCTGAAGAATTTTAGACCTTACACCCTGTGACAAAAGATTGCATTGTGGTTTTCCTGCTAGTCAGTCCTTGACATTAAATCCTTCATAACATGTTCACTGATGAAAGAACGTAAGGATCTATCAAGGAAACCTGCACTCAGCGGCCACTTTATTAGGTACAAATGTACAACTGCTCTTTAATGCAAATGTCTAATCAGCTAATCATGTAGTAGCAACTTATGCATAAAAGCATACAGACACAGTTAAGACGTTCAGTTGTTATCCAGATCAAACATCGGAATGGGGAAGAAATGTGACCTAAGTGACTTTGACCGTGGAATGATTGTTGGTGCCACACGGAGCGGTTTGAGCATCTCAAAAACTGCTGATCTCCTGGGATTTTCAAGCACGTCAGTCTCTAGAGACCATAATACCGTAAGATATCGGACCAGAATTAGGCCAGTTGGCCCATTGCATCTGCTCCACCATTTCATCATGGCTGATCCAATTTTCCTCTCAGCCCCAATCTCCTGCCTTTTTTCGTATCCCTTCATGCCCTGACAAATCAAGAATCTATTAACCTCTGTGTTAAATATGCATAAAGACTTGGCCTCCTCAGAGATGACAGAGAATGGTGCAAAAAGCAGAAAAAGCATCCAGTGAGCAGCAGTTCTGTGGGTGAACACACCTTGTTAATGAGAGAGGTCAGAGAGGAATGACCAGGCTGGTTCAATCTAACAGGAAGATGAGAGTAACTCAAATAGAAATGCATTACAACAAGAGTATCTCTGAATGTACGAAACATTCAGCCATGAAGCGGACGGGCTACAGCAGCAGAAGACCATGAACATACACTCAGTGGCCATTTTATTAGGCAGAGGAGGTGCCCAATAGAGTGAGCACATTCTAGTGTATGCCTGCAACACTTTGTAAACTGTAGATAGTTTCAGCTTAGGTATTACAGTCCTTGTGGGTCTCTGGAACTCTTTTCAGCCAAGTGTCCTCTAATGAACATGAGCAGACAAATTGAGATATTTACAGAGTTCTGAAAGAAAAAGACATTTGTGGAGCTTGGAGTTAGTTGTGAATTGCATCTGGTTGTCCTTGCCGAATGCCTGTCAACAGGAATTGAAAACAGGAAGTTTGGAGTTGGTACCTAGCCATCTATGATCAGAATTCACTGTCAGTTGTTTGGGATGCAAAGTGTTAAGCAGCAATAAATTCAGGGTGGCATCATCTTGCCTCCATGTGATCATGTTAAACAAACAGAAGACAAGTTGTCAACCTGTTTCGCATCTTTTCCAATTTTTTTAAACTTCCACTAAAGTCAACATTACATATCTTACACAGTGACAACATTATCACAAACTCCAGACTTGCCTTAACAAAACTGGCAAGGTATCATTGGAAAGAAACAATGTGCTGTGCTTGGTGACTGAACAAGCAATCGCTATACTTTGTGCTGTTGATCACAGCTACTTAGATGAGGACTGTGCTGTCTCTTGTCAGCTGAGTCTGTGAGAACCCTGAGCAAGTCGAAGGTGTAATGCTTGTGAATCTACAAGTTGGCTGGAGGCTGGTGACCACAGAAGACATCCTACCCTGGGGTTGAAGGGCTTTGTGTGTGCAAGTGGTGGGAGGGAGGAACAGGCTCACTTGCTGTTGTTTCGTTCAGAATCAGGATCAAAATCAGGTTTAATATCACCAGCATATGTCATGAAATTTGTTAACATCATGGCAGCAGTACAATGCAATACATGATAATACAGAAAAAAACAATAACTCAGTAAACCAATTAAAGTAAGTATATATATGTATATTAAATAGCTAAATTGAAAATAGTGCAAAAACAGAAATAATACATAAAAAGTGAGTTAGTGTTCTTGGGTTCACTGTCCATTTCAGAATCGGATGGCAGAGGGGAAGAAGCTGTTCCTGAATCACTGAGTGTGTGCCTTTAGGCTACTGTATCTCCTACTTGATGGTAACAGTGAGAAAAGGTCATGTATCATTATTAAGGTAATAGAGGTCCTTAATAATGGAGGCCGCCTTTCTGAGGCATCGCTCCCTGAAGATGTCCTGGGTACTACGGAAGCTAGTACACAAGATGGAACTGACTAATTTTATAACTTTCTGTAGCTTCTTCTGATCCTGTGCAGTAGCCCCTCTCCCCCTCATACCAGGCAATGATGCAGCCTGTCAGAATGCTCTCCACGTTACTTCTGTAGAAGATTCAAGTGTTTTAGTTGACAAACCAAATCTCCTCAAACTCCTAAGGAATTATAGCCAGTGTCTTACCTTCTTTGTAGCTGCATCAATATGTTGGAAACATATTGTTAGATAGTTATAACAATATAACTATATATAATTATATAATTATATATTGTCATATATGGTTAGATCCTCAGAGATCTTGACACCCAGGAACTTGAAAATGCTCACTCTCTCCACCTCTGATGGTATGTGTTCCTTCGTCTTACCCTTCCTGAAGTCCACAATCAGCTCTTTCGTCTTAGTGATATTGAATGCCAGTTTGTGCTGCAACACCATTCAACTAGTTGGTTTATCTCACTCTTGCACGCCCTCTCGTCTCCATCTGAGATTGTATCATCAGCAAATGTATAGGTGGTATTTAAGCTATATGAGCTACACAGTCATGAGTATAGAGAGAGCAGAGCAGTGGACTAAGCACACACCCCTGAGGTGCACCAGTGTTACTTGTGTTCTGTTTAGTTGTACACTTGTGGTGTTCTGACCGGCATGTAAGTTGCTATCAATGCCAATATCAGATTCTTTCTTCAAGTGCTCTGCACATTTTCCCTACATTTATCCAGTAACTTGCTGCAAACAGCCACACAGTAGCACAGAGTTTTACACAATTCTCTATAACAATCAGCTGTGAGATCAGTGTTCAGTTCCCACTGCTCTCTGTGAGAAGGTTGTATGTTCTCCCCATGACCGAAAGGGTTTTCTCCGGTGCTCCGATTTCCTCCCATAGTCCAAAGACGTTCCAGTTAGGGTTCATGAGGTATGGCATTGCCATGTTGGTGCCAGAAGTATTGTGACATCTACGGGATGCCAGCACAATCCTTGCTGATTTGCTTTGACACAAATAACACTATTTGATGTACATGTGACAAATGAAGCTAATGAATCAATCTTTAAATGCAACAGAAAATATAATAGAAAATAAAACATCGTCTCAAGCAGATGTTCCCAACCTGGAGTTCACAGATCCCTCGGTTAATGGTCAGAGTCCCCTGAGGTCTCAGATCCCTCGGTTAATAGTCCGAGTCCCCGGAGTTCACGGATCCCTCAGTTAATGGTCGGAGTCCCCGGAGTTCACGGATCACTCGATTAATGGTAGGAGTCCCCAGAGTTCACGGATCCCTCAATTAATGGCCAGCAACTCCAGAGTTCACGGATCCCTCGGTTAATGGTCAGAGTTTCCGGAGTTCACGGATCCCTCGGTTAATGGTTGGAGTCCCCGGAGTGCTCGGATCCCTCAATTAATGGTCGGAGTCCCTGGAGTTCACAGATCCCTCGGTTAATGGTCGGAGTCCCCGGAGTTCACAGATCACTCAGCTAATGGTCGAAGTCCCCAGAGTGCTTGGATCCCTTGGTTAATGGACAGAGCCCCAGAGTTCTCAGATCCCTCGGTTAATGGTCGGAGTCCCCGGAGTGCTCGGATCCCTTGGTTAATGGTCGGAGTCCCCAGAGTGCTCGGATCCCTTGGTTAATAGTCGGAGTCTCCGGAGTTCACAGATCCCTTGGTTAATGGTCGGAGTGCCCGGAGTTCACGGATCCCTTGATTAATGGTCAGAGTCTCCGGAGTTCACGGATCCCTCAGTTTGCGGTCGGTGTCCCCTCGTGTCCACAGATCCCTTGGTTAATGATAGGGCTCCATGGTGTAAAGAAAGGTTGGGACCTTCTGATCTAGAGAAATGTAAATGAAAGGGATACAAATTATTTATCAGATGTATATTGAAACACACAGCGAAGTGTGTTGTTTGCGTTAACAACCTACACACAAGGACATGATGGGGCCAGCCCACAAGTGTCACCAGACATTCCAGTGGTAACGTAGCACACCCACAATGTTCAGTAGAACAAATAGGATACAATGCAGAACATACCAAGCTACAAATCAACAACAGCAGAAAGAAGCCACATTCCTGCCTCCCCTCTGCCGCATGCACAGTGCTCTCACCTGCAGCGAACATGTGGATTCACAGATATTGCACCTCCGGTGTCCGGAGCAAACTCACAGAGACTCAGGGTGGTAAATAAATAATACTGAGAATATGAACTGTAGAGTCTTTAAAAATGAGTCTATAGGTTGTGGTATCAGTTCAGTGCTGAGTTTATCCACTCTGATTCAGGAGCCTGATGATTGTAGGGTAAACTATTCCTAAACCTGGAGGTGTAGGACCTAAGGTTTCTGTACCTCCTTCCCAATGGTGGTAACAAGAAGAGAGCGTGGCCTGGAAGAGTAGGGAGCAGGGGTGGGGGAGTCCTTGATGTTGTATGCTGCTTTCTTGTAGTAGCTCTACTTGTAGGTGAGCTCAATGGTGGGGTGAGAATCAGAATGAAGTTCATTATCTCTGACATACGATGTGAAATTTGTTGTTTTGTGGCAGCAGTACAGTGCAATACATAGAAGAATTGTTAGTCTCGATGAGCATTCTAGGCCAGAATTGTCAACAGTTCCTTTCACCTGGAGTTGCTGCCTGATTCTCAAAGTTCTTCTAGCTTATCATTTTTTCTGCCTCAGATTCCAATATCTGTGAACTCTTGTAGGTGAAGAGATTATGAAGGCATTAGTAATGATATTTCTAGATTCATTAGATTCTGGAATGGTTATGGAAGACAGAGAAATTACAAACGTCACTCCATTCTTTTCTTTAGGAAGAGAGGGAGACAGGAAATTATAGGTCAGGTAGCCTGACTTCACTTGTTGGAAAGATTTTGGAGTCCATCTTTAGGACGCGGTTTCGGGACACTTAGAGGCAGATGATAAAATAGGTCAAAGTCAGTATTGTTTCCTCTAGGGAAAATCTCATTTGAAATGAGGAAGTTGTTGGAATTCAGTGAGGAAATAACAAGCAGGATAGACAAAGGAGACTCAGTGGGTGTTATTTACTTGGACTTTCAGAAAGCTTTTGATAAGGTGCTATGCATGAGGCCACTAAACAAGATAAAGAACCCATTGTATTACTGGAAAGATTCTAGCATGGTTAAAAGATTGGATGACTGGTTGGAGTCAAAGAGTGGGATTAAAGGGGACCTTTTCTAGTTGGCTGATGGTTACTAGTGGTGCTCCACAGGGGTCAGTGTTGGGGCTGGTTCTTTTCATGTTATATGTCAATGATTTAGATGATGGATGATGGCTTAGTTTATGGATGATTCAAAAATAGGTGGAGGGGCAGCTTCTGTTGAGGAAGTAGGCAGTCTGCAGAAGGACCGACAGATTGAGAGAATGGGCAAAGAATTGGCCATAGAATATAGTGTAGGGAAGTGTATGGCCATCCACTTTGTTAGAAGGAACAAAGGCATAGACTGATTTCTAAATGGGGAGAAAATTCAAAAATTAAAAATGCAAAGGGATTTGAGAGTCCATGTACAAGATTTCCTAAAGATTTACTTGAATTGGTGGTAAGGAAGGCAAATGCAATGTTAGCATTTATTTCAAGAGGACTGAAACATCGACTGAGTAGGTTTCAACAGGTACATTTAATGTCAAAGAAACGTTTAGAATATACATCCTGAAATTATTTCCTTTGCAAACATCCACAAAAACAGATGAGTGCCCCAAAGAAAGAATGACTGTTAAATGTTAGAACCTTGAAAGCACCCCAACTCCCCACTCCCATGCAGCAGCGAAGCAATGACTACCCCCTTCCCCATCAGCAAAAAAGCATCAGCAGCCCCTACCAAGAACTCAAGCGTGCAGCAAAGCATCAATAATGACACAGACTTACAGTACCCCAAAAACTACTCATCCACTTGTCAGAATATTCAACATACCATAGGATCTCTTTCTCTCCCTTCATTTTCATTTTTAAGTCTTTTTATTAATTATTATTGAAAATCAACAACAAAATACATCAAAATAATTAAGTCAACATATCAATATGTATAATAAGAGTTAAACTATCAACCAAGCTAAACATTGTATCAATAATAATAATAATAAAAAAACAAAATGTTAAAGCGGACAAAGAACCCCTACTAACTAAAACAAAAAAAAACCCTACTAACAAAAAAAAACGAGAAAAAAAATACCATTTGGAGCACAAACCCGGAGCTATACACCATACAAGCTTCTATTAAAAAAAAGACATCAATCCGCCAACCAAATCCATTTACCCAAGAATCAGAAGGGGACAATCTTAATTAACTCAAATCAAATGATAGTAGCGGGCAAAAGAGCCCCACCTTTTCTCAAAGTCAAATCGAGGATCAAAAATTCGACTTCTGATTTTTTTCCACACTAAGACATAGCATCACCTGAGAGAACCATTGCATCAAAGTGGGAGCAGAAGCATCTTTCCATTTTAATAAAATAGTCCTTCTAGCCAATAATGTGACAAATGCAATTACATGTTGTAATTTACTATTACAACAGGATAATTATCATTTACTTAACATAAAGCAAGATTGGGAAAGAGAGCTTAACATGACCTTAATAACAGAGGATTTGTTGTGAATTTTGAAGTTGGTTAACTCTTCTTCGATTTGCGCCAGTCACTCTCTAATTCAATTTAAAATTGTATATCATTATTATTTGACAAAGGAGAGACTGCCTAAAATATTTCCTAATGTTAACAGTCAGTGTGATAGACGTAAAACTGAGATAGCTACATTGACACATATGTTTTGGTCGTGTTCTGTATTGAAACATATTTGGAAATCTATTTTTTCCACAATTTCTAAAGCTTTAAAAATTAATTTACAACCTAATAAATTGACAGTTTTGTTTGGTATAATTCCTCAATATATTCATGGTATTTCTCTTTCTCTCCCTAATAAGGGAAAAAGAGGTGTTTCTTTTTCACAACAAGAGGAGAGACATAACAAAACAATTCGCTGATTTATGGTGTTAAAAATCTGTTGTGTTGCTTTTATTGAGCTCTGTGCCCAAAGAACTCGGGTCTCTAGGCACATAGCCAGCAGCCAGCTTGCTGCTTCCAAACTTCCGTGTACTCCCACGACACATCAGGCAGCAGCACCTGCCTTGAATTCACCAGCCTCCAGAGCACAAAAACCCAGCATCCTGAAGGCACACTAGTTTTCCAGGCCGCGTCCTTGGCATATCGAAAAGCGGCCAGTTGTGAGGCCCCGAGAGCAGGTCCCATTTCCACAAAGAACCAAAGTCAGTGTGTAACTCCAGGTCAAGGTCTTCAAAAGAACCCTGAAAAGGAAAAGAAGAGATATCAAAGGTGGAAATTGAGCTATTTCTGAAGATGCAAGCAAAGGAGTTGCCATTGGGCATCATCATCCTAAGCTCCACCCCTTCAAGGATGTAATGCTGAGCCTTGGTAAGTCATTGGTCACTTGGTATATTGTGACCAATTTTGGGCTCCTTATCTAAGAAAAGATGGACTGCCAATGGAGAATCCAAAGAAGGTTAACAAAAATGAATCCGAGAATAGAACAGTTAATATATGAGGACTATTTGATGGCCCTGGGCCGGTGCTCACTGGATTTTAGAAGAATGAGGGGGTATCTCATTGAAACCTTTTGAAAACTGAAAGGCCTATATCGACAGGATAGAAGATGTTTCCTATAGTAGGTGAGTGTAGGACCAGAGGACACAGCCTCAGAATAGAGAGACATAGAAACATAGAAAATAGGTGCAGGAGTAGGCCATTCAGCCCTTCGAGCCTGCACCACCATTCAGTACAATCATGGCTGATCATCCAACTCAGAACCCTGTACCTGCCTTCTCTCCATACCCCCTGATCCCTTTAGCCACAAGGGCCATATCTAACTCCCCCTTATATATAGCCAATGAACTGGCCTCAACTATTTCCTGTGGCAGAGAATTCCACAGATTCACTACTCTCTGTGTGAAGAAGTTTTTCCTCATCTTGGTCCTAAAAGGTTTCCCCTTTATCTTTAAACTGTGACCCCGCGTTCTGGACTTCCCTAACATCGGGAACAATCTTCCTGCATCTAGCCTGTCCAATCCCTTTAGAATTTTATACGTTTCAATAGGATCCCCCCTCAATCTTCTAAATTCCAGCAAGTATAAGCCTAGTCGATCCAGTCTTTCATCATATGAAAGTCCTGCCATCCCAGGAATTAATCTGGTGAACCTTCTTTGTACTCCCTCTATGGCAAGAATGTCTTTCCTCAGATTAGGGGACCAAAACTGCACACAATTTAGAACTGTCCATTTAGAACTGAGATGAGGTGGAGGACAGTGAATATGTGCAATTTATAGCCATAGAAGGCTGTGGAGGCCAAGAGAATGGAGATATTTAAAGTGGAGTTTGATGGGTTCTTGAATAAGCAGGGATTTGAAAAGATGAGGGCATGAGAATGTGGTTGAGAGGTATAATGAGTCAGCCATGATAGAATAGTGGAGCAGACTCAATGGGCCGAATGGACTAATTCTGCTTCAATATTCCTGAAAGCTGATTCGGAAATAATGAATGGTCAAGAGCTTCCAAGCTCTTTGTTCTTAAAATAAAAACAAAGAGCTTGGAAGCTCTTGACCATTCATTATTTCCGAATCAGCTTTCAGGAATATTGTAGCCATTAAGCATGTCTTTAGAGGATAGGTTGAGCGAGCTAGGCCTTTTCTCTTAGAAGCAATTGAGCATGAGAGTTGACTTGATAGAGGTGTACACGATGATAAGCGGTATAGATTGAAAGGATAGCAAAAGATTTTTTTCCTAGGGTGAAAGTGGCTAATATGAGGAGGCATCATTTTAAAGTGATTGGAGGAAAGTATAATGGGTTGTGTCAGAACCATGTTCTTTACACAAAGACTGGTGAGTTTGTGGAACATCCTGCTAGAGATGGTAACAGAGGCTAATGCATTAGGGACATGTCGGAAAATCTTAGATAAACATATGTGTCATAGAAAATTGTAGGGCTATGTAAGCGGGATGGGTTAGATTGATCTTAGTGTAGATTAAAAGGTTGATACAATATCGTGGAGTGAAGAGCCTGTACATTGCTGTAGTGTTCTATGGTCTATGTTCTAAACTAGTTGCAAGGCACTGAAAAAGTTAATCTTTCTCCCATAACTTCCTCTGACAATGGATGCATTTCTTTGCAGAATATTCAGCACGTGCCCTGATGTTTTACTCTCCCTGACCATCCATTCCCAAGGACAGTTAATCCTCGAGTTTGTGCAGCTGCTTCCTGTGTTGGCCTCAGCTGTTCCTTCATGGATGTGGAGAGGCCTGTTCTCAGCTGTCACTTGTGTGTGTCAGCTGCAGGTCCAGTGGGGCCCCATTTTCTCAATGAGAGTGTGATCATCCAGACTCAAAAAGTTTCAGTAGATTCAGCTAGAGTGTCAAATCCACATCATTCTTCGATTTCACAGGTAGTTTTATGATACCCTTGCCCCCCTGGCTGAAATCTTGCTTTTCTTTCCAGTCAGTTTAGTCATGGTTCAGACTTCACTGTTAGATTCAGAACTCGAAGCATTTCAATAAAAGCTTGTCACTTTGATTCATTGTTCGAGAGAGTTAGCATTATAGTTTAAATCCTGTGAGCCTTTCTGACTATTAAAAAATGTTCAATGAAACCTCAGCCTATAGCAATCTAAAAATCTGTAACTGTAAGGAAATATAAGGAATTTCTACAGCTGTACTGTGGAGAGCATTCTAACTAGTATCATCACCGTCTGTTATGGAGGGGCAATTGCTCAGGATGGGAAAAAGCTGCAGAGACTTGTAAACTCCACTTTGGACATTAGTATTAAGGACATCTTCAAAAGATGATGCCTCAAAAAGGTGGCATCTGTCACTAAGGACCCTCACCACCCAGGACATGCCCTCTTCTCATTGGTACCATCAGGAGGGAGGTACAGGAGCCTGAAGACACACACTCAATGCTACTGGAACAGTTTCTTCCCCTCTGCTATCAGAGTTCTAAATGGATATTGAACCCATGAACACTACCTCAGTATATTTCCCCTCCTTTTTTGCACTACTTTTTTAATTTATGTTTATACAAACTTCTTATTGTAATTTATAGTTTTTTATTATGTATTGTAATGTAACACACATTTCACAACATATGCCAGCAATTCTGATTCTGATGTGTCATCAAGTATTTTATGTGTAATTCTTGCAATTTGTGTGTGATTATGTTAAGAAGGATTCATCTTCAGGGACCTATAGCATCCAACCTATGCTCTCATCTCACTGCTGCCATCAGGAAGGAGGTACTGGAGCCTTAGGATCCACATTGCCAGGTTCAGAAACAGTTCAACCATGAGGTTTCTGAACCAGTGTGGATAACCTCAGTCACCTCAAAAATGAACTGACTCCACAACCTAAGAACTCACTTTCAAGGACTCTGTAACTCATGTTCTCAGTGCTATTCTCTCTATCTATCTATTGTGTATTTATTTTATTTGTTTGTTTGTCTGTCTGTCTAATATCTGTCTGTTTCTTTATTTATCTGAGTCCCGATGAAGGGTGTCAGGAGAGGGAAGGGGTAACATCAGGTAGTGGAGAGCACCACTGTGGCCATTCTCCTCATCATTAAGTACCCAATTCTGAGTACTGTTGTGGAGGAGAATGCCTCCCTGGGGGAAGCAACAGCGGCCATGCCTCTGGCACTGAGTCTGGTTCTGTGGCTCAGAAGGGTAGGGAACTGAAGTCTGGCAGCTGTGATAGGGGGCTCTATAGTCAGGGGAGAGTTAGGCGATTCTGTGGATGCAAGAAGGAAACACGGATGGTAGTTTGCCTCCCAGGTGCCAGTGTCCAAGATGTTTCTGGGCGCATCCACAATATCGTGAAAAGAGAGGGTGAGCAGCCAAAAGAAGGATATTGAATTGTGTAAGATAAAGGAAACAAGAAGGATCATTATGAAAAGTATAATGATTAAAGAAGAGGAAGTACTGGCACTTTTAAGGAATAAAAAGTGGCTAAGTCTCCAGGTCCAGGTGTGGAAATAGCAGGGGCTCTGACAGAAATATTTCAAATGTCATTAGAAACAGGGATGGTGCCAGAGGATTGGCGTATTGCTCATGTGGTTCCATTGTTTAAAAAGGGTTCCAAGAGTAAACCTAGCAACTAACGGCCTGTGGGTTTGACGTCAGTGGTGGGTAAATTGATGGAAGGTATTCTTAGAGATGGTATATATAATTATCTGAATAGACAGGGTCTGCTTAGGAACAGTCAACATGGATTTGTGCATGGAAGGTCATGTTTGACAAATCTTGTTGAATTTTTTGATGAGGTTACTAAGAAAGTTGACGAGGGTAAAGCGGTGGATGTTGTCTATGTGGACTTCAGTAAGGCCTTTGACAAGGCTCCACACAGAAGGTTAGTTAGGAATGTTCAATCGTTAGGCATTAATATCGAAGTAGTAAAATGGATTCAGCAGTAGCTAGATGGGAGACGCCAGAGTGTAGTGGTGGATAACTGTGTGTCAGATTGGAGGAGGGTGTGTAGCAGTGTGCCTCAGGGATCTGTACTGGGTCCAATCTTGTTTGTCATATATATTAATGATCTGGATGATGGGGTGGTAAATTGGATGAGTAAGTATGCAGATGACACTAAGATAGTTGTGGACAATGAAGTAGGTTTTCAAAGTTTGCAGAGAGATTTAGGCCAGCTAGAACAGTGGGCTGAAAGATGGCAGATGGAGTTTATTGCTGATAAATGTGAGGTGCTACATTTTGGTAGGACTAATCAAAGTAGGACATACATGGTAAATGGTAGGGCATTAAAGAATGCTGTATAACTGAGGGATCTAGGAATAATGATGCATAGTTCCCTGAAGGTGGAATCTCATGTGGATAGGGTGGTGAAGAAAGCTTTTGGTATGCTGGCCTTTATTAATCAGAGCATTGAGTATAGAAGTTGGGATGTAATGTTGAAATTGTGTAAGGCATTGGTAAGGCCAAATTTGGAGTATTGTGTACGGTATTGAGAGAGTACAGAGGAGGTTTACTAAAATGTTGCCTGGGTTTCAACTCCTAAGTTACAGAGAAAGGTTGAACAAGTTAGGTCTTTATTCTTTGTAGCGTAGAAGTTTGAGGGGGGACTTGATAGAGGTGTTTAAGATTATGAGGGGGATTGATAGAGTTGACGTGGATAGGCTTTTTCCATTGAGAATGGGGGAGATTCAAACAAGAGGACATGAGTTGAGAGTTAAAGGGCAAAAGTTTAGGGGTAACATGAGGGGGAACTTCTTTACTCAAAGAGTGGTAGCTGTGTGGAACGAGCTTCCAGCAAAAGTGGTTGAAGCAGGTTTGATGTTGTCTTTTAAAGTTAAATTGGATAGATATATGGACAGGAAAGGAATGGAGGGTTATGGGCTGAGTGCAGGTCGGAGGAACTAGGAGAGAGTAAGAGTTCGGCACAGACTAGAAGGGTCAAGATGGCCTGTTTCCGTGCCGTAATTGTTATATGGTTATATGGTTATATCCCCACGATCAATGCTTCTCATCATCATATACACCTCTACCAGGTCACCTCTTATCCTCCGTTGCTCCAAGGAGAAAAGGCCAAGTTCACTCAACTGTTTCCATAAGGCGTGCTCCCCAATCCAGACAACATCCTTTTAAATCTCCTCTGCACCCTTTCTCTGGCTTCCACATCCTTCCTGTAATGAGGTGACCAGAACTGAGCATAGTACTCCAAGTGTGGTCTGACCAGGGTCCTATATAGCTACAACATTACTTCTCGGCTCCTAAATTCAATTCCACGATTGATGAAGGTCAATACACCGTACGCCTTCTTAACCACAGAGTCAACCTGTGCAGCTGCTTTGAGCATCCCATGGACTCGGACCCCAAGATCCCTCTGATCCTCCACACTGCCAAGAGTCTTACCATTAATACTATATTCTGCCATCATATTTAACCTATCAAAACGAACCACTTCATACTTATCTGGGTTGAACGCCATCTGTCACTTCTCAACCTGGTTTTGCATCCTATCAATGTCCTGCTGTAACCTTTGACAGCCTTCCATACTATCCACAACACCCCCAACCTTTGCGTCATCAGCAAATTTACTAACCCATTCCTCCACTTCTTCATCCAGGTCATTTATAAAAATCACGAAGAGTAAGGGTCCCAGAACAGATCCCTGAGGTACACCACTGGTGACCGACCTCTATGCAGAATATGACCTGTCTACAGCTACTCTTTGCCTTCTGTGGGCAAGCCAGTTCTGGATCCACAAAGCAATGTCCCCTTGGATCCCTTGCCTCTTTACTTTCTCAATAAGCCTTGCATGAAGTACCTTATCAAATGCTTGCTAAAATCCATATGCACTACATCTACTGCTCTTCCTTCATAAATGTGTTTAGTCACATCCTCAAAAAATTCAATCAAACTCGGGAGGCACAACCTGCCTTTGACAAAACCATGCTGATTATTCCTAATCATATTATACCTCTCCAAATGTTCATAAATACTGCTTCTCAGGATCTTCTCTATCAACGTACCATCAACCACTGAATTAAGACTCACTGGTCTATAATTTCCTGGGCTATGTCTACTCTCTTTCTGGAACAAAGGAACAACATTCACAACCCTCTAATCCTCCGGAACCTCTCCCGTCCCCATTGATGATTCAAAGACCATCCCAGAGGCTCAGCAATCTCCTCCCTCACCTCCCACAGTAGCCTGGGTTATATCTCATCCGGTCACGGAGACTTATCCAACTTGATGCTTTCCAAAAGCTCCAGCACATCTTCTTTCTTAATATCTACATACTCAAGCTTTTCAGTCTGCTGCTAGTAGCACTACAATCACCAAGATCCTTTTCCATAGTGAGTACTGAAGTAAAGTATTCATAAAGTAGCTCTGATATTTCCTCTGCTTCCATACACACTTTCCCACTGTCACACTTGATAGGTCCTATTCTTTCACATCTTATCCTGTTGCGCTTCACATACTTGTAGAATGCCTTGGGGTTTTCCTTAATTCTGCCCACCAAGGCCTTGTCATGGCCCCTTCTGGCTCTCCTAATTTTCTTTTTAACTCCTTCCTGTTAGCCTTCTGGATTTTCTGGATCTCTAACTCTCTGAACCTTTTGTAAGCTTTTCTTTTCTTCTTGACTAGATTTATTACAGCCTTTGTACACCACGTTTCCTGTACCCAACCATAACTTCCCTGCCTCATTGGAATGTACCTATGCAGAACTCCACACAAATATCCCCTGAACATTTGCCACATTTCTTCCGTACTTTTCCCTGAGAACAACTGTTTCCAATTTAAGCCTCCAATTTCCTCCCTGATAGCTTCATAATTCCCATTACTCCAGTTAAACGCTTTTCTAACTTGTCTGTTCCTATCTCTCTCCAATGCTTTTGTAAAGGAAATAGAATTATGATCACTATCTCCAAAATGCTCTCACACTGAGAGATCTGACAACTGACCAGGTTCATTTCCCAATACCAAATCAAGTACAGTCTCTCCTCTTGTAGGCTTATCTACATATTGTGTCAAGACACCTTCCTAAACACATCTAACAAACTCCACGTCATCTAAACCCCTTGCTCTAGGGAGATGGCAATCGATATTTGGGAAATTGAAATCTCCCATCATGACAACTCTGTTATTATTGCATCTTTCCAGGATCTGTTTCCCTATCTGCTCCTCGATATCCCTGTTACTATTGGGTGGACTATAAAAAACACCCAGTAAAGTTATTGACCCCTTCCTGTTCCTAACCTCCACCCACAGAGTCTCCGTAGACAATCCCTCCATGACATCCACCTTCTCTGCGGCCAAGACATGATCTCTAATCAACAGTACCACGTTCCCACCTCTTTTGCTTCCCTCCCTGTCCTTTCTGAAACATATAAAACCAGGCACTTGAAGTAACCATTTCTGTCCCTGAGCCATCCAAGTTTCTGTAATGGCCACAACATCATAGCTCCAAGTACTGATCCAAATTCTAAGCTCATCCGCTTTGTTCACAATACTCCTTGCGTTAAAATAGACACATCTCAAAGCATTGGTCTGAGCGCGTCCCTTCTCTATCACCTGCCTATCCTCCCCCTCGCACTGTCTCCAGGCTTTCTCTATTTGTGAGCCAACCACCTCTTCCCCAGTCTCTTCAGTTTGGTTCCCACCCCCCAACAATTCTAGATTAAACTCTCCCCAATAGCCTTAGCAAACCTCCTTGCCAGGATATTGGTCCCCCTCAGATTTAAGTGTAACCGGTCCTTTTTGTACAGGTCACTCCTGCCCCATAAGTGGTCCCAATGATCAGAAATCTGAATCCCTGCCCCATGCTCCAATCCCTCAACCACGCATTTATCTTCCAGCTCATTCTATTCCTGTACTCACTGTGACTTGGAAATTCAGTGACTTGGAAATTTTCTTGCACCCATCTCCTGACATATGCTTTTCAATAACCTTTTGCGGAGTTGCTTAGAGTGTACTTTTGGGTTCATGATGTAGTTTTGCTTGGATATTGACTCACCAGCAGTTGAACCTTTCAGATACAGCTGCATTTTTATTACAACCAATTGAAACACCTTGATTGCACACAGGTCACCAAAAACAGATCTCTATTTAACTAATTATGTGATGTCTAAAACCAGTTGGCTGCACCAGTGCTGATTTGGTGTGTCATATCAAAGGTGGGGTGAATACTTATGCAATCATTTAATTTTTGTTTTATGATTGTAATTAATTTAGATCATTTTGGAGCGATCTGTTTTCGCTTTGACATGAAAGAGTCTTTTTCTGTTGGTCAGTGACAAAAAAAGCAAATTTAATTCATTGTGGTTCAATGTTGTAAAACAATAAAATATGAAAATGTCCAGGGGGATGTGAATATTTATTATAGGCACTGTAAGAGTATCTGGATAGGCAGTGACTTATTAGGGATAGACAGCAGGGCTTTGTGCGTGGTACGTCATGTCTAACCAATCTTAGAGAGTTTTTCGAGGAAGTTGCGAGGCAAGTTGTTGAAGGCAAGGCAGTGTATGTTGCCCACCTGGACTTTAGCAAGGCATTTGACGAGGTCCCACTTAGGAGGTGAGTCAAGAAGTTCCAGTCGCTCAGCATTCAGAATGAGGCAATTAATGGGATTAGTATTTGGCTTTGTGTGAGAAGCCAGAGAATGGTAGTAGTTGGTTGACTCTCTGACTGGAGGCCTGTGTCTAATGGTGTGCTGCAGGGATCGGTGCTGGGTCCTTTGTTGTCTGTCATTGATATCAATGATCTAAATGATAATGTGCTCAACTGAACCAGCAAATGTGCAAATGCACTAAGTTTGTGGACAGTGAGGAAGACTATCAAAGCGTGCAGCAGTAAAATGGGCTGAACATGGCAGATGAAATTTAATGCAGACAAATGTGAGGTGTTTCACTTTGGAGGACAATTCAGGGTAGGGCTTATGGAATGGTGCTGAGGAGTGCAGATCTAGGAATACTGATCCTGTCAGTACCTCCAGTTGAACTTTGTCTTTTTTTGTGTTTTCCCCTATCCGTCAGTCTGTGGTTTTGTATTGCCATGTGCTCTTGTTTGTTTTCATGCCTCATGTGCTCCTGTCCCCGCTCCTGCTCTACTCCAGCTCCTGTATTACTGAGTACTCCACCTCTCACCTGTTTCTCATTATTACCTGTTTTGCTGCCACTTCTGTCTCATTGTGCTCCACCTGTCATCTGCCTCTCTGTTTATTACTCAGTGTATTTTAGTCCTGTGTTTTCACCTGTTTATTGCCAGATTGTACCAGTGAATTTTCCTGAGCCTTTTCAGCATTTGTATCTGAACTCCTTTCATCTGAATATCGACTCTACCTGTTTTCCGATTCTGGTTTTTGGATTTCTCTGGATGCTTTGATCTCTGCCCGAACTTTGACGCTAACTTTGTTTGCACCTCGGGATTTGTTACTCAATTAATATCAGTGTGTGCACAGTACTGGGTCTGCGATTGGATCCCTGTGCCAGTGCCCTGACATGATCCATAATTCCTTGAAAGTCTCATCACAGGTAGATGAGGCCATAAAGAAAGCTTTTGGCACATTGGCCTTCATAAATCAATGCACTGAGTACAGAGGCTGGGATGATATGTTGAAGCTGTATGAGACATTGGTGAGGCCTAATTCGGAGCATTGTGTGCAGCTTTGGTTATCTACCTACAGCAAAGAGTAAACAAGGGTGAAATAATACAGAATAAATTTACAAGTATGTTGCCAGATTTGGAGGACCTGAGTTATAGTGAAAGGTTGAATAGGTTACAATGTTATTCTCTAAAACGCAGAAGATTGAGGGGAGATTTGATAGAGGTTTACAACATTATGGGAAGGGGAAAGACAGGGTAAATGCAAACAGGCTGACAGGCCAAAGTGTCTGTTTCTGTGCTGTCATGTTCTTTGACTTTATGACAGTATGTTGACAATACATTTATTTTGAACATGGGTGCAATCTGATCACAATGATTCTTTTTTATAGAGAAATACATAACACAATAGGTGCAAGTCATTCAACCCTTCAAGTCTGCTTCAGCATTCTATGTGCTTTAACCTCTAATGTTATTTTTATGTAATTCTGTATTCATACTGTTCTAAACAACCAAACTACTTGCCCATGTCGGTGGGCTTTTATGCATTCAATTGATGCCACATAACTGGCTGAAGAGATATTTGCATTACCAGGCTGGTGTACAGTTGCACCGAGCAAAGTGGTTACTGGGTGTATTTCTAATGTTTTCTTGAACATGTTTAATGATTTGGCTTCAATTGATTCTTGTGGTGGAATATTCCACAAGTTCTCTGGGAGAAGAAATTCTCCTCATCCTGAAGGACGGCATGGTAGTGCAGTGGTGCAAGTAACACTTCACAGTGCCTAGCCCAGGTATAATTCTGCCATTGTCTGTCAGAAGTTTCTAGATTCTCCCATGACCACTGAGTTTCCTCCTGTTGCTCCGGTTTCTTCCCACATTCCAAAGACTTGCAGGTTAGTAGGTTAATTGGTTACATAGGTGTAATTGGGCAGTAAGCATGAGTTTGTTCAGCTGGAAGGGCCATTCAGTGCAATGGAAAGGAAAGGTACATCGCATCCGGAGTTTCTCCAGTTAGTGGACGATTTCCCTCCACGCCTCTCTAACGTAGTGGGGAACTGTGTACAAGGCAAGTTACAGCAGTGGTTTGCCATTGCCTTCTGTCAGGTGAGTCTCTAAATAAATAAATAAAACAATAATGAAATAAATGATGATAACGATCATTGGTCTGGATTCCCTGCCCATTGGGCACATGCTTCATCATATCTCTTCAATTCTATTGGAATTACGTAAACTCATAAAGTCATAGTCATTGAAAAGTACAGCACAGAAACAGGCCCTTTAGCCCATCTAGTCTCTACTGAAACAACTTAAACTGCTTACACCCATCAACCATGGTCCTCCATATCCCTACTATCCATGTACTTATCCAAACTTCTCTTAAATATTGAAATCGAGCTTGTATGCATCACTTGTGCGGCAGCTCGTTCCACACTCTCATAACCCTCTGAGTGAAGAAGTTTCCCCTCATGTTCCCCTTAAATTTTTCCCCATTCACCCTTAACCCATGTCCTCTGGTTGTAGTCCCACCCAAACTCAGTGGGAAAGCTACTTCCATTTAACCTATCGATACCCCTCATAATTTTGTATATCTCTATCAAATCTCCACTCAGTCTTCTATATTCTACAGAATACTGTCCTAACCAATGTAATCCTTCCTTATAATTCAGGTCTTCCAGACCTGTCAACATCAGTTTTGTGACCAGAATTCCGCACAATACTCCAAATTAGGCTTCACCAATGTCTTATACAACTTCAGCATAACATCCCATCCCATCTTCTATACTCAATACATTGACAATAGACAATAGACAATAGGTGCAGGAGTAGGCTATTCGGCCCTTTGAGTCAGCACCACCATTCACTGTGATCATGGCTGATCATCCACAATCAGTACCCCATTCCTGCCTTCTCCCCATATCCCTTGACTCCGCTATCATTAAGAGCTCTATCTAACTCTTTCTTGAAAGCATCCAGAGAATTGGCCTCCACTGCCTTCTGAGGCAGAGCATTCTGAGGCATTGATTTATGGTCAATGTGCCAAAATCTTTCTTTATAGCTATCTACCTGTGACACCACTTTCCATGAATTATGTACCATATTCCCAGATCCCATTGTTCTACCACACTCCTCCGTGCCCTACCGTTCACTGTGTAAGAACTACCCTGGCTTATCCTACTGATGAGCAAGACCTCGCACTTGCCTGCATTAAATTCCATCTGGCATTTTTCAGTCCATTTTTCCAGCTAATGCAGATCCTTCTGCAAGCCCTGATAGCCTTCCTCTCTGTCCACTACACCCCGAATCTTGCTGCCATCCACAAATTTACTGATTTAATTCATCACATTATTATCCAGATCATTGATACAGATGACAAACAACAAAGGACCCAGCACAATCTCTGCGGTACACCTCTTGTCACAGGCCTCTAGTATGAGAGGCAACCATCTACCACCACTCTCTGGCTTCTCCCACAAAGCCAATGTCTAATCATAAATCCTGAATGCTGAGTGACTGAACCCTGCTGACGATCAACACTGGTGCACCTCAGGCGTGTGTGGTTAGCCCACTGATCTACTCTTTGTACACACAAGACTGTGTGGCTAGCCATAGCTCAAATACCATCTATAAATTTGCTGATGATACAACCTTTGTTGGTAGAATCTCAAGTGGTGACGAGAGGGCATACAGGAGTGAGATATGCCAACTAGTGGAGTAGTGCCACAGCAACAACCTGGCACTCAATGTCAGTAAGACGAAAGAGCTGATTGTGGACATCAGGAAGGGTAAGACGAAGGAACACATACCAATCCTCATAGAGGGATCAGAAATGGAGAGAGTGACTGGTTTGTTTCAAGTTCCTGGGTCTCAAGATCTCTGAAGATCTAACCTGGTCCCAACATATCGATGTAGTTATAAAGAAAGCAAGACAGCAGCTATACTTTATTAGGAGTTTGAAGAGATTTGGTATGTCAACAAATACACTCAAAATCTTCCATAGTTGTACTGTGGACAGCATCCTGACAGGCTGCATGACTGTCTGGTATGCAGGGGTTACTGCACAGGACCAAAAGGAACTGCAGATCTAGTCAGCTCCATCTTGGGTACTAGCCTACAAACTACCCAGGACATCTTTAAGGAGTGATGTCTCAGAAAGGCAGCATCCATTATTAAGGACCTCCAGCACCCAGGGCATGCCCTTTTCTCACTGTTACCATCAGGTAGGAGATACAAAAGCCTGAAGGCACACAATCAGTGATTCAGAAACAGCTTCTTCCCCTCTGCCATCCAATTACTAAATGGACATTGAATCTTTGCACTTAAATCTATTCAATATACGTAATTGATTTACTTGTTTATTTATTATTTTATATTTAATTTTTTATTTTTTTATTTTATTTATTATTATTATTATTATTATTATCATTTTCTCTGCTATATTATGTATTGCATTGAACTGCTGCTGCTAAGTTAACAAATTTCACATCACACGCCTGTGATAATAAACCTCATTCTGATTCTGATTCTGATTCATGACCAACCCTCGTCAAATGTAAATGTAGACACCATCCACTGCCTTGCCTTCATCGACTTTCCGGGTAACTTACTTGAAAAACTCAATGAGATTGGTTAGGTATGACCTACCACACACAAAGCCATGTTGACTATACTTAATCAGTTCATGGCTATCCAAATGTCATCCAACTGATGTCAGACTCAGCTGCCTATAATTTTCTGGTTTCTGTTTAGAGCCTTTTTTAAACAATGGAACAACATTGTCTATCCTCCAATCCTCTGGTACCTCTCCTGTCACTAAGGATCTTTTAAATATCTCTGCTAGGGCCCAGCAATTTCTGCACTTGTCTCCTGTAGGATCCAAAGGGACATCTTGTCAAGCCTTGTGTATTTAATCTGTAAAGGTTCCATGAAGTTGATGTCACTGCCTCACTTCTATAGACTTTGTATCCATTTACTGAGTAAATACAGATGCAAGGAATGCACTTAAGATCTTCCCCATCTGTTTTGGCTCCATGCATGGATTACCATTCTGGTCTTCCAGAGGACCAATTTTATCCCTTGCAATCTTTTTTCTCTTAACATATCTGTAGAATCCCTTAAGATTCTCCTTTGCCTTGTCTGCTAGAGCAAATTCATGCCTTCTGCAGTAAAGTAGTAGGTAAAGATACAAATCAAATCACATGCACTCATAACCTCCCAGTTTACGACATTAATCCCACTCTCAGCTTGTCACCTCTCTCACCTGCTGCCTATTGCTCCGCACCTGTTTGATACCAGTCACCTTCCCTCTTTCAGTAGATGAGAGATATCAACTCAAAACATTGGTTGTCCATTTCCTTCCATAGATACTGCCTGACTCACTCAGTGTTACGTGTGTTCCTCCAGATTCCAGCATCTGCAGCCTCTTGTATATTCCAAGTCCTTAAATAATCACTAAGCAACTAATCACTAATTTCTCTAAAAAGAAATATAGCAGAAAATTCAAAGAAAGTTAAAACATTACACAAATATGCAGTGAGAGCAGAGGAGTTGATGGATGCTATGGGGTGTTGGCCTCTTTAGTAGAAAAGCTTCAGCGCAAACAGTGGGATAAACCCTGCTTGCACTGTTAAAAATTCAGGTGAATTTATTATTGAATGGGTAAATAACAAACATTGTTTTTCAGACTAGTGAAGCTGAAAGTCACACTTGCAATGAATTCTGCGCAATGGTTGATGTCATTTGGGGGAGATTTACTACAGAAAATTGCATCCAGTTCCTGCATGAATTCCCTAGAAGTTCCAACCAGGCATTGGGAAATGGAATAGGCATAATATTGTTCTATTCTGGATTAAGCTCATTTCCAAGCATTATTTTGTTGTGTGAAGGAATTTCTGGGCCAGTAATTTTACCCAATGACAGTCATCAGAACTGGGAACTATGAGAGAGCAACAGGTTTTAGGAAGTAGAGAAAGGGAGAAAAGAGAATTACCCTCCTGAACCAACTTGGAAAACTTCACTCAACTTAATGCTGAACAGACTCCATAACACATAGACTCACTTTCAAGGACTCAAGAACTCATGTTCTCATTATTCATTTTTTTTATTATTTGTAAGATTTGACCTTCATGCACATTAGATTTTTGTTAGTTGTTGTTTGTTTATAGTTTATCATAAGGTAGCTAAAGAAATATGTTTTTTTCCATACATACTGCCTGGCTTGCTGAGTTCCTCCAGCATTTTGTGTGTGTTGCTCAGATTTCCAGCATCTGCAGACTTTATCTTGTTTATCAAACTGTGTAGCCACTTTAAGGGAGATATGATTTTGGACCCGAAGATCTCTCTGCTCATCAACACTGTTAAGATTCTTGCCCTTAACAATTACCATCTCCTTGCTTTTGCCCTACTTCACAATATTTCACATTTGTCTAGGTTATACTCCATCTGCCATTTCTCTTTCCATATCTGCAAATGATCTACATCCCAATGTATATTTTTGCCAGTCTTTTACGCAATCCACTGCACCACCAATCTTTGTATCATTTGCAATCTTACTAACCCACACATCTGCATTTTCATCCAGGTCATTTATATACATCACAAACAACAGAGGTCCCAGCACAGATCCCTGTGGAACACCCACTAATCACAGTCCCCCAGCTAGAATAATTCCCTTTGACCACTACCCTCTATTTTCTATGGGCAAGCCAGTTCTGAATCAAAACAGCTAATTCACCACGCATCTTAATCTTCTGAATGAGTCTCCCATGAGGGATCTTGTGAAACGCCTTACTAATTTCTTGTAGAAGACATCCACAAATCTACATTCATCAATTTATTACAAAAGCCCTTGACGAGGATGGTTTGGTCCCAAATGCTGGAGAATCTGAAGCAAGGATCAAGACACAGCATCTAACTAGATTGAGAACTGAGCACCATACAAATGCTAGATGGAATCACTAGTAAGGCTTACAGCTGAGCACCAAACCTCAGTTCAGGTGCTCCTTAAATACAGGCACCCAAAGCATGATTGCCACAAGAAAGCAGCATCCATCATTGAGGGCCTCCACCATCCAGGCCATATGCTCTTCACACTACTACCATCGGGAAGGAGGTAAAGGAATCTTAGATCCCATACCATCAGGTTCAGGAACATAACAGTTATTACCCTACAGCCATCAGGCTTCTGAATCACCATTGATAACTTCATTCACTATAACCTATGAACTCGCTTTCAAAGACTTTACAATTCATGTTTTCAGCAGCATTTATCTTTATTTACACAATTTGTCTTCAATTTGGTTGTTTGTCAGTCTTTATTTACATATAGAATGTCTTAAATTCTATTGTATTTTCTTATAGATGCTTGCAAGAAAGTGAATCTCAAGGTTGTATATGGTGACATATAAATTCTTTGATAATAAATTTACTTTGACTTTGATGTTACTTTTACTTTCCTCCAAGCTAAATTTTAGTTATTGTATTTAAGACCCCCATACAAGCATTCTTTTGAAGCTCTAGGTATTAGAGCATGCTACCAGCTATTCAACATTTATTTTTCTTTAAAAACTCCTTTCTAAATGCTTTTTTTCCATTTTGTGCCATTTGTAATTGTTGGAAACCCTTAGTGGTTGTGATAATTTATGAGAGAAGAGAAGTACGAACTTCATAGGGTTAAGTTTGTGAGGCAAAAATGATTCATTTTACCTGTGTGTTACTTAAAAATTGGAAATGATGTTTCTTAGGATTGAAAATAATAGTGTCTCATGAGTTTAACGTGGCCAAGTGGTTAAGGCGTTCGTCTAGTGATTTGAAGGTCGCTAGTTCGAGCCTCAGCTGTGGCAGCATGTTTGTGTCTTTGAGCAAGGCACTTAACCACACATTGTTCCAGTGTCCGTGCAAGGAGTGGCGCCCCACACAGACTTCCAATCTGCGCCTAGTAAGGCATGAAAATGCCCGACGCAGGCCTCTCATGGTCGGAGTCAACGTTCCCTCTCTCCCTCCATGGGTTTAACTTAAATTGAAACTCTTTTCATTCCATTAATAAAGGGAAGTAAAATCTCCTCGAGGCACTTCAAAATAATTTCCTGGCTGTCAAAGTCAGTTGTTCAACATGATAAAGGCTTTGGAAAGGCTCTAAGATGACAGAGGGACAGGTGTATTCTTGCGACTGACCTCTGGAATATTTGCATGGATGCAGCCCTGAAGCCCTTTCTCCTCCCGCCTCACACATAGGACCTCAACTTGATTCCACACACTGGGGAAAAGACTGTGCACATTGACCCTATCTATGCCCCTCATAGATTTATACACCTCATTAATATCACCGCTCATTCTCAATGATATGTCCTTTGATGTCCTGACTAATACAGAATATATCAACCTCTGCGTTAAATATACCCAACTGTGAAACTAAATTCCAGACTCACCAACCTGTGACTAAAGTAATTCCTCCTCTTTTCAGTTCTAAAGGGATGTCCTTCTGTTCTGAGACCTCGGGTCCTACTTTTTCCCACTATAGGAAACATTCTCTGCACATCTACTCTCGGCTTTTCCATATTTGATAGGTTTCAATGTGAATCCCCCTCATTCTTCTGAAGTCCATTAGTACAAGCCTAGAACCACAAATGGTCCTCATTCATTAACCCTTTCATTCCCAGGATCATTCTCAAGAACATGCACCCTCTCTCTAAATGTTTGACAATTCCACCATCTGACTCCCTGAGTTATTCTTCTTCAGAATGAAAGCAGATGAACACCAGAGCAGGGGAACAGGCCCGTTGGCCCACCATATGGGAGGGTGGGAAAATGGCTTGCTTTGGTGTTGTTGTCTTGTTCTGCTGTTGTTTATGTTGTTCTGTGTTGTTGTGTAGAACATAGTGGACATGCTATGTTAGTGCTGGAATTTGCGAGATGTTCCCGGCATATCTTTGGATGTGCTGGTTGTTAATGCAAAAGACACATTTCACTGTACTGTAACACATACATGTAGATGTGATAAATAAAACAATCTGAATCTAAATCACTACATTTCTCAGAATTACTTTGGAGATGACTCCTCATTATCTCATTTCTTCTGTCACTGGGACTATATTCAATAGAAGAGTCAAGGAATAGAAATTTGCCCTGAGCAGCTACATTTGATCAACCACTTTGAGATGGTTCCAACAAATTGACAGCAATACAGTTGAATATCAGGTACTTGTGAATTGTGTCAGCAACTCAACATGCCTGCTCTGGACCAGTGCCTGAAACTAACTTCCTCTACAGGTATTTAGTTATAAACGCAAGGGATTCTACAGATGCTGGATTCAGAGCAGCACACACAAAATCTTGGAAGAACTAGGCAGGTCAGGCAGCATCTATGGAGAGAAATAAACAAGCAATGTTTCATCAGGACTCAATGGTCAGGTTTAAAACCTATCAAGAATACGATTCCAATATACTATGAAAGGGTATTGTATGGAATATGTTTTATTTGTTTGAGCTCATCAAACTACTATTTTGTCTAGTCCTATTGACCTGTATCTGGAACATAGCCCCCCCCCCCCCAAACCCTTCCCATCTAAACTTCTCTTAAATGTTGAAAACAAAACGGCATCCTGTTCTCACAGTTACAATCAGGAATTCCCACCTGCTTCAAAAGGGAAACAATTATACCAGTGCCCAGGAAGAGTGAAGGATGACTCTACTGGTAAAGAATGGCATCAAATCAGTAAAAAGATGTGACGTAGGATCACAAGATGTTGAATCCTTGTGGGTTGGGTTAAGAAACTACAAGGGTGAAAGGATCCTGATGGCAGTTATATACAGACCTCCCAACAGTAGCTGGGAAGTGGACCACAGATAGCAACTGCAGATAGAAAAGGCATGTCAAAAGACAATGTTATGATAGTCATGGAAGATTTTAACATGCAGGTTGATTGGAAAAATCAGGTTGGAACTGGATCTCAGGAGAGTGAGTTTGTTGAATGCCTCAGTAATGGCTTGTTTGAGCAGTTTGTCATTGAGCCTACTAAAGGATCAACTATACTACATTAGGTGTTATGTCATAAACCAGGGGTGATTAGGGAGTTTAAGGTAAAAGAACCCTTAGGAATCTATGATCACAATATGATTCAGTTCAAATTGAAATTTGATAGGGAGAAAGTAAAGTTTAACGCAGCAGTATTTCATTGGAGGAAAGGAAATTACAATGGTATGAGAGAGGAGTTGGCCAAAATAATTTGGAAGTAGCTGCTAGCAGGGTTGTCAGCAGAGCAGCAATGGCGTGTGTTTTTGGGGAAAATGAGGAAGGTGCAGGACTGATGTATTCCAAAAATGAAGAAATACTCAAATGGCAAAATAGTACAACAGCGGCTGACAAGGGAAGTCAAAACTAATATATAAACAAAAGAGAGGGCATACAACAAAGCAAAAAATAGTGAGAAGATAGAGGATAGGGAAGTTTTTGAAAACCTACTGAGAGTAATTTTTTAAAAATCATTAGAAGGGAAAAGATGAAATATGAAAGCAAGTTAGAAAATAATATCAAAGTGGATAGTAAAAGATTTTTCAAGTATGTTAAAAATAAAAGAAGAATGAGAGTGGGATGTGAGGCAGGAAAAATAACAATGGGACAAGGAGTTGGCTGATGAGCTAAATGAATATTTTGTATCAGTCTTCACTGTGGAAGGCACTAGCAGTATGCTAAATGTGAAGGAAGAAAAGTGGGTGAAGTTACTATTACAAGGAAGAAGGTGCTCAAAAGGCTGAAAGACCTAAAAGTACATAAGTCATCCGGACCAGACGAACTGCACCCTAGGGTTCTGAAACAGGTAGTGGTAGAGATTGTGGTGCCATAAGAAATGATCTTTCAAATATCATTGAACTCTGGCATGGCACCAGAGGGCTGAAAAATTGCAAATGTCACTCCACTCTTTAAGAAAGGAGGAAGGCAGCAGAAAGGAAATACAGACCAATTATCTTGTCCTCAGTGGTTGGGAAGATATTAGAGTCAATTGTTAAGGATGAGGTTATGGAGTACCTGGTGACACAGGACAAGATAGTACAAAGTCAGCATGGTTTCCTTAAGGGAAAATCCTGCCTGACGAACCTGTTGGAATTCTTTGAGGAGATTACAACTAGGATAGATAAAGAGGATGCAGTGGATGTTGCATATTTGGACTTTCAGAAAGCCTCTGACAAGGTGCCACACATGAGGGTGCTTACCAAGCTAAGAGCCCATGGTATTACAGGAAAGTTACTAACATTGACTGATTGGTAGGAGGCAGTGACTGGGAATAAAAGGATCCTTGTCTGGTTGGCTGCCAGTGACTAGTGGTGTTCCGCAGAGATCGGTGTTGGGACCGCTTCTTTTCATGCTGTATATAAATGACTTAGATGATAAAATAGATGGCTTTGTTGCCAAGTTTGCAGATGATATGAAGATTGGTGGAGGGGCAAGTAGTGTTGAGGAAACAGGTAGGATGCAGAAGGACTTAGACTGATTAGGAGAATGGGCAAGAAAGTGGCAAATGAAATACAATGTTGTCATGCACTTTGGTAGTAGAAATAAATGTGTAGACTATTTTCTAAATGGGGAGAAAATCCAAAAATCTGAGATGCAAAGGGACTTATGAGTCCTTTTGCAGATCACCCTAAAGGTTAACTTATAGGTTGAGTCGTTTGTGAGGAAGGCAAATGCAATGTTCGTATTCATTTCAAGAGGTCAATGATACAAGAGCGGAAATGTGATGCTGAGGTTTTATAAGGCACTAGTGAGGCCTCACCTCTAGTACAGGTGCACCCTGCTTTTCAATGTTCGCTTTACAAAACATCACTGTTACAAAAGACCTACATTAGTGCCCTGTTTTCGCTAACAGAAGGTGTTTTCACTGTTACGAAAAAATCAGCGCACGATAAAAGGCAGCGCGCGCCCCGAGCAGCCGCTTTCCTCCGGATTCAGAATGGCATTGCTTTAACCTGTGAGCAGCCCTTTGCAAGATGAGTTCTGAGGTATTGGAAAAGCCTGAAAGAGGTCTTAAGGGTTTTACATTTAGTGTAAAACTAGACATAATTAAGTGTTTTGATCGTGGTGAACGAAGTAAGGACAACGTGAGTTTGGCTTGTGGAAGCTGACGAAGATGATGTTGAAGAGGTTTTGGCATCCCATGAACAAGAACTGATAGATGAAGAGCTAATGCAATTGGAAGAGAAAAGGATAACAATCGAAACCGAATGCAGTAGCGAAATGAACGTAAAGCAACTGCGTGAGATTTTTGCTGCAATGATAAAGTACGACTTTAATTTTGAAAGAGTACGTAGGTTTAGGGGATATTTGCAGAATGGTTTGAGTGCTTACAAAGAACCGTATGATAGAAAAATGTGCGAGGCTCAGCAGTCAAGCAAGCCTTCCACATCAGCCACAGCAGACAACGAACCTCGACCTTCGACATCGAGGCGGGCAGTCATAGGAGAAGATGAGCCACATGCTGTAATGGAAACAGATGAAGATGAGATGACACCCCAGTGTCCCACCACCCCAACCCCCAGGCCACGGACAGATACCGATTCGCGGAGAATGCAGCGGTAGCTGGGAGGCACACAGCACATCTTTAAGAAAAAAGCCAAAATAAACATGCTAATTAATTAGGTGCCACCCGACACGTAAATGTCGGCCCAGATCAGAGGCGATGCAATCGGCAATTGGCACTGATCTGGGCCAATAATTACGTGTCGGGTGGCACATAATTAATTAGCACGTTTATTTTGGCTTTTTTCTTAAAGATATGCTGTGTGCCTTCAGGCTACCGCTGGACCCCTGCATGCTTCGCGGCAATGTATTGGTCAGCGGCCTGGAGGGTGGGGGCCACTGCACCACCCAACCTGCGACGACTCAGTCTAACACACCATCATCGGAGTGCTCGGCGCTGAACCAATTCCGGTAAGTGATACTACGCTGTACATACATTATTTCTACTTTATATAGGCTGTGTATTTTTATGTGTTATTTGGTATGATTTGGCAGCTTCATAGCTTAAAGGTTACTGGAGAGAGTGTTTTTGCCAAAAGCGGTTGCATGAGATTTTCTGCCGACAGCGCTTGCGTGAGATTTTCGCTTCGGCGAACAGTGCCGGCAATGATTGTGGAAAGTATTTCTACTTTATATAGGCTGTGTATTTATCATATTATTCCTGCTTTTACTATATGTTACTGTTATTTTAGGTTTTATGTGTTATTTGGCATGACTTGGTAGGTTATTTTCGGCTCTGCGAACGCTCACAAAATTTTCCCATATAAATAAATGGTAATTGCTTCTTCGCTTTACGACATTTCGGCTTACGAACTGTTTCATGGGAACGCTCTACCTTCGGATGGCGGGGGAAGCCTGTATTGTGAACAGTTTTGGCCTCCTCATCTAAGAAAAGATATGCTGTCATTGGAGACAGTTCAGAGGAGGTTCACAAGGATGAACCTGGAAATGAAAGGGTTATCCTACAAGAAACTTTTGATGGCTCCTGGTCTGTACTCTGCAGAATTTAGAAGAATGAGGAGGCATCTCATTGAAAACTTTCGAATGTTGAAAAGCCTGGACAGAGTAAATGTGGAATTCTGGGAGAGTCTTGTACAAGAGGGTACAGTTCAGGGTAGACGGCTGTCCATTTAAAGCAGAGATGTGGAGAAATTTCTTTAGCCAGCAGGTGGTGAATTTGTGGAAATTGTTATCACAGGCATAAACCTGTGGAGGCCAGGTCCTTGGGTGTATTTAAGGCAGAGCTTGATTGGTTCTTGATTGGACATGCCATCAAAGGTTATGGGGAGGAGGCCAGGGAGGACAAAAAAGGATCAGCCATGATTGAATGGCGGAGCAGACTTGAGTACATACAGTCACACACTGCACAGTACATACAGTCAGTCACACACATCACAGCACATACAGTCACACACAGCACAGTACATACAGTCAGTCACACACAGCACAGCACATACAGTCACACACAGCACAGCACATACAGTCAGTCACACACAGCACATCACATACAGTCACACACAGCACAGTACATACAGTCAGTCACACACAGCACAGCACATACAGTCACACACAGCACAGTGCATACAGTCAGTCACACACAGCACAGCACATACAGTCACACACAGCACAGCACATACAGTCACACACAGCACAGTACATACAGTCAGTCACACACAGCACAGCACATACAGTCAGTCACACACAGCACAGCACATACAGTCACACACAGCACAGTACATACAGTCACACACAGCACAGCACATACAGTCACACATTGCACAGTACATACAGTCAGTCACACACAGCACAGCACATACAGTCACACACAGCACAGCACATACAGTCAGTCACACACAGCACAGCACATACAGTCACACACAGCACAGCACATACAGACAGTCACACACAGCACAGCACATACAGTCACACACAGCACAGTACATACAGTCACACACAGCACAGTACATACAGTCAGTCACACACAGCACAGCACATACAGTCACACACAGCACAGTACATACAGTCAGTCACACACAGCACAGCACATACAGTCACACACAGCACAGTACATACAGTCACACACAGCACAGCACATACAGTCACACATTGCACAGTACATACAGTCAGTCACACACAGCACAGCACATACAGTCACACACAGCACAGCACAGACAGTCAGTCACACACAGCACAGCACATACAGTCACACACAGCACAGTACATACAGTCAGTCACACACAGCACAGCACATACAGTCACACACAGCACAGTACATACAGTCAGTCACACACAGCACAGCACATACAGTCAGTCACACACAGCACAGCACATACAGTCACACACAGCACAGCATATACAGTCACACACAGCACAGTACATACAGTCAGTCACACACAGCACAGCACATACAGTCACACACAGCACAGTACATACAGTCAGTCACACACAGCACAGCACATACAGTCACACACAGCACAGTACATACAGTCACACACAGCACAGCACATACAGTCACACATTGCACAGTACATACAGTCAGTCACACACAGCACAGCACATACAGTCACACACAGCACAGCACAGACAGTCAGTCACACACAGCACAGCACATACAGTCACACACAGCACAGTACATACAGTCAGTCACACACAGCACAGCACATACAGTCACACACAGCACAGTACATACAGTCAGTCACACACAGCACAGCCCATACAGTCACACACAGCACAGCCCATACAGTCACACACAGCACAGCACATACAGTCACACACAGCACAGTACATACAGTCACATACAGCACAGTACATACAGTCAGTCACACACAGCATAGCACATACAGTCACACACAGCACAGTACATACAGTCAGTCACACACAGCACAGCACATACAGTCACACACAGCACAGTACATACAGTCACACACAGCACAGCACATACAGTCACACACAGCATAGTACATACAGTCACACACAGCACAGCACATACAGTCAGTCACACACAGCACAGCACATACAGTCACACACAGCACAGTACATACAGTCACACACAGCACAGCACATACAGTCACACATTGCACAGTACATACAGTCAGTCACACACAGCACAGCACAGACAGTCAGTCACACACAGCACAGCACATACAGTCACACACAGCACAGTACATACAGTCAGTCACACACAGCACAGCACATACAGTCACACACAGCACAGTACATACAGTCAGTCACACACAGCACAGCACATACAGTCAGTCACACACAGCACAGCACATACAGTCACACACAGCACAGCATATACAGTCACACACAGCACAGTACATACAGTCAGTCACACACAGCACAGCACATACAGTCACACACAGCACAGTACATATAGTCAGTCACACACAGCACAGCACATACAGTCACACACAGCACAGTACATACAGTCACACACAGCACAGCACATACAGTCACACATTGCACAGTACATACAGTCAGTCACACACAGCACAGCACATACAGTCACACACAGCACAGCACAGTCAGTCACACACAGCACAGCACATACAGTCACACACAGCACAGTACATACAGTCAGTCACACACAGCACAGCACATACAGTCACACACAGCACAGTACATACAGTCAGTCACACACAGCACAGCCCATACAGTCACACACAGCACAGCCCATACAGTCACACACAGCACAGCACATACAGTCACACATTGCACAGTACATACAGTCACATACAGCACAGTACATACAGTCAGTCACACACAGCATAGCACATACAGTCACACACAGCACAGTACATACAGTCAGTCACACACAGCACAGCACATACAGTCAGACACACACAGCACAGCACATACAGTCACACACAGCATAGTACATACAGTCACACACAGCACAGCACATACAGTCACACACAGCACAGCATATACAGTCACACACAGCACAGTACATACAGTCAGTCACACACAGCACAGCATATACAGTCACACACAGCACAGCATATACAGTCACACACAGCATAGCACATACAGTCACACACAGCACAGCACATACAGTCACACACAGCACAGCATATACAGTCACACACAGCATAGCACATACAGTCACACACAGCACAGCACATACAGTCACACACAGCACATACAGTCACACAGCACAGCATATACAGTCACACACAGCACAGTACATACAGTCAGTCACACACAGCATAGCACATACAGTCACACACAGCACAGTACATACAGTCAGTCACACACAGCACAGCACATACAGTCACACACAGCACAGTACATACAGTCAGTCACACACAGCACAGCCCATACAGTCACACACAGCACAGCCCATACAGTCACACACAGCACAGCACATACAGTCACACATTGCACAGTACATACAGTCACATACAGCACAGTACATACAGTCAGTCACACACAGCATAGCACATACAGTCACACACAGCACAGTACATACAGTCAGTCACACACAGCACAGCACATACAGTCACACATTGCACAGTACATACAGTCAGTCACACACAGCACAGCACATACAGTCACACACAGCACAGCACAGACAGTCAGTCACACACAGCACAGCACATACAGTCACACACAGCACAGTACATACAGTCAGTCACACACAGCACAGCACATACAGTCACACACAGCACAGTACATACAGTCAGTCACACACAGCACAGCACATACAGTCAGTCACACACAGCACAGCACATACAGTCACACACAGCACAGCATATACAGTCACACACAGCACAGTACATACAGTCAGTCACACACAGCACAGCACATACAGTCACACACAGCACAGTACATACAGTCAGTCACACACAGCACAGCACATACAGTCACACACAGCACAGTACATACAGTCACACACAGCACAGCACATACAGTCACACATTGCACAGTACATACAGTCAGTCACACACAGCACAGCACATACAGTCACACACAGCACAGCACAGACAGTCAGTCACACACAGCACAGCACATACAGTCACACACAGCACAGTACATACAGTCAGTCACACACAGCACAGCACATACAGTCACACACAGCACAGCACATACAGTCACACACAGCACATACAGTCACACAGCACAGCATATACAGTCACACACAGCACAGTACATACAGTCACACACAGCACATACAGTCACACACAGCACAGTACGTACAGTCACACACAGCACAGTACATACAGTCAGTCACACACAGCACAGCACATACAGTCACACACAGCACAGTACATACAGTCAGTCACACACAGCACAGCACATACAGTCACACACTGCACAGTACATACAGTCACACACAGCACAGCACATAAAATTATGAACAGAGTGCAGAGTCAGGCCCCCTGCTTCACTATCTCTGCTCCAGCCATTGTAGGCTACTCCACAGAAACAATTCCTACACTGTGACACCATATGAAAATACAGTGTTTTCCACTTTGGTGGGTTGACCAGTATACAACTATTACAATGAACTGTGCAGTGCAGTTTCAATGGTTGCTCTTCACTTTGGAGAAAGATCTGCAAATCAATCAATTAGTCTAGCTTCAACACAAAAGAATGTCTGTTATTTCTCACAATGTTATCTGAGACTGATTTTTACCGTAAGAGTCAGCCAATCTTTGATTTGTCCAAAGTTGGGTCAAGAGATGCACGATAAAGCGACTTTATTAAAACTTTACAGGTTGCAGTTAATTTTGTGAATAGTGAGTGAGGTTGATTGAAATAGCACCTGCTCAAGCCCAGCTGTGTTCGTTCCCTGCTCCTCAAGCGGGGGTTCCCAACCTTTTTATGCCATGAATCAATATCATCCAGCAAGGGGTCCATAGACTCCATGTTGGGAACCTCTGTCCTATAGTATTTATAACAAGCAGTTAAATAAATCACTGCTGTTTAGGAAATTGTGACTAGCAAAGTTTAAGAATGAATTAGATGTTCTCAGCCGCTAATAAAGATATGCTAGCGAAATAACTCACATGTTACTGATAATGAAATGTTGCCAATGGGTTTCTCAGGCACATTGCTGTGATCAGGTGACATTGCAGATACCTTACTGGCACCAAGTGTAATATGTAGGATGTCTTGAATCATTCCATCTCACCCACAACGCACTCCAATTACTACCTTGAGTACAAATCCTTAAAATGTACTTGGTATTGGCTTATTATCGTCATGTTGCAGCGGAAGTAATAGTGAGGGCTAGTGATTAGTGAAATGGATGTGGATTATGCTTATGTGGTAACAGGGAACTGCAGACAAAGCCTATAAGTAGAGACATGGAATGCAGCAGTTAAAACGCCCATATTTCAGGAACTTCATTAATTATGTTGTAGCATGCACCCATTGTTGTAATAGATTTACTATTTTCTACAACTGTTAGACCTATGGATAATCATTTTATCCTGTAATTGGGATCTAGTCTGCTACTTAATTAAGTCTTCTTGGAGCAACCAGTCTGTTATCAAAATTTAGTTTTACTAGTAATCTTATTAACTGAGAATGTAAAAGCTATAACAAATTCATGCTCGGGTAGATCAGCGTTGACTAGTCTCCTGCATTTTTTAAAATAAATCACACATTATTTTAAACACCAACTCCATATGGTCTTTCAGGTTGCTACAAAGGTCACAGTGAAAGGCTTGTTTAGCATGCTGGTCATACAGATTAAATCATTACACAGTGCATTGAAGAAGAGCAAGGTAAAACAATAACAATGCAGAATAAAATGTAAATACTATTGAAAAAGTGCAGTGCAGGTAAATGATAGACTGCAAAATTGTAGCAAGGTGGTTTGGGAGACCAAGAGGCCTTATCACATAAGAGATCTATTCAAGAGTCTGACCGCAGTACAATAGAAGCTGTCTATGAGCATGGTGGTATGTGCTTTCAGGTCTTTGTATCTTCTGCCCGATGGGAGAGGGGAGTAGAGAGAATATCCGGGTTGGCTGGGGTCTCTGATTATTCTGGCTGGTTTAATGAAGCAGTGAGAAGTATAGACAGAGTCCATAGAGGGGAGGTTAGTTCCCATGATGAGCTGAGCTGTATCCACAACTCTCTGCAGTTTCTTGTGGTGATATGCACAGCAGTTGCCACACAAAACCTTACGCATCCAGGTAGAGTGTTTTCTATGGTACATCAATAAAGATCAGTAAGGATCAATAGGGAACATGCCAAATTTCTTTAGCTTCCTGAGGAAGTAGAGGTATTGGTGAGGTTTCATAACCATAATATCAATGTGCTTGGATCAGGACAAGCTGTTGGTGATGTTCATATCTAGGAACATGAAGTTGTCAACATTCTCAAACTTAGCACCGATGCTGTAGACACAGACATATGCACAGTCTCACCATTCTAAAGTTTATGACTAACTCTTGTTGACAATGAGGGAAAGGTTGTTGTCATGACACCATGTCACTATTCTCTCTATCACTGTCCTGTACTCTGACTCATCATTATTTGAGATACAGCCCACTACGGTTATGTCTGCAAACTTATAGATGGTGTTTGAGCAGAAACTGGCCACACAGGTCATGAGGGTACAGGGAGTAGAGTCGAAGCTGAGAATGCATCCTTGTGGAACACCAGTGTTGAGAATAATCATAATGGAGGTGATGCTGCATCTCCTTACTGACTGAAGTTTATTGGTATGAAAGTCAAGGAGCCAAGATATGGGTGCCACTAGATATTAATATTAACCCCATGTCCAAGGTCAACTGAGTGGCTGCTGCTTCATTTGAAATTTCCATCAGGCCAATGATAAATATTCTTAGTAGAGACCTGAATCTGTGCCACACTTGAAGTGGTCTGTTACATCAGATGGTCAGCAGTCCAATCCCTGATCCTGAAAGGGATTCCACAATCAGTGGAACGCATTGGGAGTGGAATCATAAACTTTAAGAAGAGAGAGAGAAAAGTGGATTCTGCCCAATACGTCACGGGGACATCACTACCCACCACTGAGGTGTTGCCTCAAAAAAGCAGCATCTATCAACAAAGACACCTCCTCCCTCACTATCTGAGCCATGCCACCTTATTGCAGCTATTGCAGGCAAGAGGTGCACAGCCTGAAGTCCCACATCACCGGGGTCAAGAACAGCCACTTCCCTTCAGCCATCTCACTACTCTGTTCAAAACCAATCACTACAGTACAGCAACACTAAGACCATTTTGACCATTCTGCAATAAGTGTACTTTTGATGTTTTTTGTTCTAATTGGGTTTTTATTCTTGTAAAATTCATATATAATTTAGGTCTAATTTATACTTCACTTATCCTTCTGAACAGTTCATCATGACCTGGTGTGCAAACAGCAATGCCCAGGAATGGAAAAGCCTACAAAAAGTGCTGGATACTTGAACATAGAAAACCTACAGCACAATACAGGCCCTTCAGCCCACAAAGCTGTGCTGAACATGGCCTTACCTTAGAACTACCTAGGCATACCCATAGTCCTCTATTTTTCTAAGTTCCATGTACCTACACAGGAGCCTCTTAAAAGACCCTATTGTTTCCGCCTCCACCACCATCGCCGGCAGCCCATTCCACAAACTCACCACTCTCTGCGTAAAAAACCTACCTCTGACATCTCCTCTGTACCATTCAGTCCATTACAGGAAAAGCACTCCCCACCATTGAACACATCTACAAGGAGAACTGCCACAAGAAAGCAGCATCTATCATCGGGTACCCCACCATCCCGGCCATCAGGAAGGAGATACAGGAGCTTTAAGTCCCACACCACCATATTCAGGACAGTTATTACACTCCAACTGTCAGACTCCTGACAGACACAGATACTTGCACTCTGAACGCTACAACTCATGCTCTCAGCATAATTTATTTATTATTGTTATTATTCATTTATTTTTGTATTTGTAGACGGTCTTCTTGTGCACATTGTTTAGTTGCTTCTGTTAGTGTGCAGTTTTTCAATGATTCTATTGTATTTCTTTCTTCTACTATGAATTCCTGCAAGAAAACGAATCTCAGAGTAGTGTATGGTGACATACTTAGATATTAAACTTACTTTGAACTTGTATCTCTAATGCTATGTGTGTGTGATGCTGCTGGAAGCATGTTTTTCATTGTACCTGTGCAAACATGTACTTGTGCCGATGACAATTGATTTCCCCTGATGTGATGTTAATTAGTAATTGATCGAAAGTGTAGATTGTATAAAGAGAGTGAATCATACCTTACTGCTCAGTACCAATAGAAAGGAAAGTGATTCAGCTAACTAAAACCTGAAACAAAGAGCACGTTGCCTACCCTGAAGTACATGCTTAGCTTATGGGGAAATAGGTGTCTAACCCGGACAGTAATTCTTCCAAAAAATAGAAGATAAAAGCAAAAGGTGGAAGAAAAAATTAAAATTCCAACAAAAAGGCAGAAACGGTTGAAATCAAGTTTCTTCCAGCCTCTCAATAATTGGCCAAATGATTGGTCACATTGATCACAAAAGTTCTTTATTACATTGCCAGATAGATGTAACTCTAACAGCTGTGTGGGTTTTTCACTGAATGCAGTATCACATTACACTAGTTATCCTGTTGTAGAATGAAAATTCGATGTCTGACTGTAAAAGAAGATCACATTTGGAATTGCTCACTGGAAACTTTCAAATACCATTGCCCAAAATTGGGTTGCATCTAATTTTGGCATAGAAAATCATTGTTCCCTTTAGCCCAAACAACTAATCAAACTCCATGTGTGAGGAATTGCACAACTGGTCAGAAAGACATTCAAAACATATGATCTGAAACACGTATTTAAAATCTGTACCTGAGTGAATTACATTGGACCTTCCTCTAGTCTCAAGTGTGTCCCTACACTTTGCGATTTGCATTCAGAAATGGGTATAATCCTTTCCATACTCCCAGTGAGACTCCAGCACATTACACTCTAGTTTCACGGAGGAAACAGAGACAGCAAGAGAGAGGGTGGCAGGGCATCTCCAAGGGTCACACAAATTCTGGTCGAGGAGATATTTGTCCAAAGTCAGGAGTTTGAGACCGAGAGTTCGGATCCTCATTCATCATCATTGGCGGGTCCAGGGGTTGATATGAAATATTGAAGCCTGAAGGTCGGTCAGAAGTTCAGAAGTTGAGACTCGATGGCTGCAGTCCTGAGTCTGCAAGGGACATCACGTCCCAATGTCTGTGAATTCATGGATTCACTAGAGACTGGAGACAGCCTGTCCAGGATTTGGGGGATTGTCTGTGTGCATGGGTGGTTAGGTGGGAGGGAGAAGCAGAGCCTGTTTTAACGTGGAACATAGGAAATTGACATTAGAGCAAAGTACGGTGTTATGCCAACCTTTTAACTTACTCTAATGTCGATCTAATCCTTCCCTCCTATATAGCCCTCCATTTTCTATTATCCGTTTGCCTACCTATGAGTTTCTTAAATGTCTTTAATGCATCAGCCTCTACCAACCCGTCTGGCAGGGCACTTCATGCACTTACCATGCTGTGTAATCTCTAACATATTTTCCTTCAATCACTGTAAAATTATGTCCCCTGGTATTAGCCATTTCCATCCTGGGGAAAGGTCTCTGGTCATCCACATGATCTAAGCCTCTTGTCATCGCCTCTCATTCTGCTTTGATGCTGTGGATCCAATGAGCATTGTGGGCATATTATGAAGGTGCCAGAGTGTGTGTGACACTGGTGGACTGCCCCCCGGCACATTTTTATGTTGTGTTGGTTGTTAACACAGACAACACATCTCACTTCACCTTTCGATGTACATGTGATAAATAAAAGGAATTTGCATCTGAATCTCAATTTGCCAGGATGAAGATCTTTTGCACAATGAAGGACACCGGGATGCCACTACAAGAAGATATAGAGGTGGCTACAGTCATCCTCTGCAACTGAGAATCCTGAAATGCTGAAGCTGATTAAAAGAAACTAGATTTCATGTCAGAGTGACCTGCACACCATTATTTACATCTCCAAAATGGATCTCCTCATAGAAAATCTAAAGTGCACGGAGTGTTTGAGTAGCTCAGAAACTGCTGATCTACTCAGATTTTCATGCACAACAGTCTCTTGGGTTTATGACAATGGTTTGAAAAACAAAAAAAAAATCCAATGAGAGACAATTTTGTGGGCAAGAACACTTCGTTAATGAGAGAGATCAGAGGAGAATATCCAGATTGGTTCAAGCTGACAGGAAGATGACAGTAACTCAAGTAACCACATATTACAATAGTGGTATGCCGAAGAGCATCTCTGAATGCAAAATATGATGAAAATCGATGTGGATAGGTTCAGCAGTAAGAGAGCATAGGTCATAGGAGCAGAATGAAGCCACTCAATCTATAGACTCTATTCTACTTTCCATCAAGGCAGAGTTATTACTCTTCTCATCCCATTCTCCTGCCTTCTCCCCATAACTTTGACACACTGGGTTATAAGAACTTCTTGCTATCCGCTTTAAATATATCCAATGGCCTCCACAGTCATCTGTGGCATTGAATTCCACAGATTCACTACCCTCTGACTAAAGGAGTTCCTCCTCATCTCTGTTCTAAATGGGCATCCTTCTATTCTGAGGCCGTGCCCTCTGGTCCTAGACTCACCTACTGTAGGAAACATCCTCTCCACATCCACTCTATCTACACCTCTTAATATTCAATAGGTTTCAATGGGACCCCCATTCATTCCTCTAGACTCCAGTGAGTACAGGACCAGAGCCATCAAATGCTCCTTATATGTTAACCCTTTCATTTCCAGAATCATTCTTGTGCCCCTCCTCTGGCCCCTCTCCAATGCCAGCACATCTTAGGTACAGAACGTACCTAATAAAGTGGTCACCAAGTGTTTGTGTACTTAGATAATAAATCTAAGTAATACTTTGAACTTTATTGGTACCATATTTGGATTCTGCTTATCAAATCCACTGGAGGTTCTGAAGACTGTAACAGGTAGAATAGATAAGGAGCAACACACAAAATGCTGGAGGAACTCAGCAGGTCAAGCAGCATCTACGGTAGGTAATACAGTTAACGTTTTGGGCCAAGACCCTTCCTCACAACTGGAAAGGAAGGGGGAAGAAGCTAGAGTAGGAAGGTAGGGGAAGAGGAGGAAGTACAAGCTGGCACATGATAGGTAAACCCAAGAGAAGGGAAAAATGGGTGTGTGAGGTAGAAGCTAGCAGGTGATAGGTGGAGAAGGTAAATGGCTGAAGAAGAAAAAATCTTATAGGAGAAGAGAGTGGAGCATGGGAGAAAGGGAAGGAAGAGGGGCAACTCATGGAGGGAGGTGAAGAGAAGAGAAAGGTTAAGAGGGGAGCCAGAATGGGGAATCAAAAAAAATGAGAGAATAGAGTGAGTGAACTTGGCCTTTTCTCCCTGGAGCGACAGAGGATGAGAGCTGAGCTGATAGAGGTGTATAAGATGAGGAGAGGCATTGATCGTGTGGATAGTCAGAGGCTTTTTCCCAGGGCTGAAATGGCTAACACGAGATGGCACAGTTTTAAGGAGCTTGGAAGTAGGTACAGTGGGCATGTTAGGGGTAGTCTTTTACGCAGAAAATGGTGAGTGTGTGGAATGAGCTGCCGACGACAGTGGTGGAGGCGGATACAATAGGGTCTTTTAAGAGACTCCTGGATAGGTACATGGAGCTTAGAAAATAGAGGGCTATGGGTAACCCGAGGTAATTTCTAAAGTAAGTACATGTTCGGCACAGCATTATGGGCTGAAGGGCCTGTATTGTGCTATAGGTTTTCTATGTTTCTATGTTTCTAAGTGGGTAGGGAGTGATACTGCCAGAAGTTAGAGAAATCGATGTTCCTGCCATAAGGTTGGAGGCTACCAGGTGGAGGATGAGGTGTTGCTCCTCCAAATTGCTGAGAATTTTCAGCATCTGCAGAATTTCTTGCATTTTGAATAGATAGAGAAGAACCTATGGGTTTTATTTTTAGACAGCCTTTGATAAAGTCCCACATAACAGATCAGTGTGAAATATTAAAGCACATGCGACTGGGGGATAAAATATTGGCATGGTTGAAATTGATTGACACCCAGGAAACACAACAGGAATAAAAAGGCCTCTTGGAGCTACAGGCAGTGACTTGTTGGGGCGTGAAGGCCAGAACAACTTACTTCTATTCTTAATTTTCTCTGTTTTTCATTTTTTACTGGAATTTTGATTGAGGGTTTAATTATTCTTAAGCAAATTTGAGACACTGAAGAGAATATGAATACCCATAGATTGAAGCTTCAAGATTGTTTAAAGTCAATTCCAGTACACAAATGTATAAGATAACAAAGTAATTGTTATTCCAGATCTGGTGTAACACAAAAAAAAACACAATAGGATAAAGAACACAATAACAATAATAAAAACACAATAAATATAAATACATAAGATATTTATATACATAGATTGGCTGTATGTTCATCAAGTGATGAATGTTACAGGAACGTCTCTATGTAAGGTGATTGACAGGATATGTTAAAGTTGTGGTGGGGGGTGTGGAGGGGTGGATTAGTGGGTGCAGGTGCTTGGGGCACCACCCCACTAACCCACTGATAAGGTTCCCCTTGTCCTCACCTACCACCCCACCAGTCTCTGGGTCCAACATATAATTCTCCGTAACTTCCGTCACCTCCAAAGGGATCCCACCACTAAACACATCTTTCCCTCCCCCCCCCCGCTTTCCGCAGGGATCGCTCCCTATGCGACTCCCTTGTCCATTCGTCCCCCCCATCCCCCCCAACCGATCTTCCTCCTGGCACTTCACCTTGTAAGCGGAACAAGTGCTACACATGCCCTTACACTTCCTCCCTCACTACCATTCAGGGCCCCAGACTGTCCTTCCAGGTGAGGCGACACTTCACCTATGAGTCAGCTGGGGTGATATACTGCGTCCGTTGCTCCCGATGCAGCCTTCTATATATTGGCGAGACCCGACGCAGACTGGGAGATCGTTTTGCTGAACACCTACGCTCTGTCCGCCAGAAAAAGCAGGATCTTCCAGTGGCCACACATTTTAATTCTACATCCCATTCCCATTCTGATATGTCTATCCATGGCCTCCTCTACTGTAAAGATGAAGCCACACTCAGGTTGGAGGAACAACACCTTTATTCCGTCTGGGTAGCCTCCAACCTGATGGCATGAACATTGACCTCAAACTTCCACTAATGCCCCTCCTCCCCCTTGTACCCCATCCGTTATTTATTTATTTATTTACACACTTTCTTTTTCTCTCTCTCCTTTTTCCCCCTCTGTCCCTCTCACTATACTCCTTGCCCATCCTCTGGGCTTCACCCCTCTCCCTCTTCTTTCTCCCTAGGCCTCCTGACCCATGATCCTCTCATATCCCTTTTGCCAATCAACTGCCCAGCTCTTGGCTCCATCCCTCCCTCTCCTGTCTTCTCCTATCATTTCGGATCTACCCCTCCCCCTCCCACTTTCAAATCTCTTGCTAGCTCTTCTTTCAGTTAGTCCTGACGAAGGGTCTCTTCCCAGAGATTCTGCCTGGCCTGCTGCATTCACCAGCAACTTTGATGTGTGTTGCTTGAAATTCCAGCATCTGCAGATTTCCTCGTGTTTGTGTTTTTGAGTCTGGTGGTCTTGGCATGGTGCTACGTCACCTCTTCCCTGACAGTCCACGATCAGGGTGGGTGGGATTCTTTATGATGTTATTATCTTTTTTTCTGGTACTTTTCTGTATATATGCCCTTGAAGGTGGGTAGGCAGGTGCCGGTGATGCTTTGGGCAGTTTTAACTACCTGTTGTAGATCCTTGCTGTCCACTGCAGTGCAGTTTCCGTACCAATAATATGCAGTGATGAGGCATATTAGGATGCTCTCAACTACATATCTGTACAGGCTCATGAATATTGATTTGCATAGTCCAGCTCTTCAGCATCTTCACAAAGCAGAGGTGTAAAATGTTAATTTAAAAACTTTATAATGCATGGAGTTAGAATGTGTTGTTTCATACCTGAGACTAATATACAACTCAGACCTTCATCAAAATGCCTTTTATAGTTTGGGAAAAACGTGAGATAGAAATTGAGTATTTCCTTTTATTTCCAGGTAATTGAAATATTTGATAAGAACCAGTGTAGTCTGAATAAATTCAAAGGATTACCAAGTACTATTCTGTCACAAAAGGGCTATCATAGAGCCATCGTCATGGAACCATAGACCACTACAGCACAGAAACAGTCCTTTCAGCCCATTTAGTCTGGACTGTTATTCTCCCATTGATCTGTACCCAGACCATAGCCCTTCATACTTTTCCCATCTATATAGTTATTCAAATTTCTCTTAAATGTTGAAATCGAACTCTCATCCACCACTTGCGTTGGCAGCTTGTTCCACACTCTCACCATGCTCTGAGTGAAGAAATTGCCCCTCATGTTCTCCTTAAACATTTCACCTTTCATCTTTAACCCAAGACCCCTAGTTGTAGTTTCACCCAACCTCAGTGGATAAAGTCTGCTTACATTTACCCTATCTCTACACCTCATAACTTTGTATACATCATCTAATCTCCCTTCACTCTCATATGCACCAGGGAATAAAGTCCTAACCTGTTTAATCTTTCCCTATAAGTCAGGTCCTCCAGCCATGTCAAAATCCTTGTGAATTTTCTCTGCACTCTTCCAATCTGATTGACATCTTTTCCATAGAGAGGCAATCAGGACTGTGCACAATACTGCTAAGATGGCCTCACCAAGTTGGCTGGTTGGTAAATAGCTTAATAATATGTAATTGTTTACTGGTCTGTGGCAATTTCTGTTGCAGGAAGAACAAAATCCTGAAGGGGCAGAACTAAGGATGATGGTGGCTAACAGCAACTCGTTTGCTTGCACCTTCAGAAACAGCTCTGTTTTATCTTTGATATAGTATCTCTTTTTTTTCCCTTTCAAGGTTCTTTTGAAGACCTTGACCTGGAGTTACACGCTAACTTTGGTTCTTTGCAGAAATGGGACCCGCTCTCGGGGCCTCACAATCGGCCGTTTTTCGATAAGCCGAGGACGCGGCCTGGAAGGCTAGCATGCCTTCGGGGTGACAGATTTCCGCTCTGGAGGCGGGCGGACTCGAGGCCGATGCCGCCGCCTGATGCGTCAAGGCAGACGAAAGATCAAAAGCAGCGAGCTAACTGCTGGCTGTATGCCCAGAGACCCGAGCTCGGAAAAAGTGATACAACAGACTTTTAACACCGTAAGTCAGAGATTGTTATGTCTCCCCTCTCGCAGTGAAACGGGGACACCTCTTTTTCCCTTATTAAGGATTGAGAGAGAGCCTGTGGTATGTCAAATTACCGGGTGAATAAGTAGTCTTTGAGGTACTGCAAGTCTGTGTCTTTATGCTTTACTGCACGCTTGAATGCTCGGTGGAGGGCACTGATGTTTTTTCTTGCTGGTGGGAGAGGGGATCATTGCCTTGCTGATGCTTATGAGTGGGAGGGGGGAGCTGGGGGTGCTTTGGGATTCTAACATTTAACTCTCATTCATTCTTTGGGGCACTCCTCTGTTTTTGTGGATGTTTGTGAAGAAGAATTTCAGGATCTATATTGTATACATTTCTCTGACATTAAATGTACCTTTGAAACCTTTGAAAAGACCTGAACTGCTGTTCAGATGCCCCAGCACATTATGGATGTTTGTGCTAAGGAAATTTGCTCTGACGAAATTCATAACTCGATACCCAGTAATTTGTGACATGCAATAAAACTTGCTGTCACAACATTTATGTGACGAAGTATAGATATATCATGAATTTTTTTTCCAAACTCACAGTTCTTGACACATCAGAAGAAGGCAAACTGGAGTGTTTATGGCACGGTTCTTTGCAGTGTGAAAGTACAGAGGTTTCCACATGAGTTATTAAGAAGCCATATCGTGTGCTGGCCTTCATTAATTGGATGGATTGAGCTCAAGAGCTGAAACGTAATAGAGAAGATTTACCAGGATGCTGCCTGGATTAGAGAACACATTTTTCGAGGAATCAACTGAGCGAGCTATGGCTTTTTTTTCACTTTGAAGCGAAGGAGGATGAGAGGTGACTTGACAGAGGTATACAAGATGATAAGAGGCATACACTCAGTGACAACTTTATTAGCTATCTCCTGTACCTAATAAAATAGCCACTAAATGTATGCTTGTGGTCTTCTGCTGCTGTAGCCCACCCACTTCAAAGCTCCACATGTTGTGTGTCAGAGATGTTTTTCAGCACACCAGTGTTGTAATAGATGTGACTGTGACCTTTTTGTCAGCTTGGATAGCCAGAGATATTTTCCCAGGGCAGAAATGGCTAATACCATAAGATTCTAATTGCATAAGATATAGGAGCAGAATTTAGCCATTTGGCCCATAGAGTCAGCTCTGCCATTTCATCATGGCTCATCCGATTTTCCTCTCAGCCCCAATCTCCTGCCTTCTTCCTGTATCTCTTCTTGGCTTGACTAGTCAAGAATCTATCAAGCTCTGCCTTAAATATATGTAAAGACTTGGTCTCCACAGCTGCCTGTAACAAAGAATTCCACAGATTCATTACACTCTGGCTAAAGAAATTCCTCATCTCTGTTCTAAAAGGAATCCCCTCTATTCTGAGGCTGTGTCCCCTGGTCTTTAACTCTCCCATATAGGAAACATCCTCTCCACATCAACTCTATTGAGGCCTATCAGCATTTGATAGGTTTCAATGAAGTAACGGTTTATTCTTCTGAATTCCAGTGAATACAGGCCCAAAGCCATAAAATGCCCTTCATATGACAAGCCATTTAATCCTGGAATCATGTTCGTGAACCTCCTTTGAACCCTCTCCAGTTTCAGCACATCCTTTCTAAGATAAGAGGCCCAAAACTCCTTACAATACTCCAAGTGAGGCTTTGCCAGTGCTTTATAAAGTCTCAACATGGCATTCAGGCTTTTATGTTCTAGTCCAAGGGTCCCCAACCTTTTTTGCGCCGCGGACCAGTTTAATATTGACAGTATTCTTGTGGACCGGCCGACCCGGGGGGCGGGGGTAGGGTTGCCAACGGACAAGAGTAGCAGTCAAAGAAAGACCACAATGACCATGAAGCCTTGCACGGGCACCAGTGCGCATGCGTGTACCTGCCGATATTATTCTCTGCAAAGCGTTTTTGGCGATTATGTTCGGCGGGGGGTGGGGGGGGTGGTGGTGTTAATCACGACCGGAATATGGGTGATAAGTGGCTAATAGACTCAATTTCATTTCTAAAAGGGTTTATCTAACGAATTTAATATTAAACACACAGCACATATTTTCCTCGCATGAATATAGTGATAAGCCTATCATCAGGGGAGGACGGGGAGCTTGAAGTGTTGAAAGAACTTCCAGTAGAAGTGGTAGAGGCAGGTTCGATATTATTTAAAGAAAAATTAGATAGGTATATGGACAGGAAAGGAATGGAGGGGTATGGGCTGAGTGCAGGTCAGTGGGACTAGGTGAGAGTAGTTTTCGGCACAGACTAGAAGGGCCGAAATCACCTATTTCCGTGCTGTAATTGTTATATAATTATATAAGTCACTTATCAGTCAATAGCATCATAACATTTTAAGTAACGTTTGGATATGAAACACACAGCACATATTTTCCCCGTATGAACATTTAAAATCATTGCAACACACCAGTATCGCTGAATCAGTGGGGGTCCTTGCAACAAGACAGTGTCATCAAGGGGTGATGGGAGACAGTGATACTCGAAGCAAATGCTCTGTGGCCCGGTACCAGTCCACGGCCCAGTGGTTGGGGACCGCTGTTCTAATCCTCTTGAAATGAATGCTAACATTGCATTTGCCTTCCTCACCGCAGGCTCAACCTGCAGATTAACCTTTTAGGAATCCTGCACAAGGACTCCCATCCTTTTGCGCCTCCATTTTTTTGTATTTTCACTCCATTTAGAAAAGTCAACCCTTTAATTTCTTTGACCAAAGAACAGGACCATAATTCACTTCCCAACACTGTATTCCATATGCCATTTCTTTTCCTATTTTCCTAATCTGTCCAAGTCCTTCTTTAGCCTCTCTACTTCCTCAAAACTATCTGCCCCTCCGCCTATCTTCATATCTTCTGCAAACTTTGTAACAAAGCCATCAATTCCATCATACAAATCATTGACATATAACGTAAAAAGAATCAGTCCCTTCACAGTCTCCTCTGTTTCCAACGACCAGGTGGCATCCCAGGATGGGTACTCAGGATGTGCGCTGCACGACTGGCAGGTATGTTTAGAGACATTTTTGATCTCTCCTTCTCCCAATGTAGAGTGCTCTTCTTCTTCAAAGCATCCACCAATACCTCTGTACCCAAAGAGACCAAGATAATGTCTGAACAACTGGTGTCCTGTCACACTCACCTCAATAATAAGCAATATACACAACTGATCAACAGATGACACAATAGCCACAGCTCTACACACTGTCCTTACACATCTGGAGAAGAAGGATGCTTATGTGAGAATGCTGTTCTTGGATTACAGTTCAGTATTCAACTCCAGCCTTGACAAGAAGCTCAGAGACTTTGGCTTTCACCTACCCTTGTACAGCTGGATCCTGGACTTCCTGTCAGAACGCCGGCAGGTGGTAAGAATGGGCTCCCTCACCTCTGCCCCTCTGACCCTCAATGCAGGAGCCCCTCAGAATGTATCCTAAGCCCCCTTCTTTACTCTCTGTATCCCCATGACTGTGATGTCACCCACAGCTCCTATCTGCTAATTAAATTTGCTGATGATGCTACATTGATTAGCCTTATATCAAATAATAATGAGGCAGCCTACAGGGAAGAAGTCATCACCCTGACACAAGAAAACAGCCTCACTCTCAATGTTGCAAAAACAAAGCAGCTGGTTGAGAGCTACAGGAGGAATGGAGATGGGCTAACCCCTATTGACATCAATGGATCTGGGGTTGAGAGGGTGAACAACTTTCAGTTCCTCAGTATACGCATCACCGAGGATCTCACGTGTTCTATACATTTGGTCCCCTAATCTGAGGAAAGACATTCTTGTGTGACAAGAATACACATAGATTAAGATGTTAGCTGTCCTGTGTGATCAGCAGTTGGTCTGCCACCTGTCTTCAGGAGAGAGAGAGATAAGGGAAACAATGGAGCAGCATTTGGAGATGTGTAATGAAGGGATGGGAGAGAGAATAACAGAAGGAGAGAGCTGTCTAGAGCGGCCCCCACTTTGAATCCTGAACTGTTTGAAGTGATGGACAGGTGATACCCCAGCAGGGAGATAAAAAGGAACAGGTTTGCTAAGGCCGGAGACACACACGACACCCGAGGTAACAAGACCCTGGAAGCAGCGCGTCTCTCACAAGTCAGTGGGAAGTACCGGGCCATAAACGCACAGGGTGGAAAGGCACGATCGGCGGGAACCTGGTGTGTGTCCACCCTTGCCTGGGTGCCAGGTTCAGTGCAGGGAAACGATCGTATCTGGAAACGGAGGGGTCACGGTCGGTGACCTCAGATGACATCACAAAGGACTCGCCCGACAGCTGACTGCGAAGGTCTGTGTGTGGAAGCTGTTTTGAATATTCATTCGTTTTGTTCTCTCTCTCCTTCTTTGTTCTCTCTCTCCTTCCCCCACACTGTCTATCTCCCACGGCAGCGATTACTGCGAACTGAACTGAACTGAACTTTGCGTCACTTTGAAACAGGTCATTTGCCCCTAGACAACGATAGAGCTTGATTGATCCTGTTATCTGAATTCTGTGTACATATATGTTTATCATTGCTGAACTGTTGCATTTATTATCCTTTTGATTAGAGTACTGTGTTGCTTGTTTCTTTAATAAAACTTTCTTAATTCTAGTAATCCAGACTCCAACTGAGTGATCCATTTCTGCTGGTTTGGCAACCCAGTTACGGGGTACGTAACATAAGTGGGGTTCTCGTCCGTGATTTTGAATGCTAAATTTGGGACGGAGTAAATTGATTGGGTTAAAATTCCCAAAAGAAAGAAAAGACAAACAGCAGAAATGGAGGCTGAGGGATTTATAAAGGTGCTGACCTTGGAGGCATTAAAGGATGCCAGGAAAGCGGAATTGGTAGCTGTGGCCAAACGGTTGAATCTTCCTAAGGTGAAGTCGACAATGAGGAGAGAGGAGGTACACAGAGCTATCGTAGACCACTATGTATCTAAAGGTGTGTTTCCCCAAGGCGAGCTGGGGGTGGTGTCTATTGAAAAACCTGCTGGAGACGCGGTACAGGTGCAGCTTGAAAAACTGAGACTCGAGCACGAGTTCCGGGTACGGCAGTTGGAGCAAGAAGAGAAAGAGAGGGACAGACAGTTGGAGTTAGAAAGGCAAGAGAGAGAGTTAGAAAGGCAGGAGAGAGAGAGGGAGAGAGAGACACAGTGGGAGCGAGAGGAAAAACAAAGGGAAAGGGAATTTGAGCTGGAGAAGTTAAAGATAAGGGCAGAGCAGGGGCTCGTGCCGAACCAAGGTGGAGGGTTCCGGGCGACCCAGAAGGTTAGGCTGGTTCCCCCATTTGACGTTACCGACGTGGATCGGTACTTTCTCCATTTCGAAAAAGTTGCTACAAGTCAGGACTGGCCAAGGGATAAGTGGGTTGTCTTACTTCAGAGTGTACTGAAAGGGAAAGCCCAACAAGCTTACTCCGCTTTGTCCGCGGAAGACGCCCAGAGGTATGAAGTGGTGAAAGAGGCCATCCTCAGGATTTATGAGTTGGTCCCGGAGGCATACCGGCAGAGGTTCCGGAATGCGAGGAAGCAGTGGGACCGCCCATATTTAGAGTTTGCTCGTGAGATGCAGACATATTGTGAGCGTTGGTGCGCCTCGAAGGGGGTAGAGGGGGATTATGACAGACTGCTACAGCTGATCCTGATTGAGCAGTTTAAAGATTGTGTCCCTGAGGGTATGAGACCCTACCTAGATGAGAAAGAGGCAGCCACGTTAGCTGCAACTGCTAAGTTAGCGGATGAGTGTGCGTTGACGCATAAAATGAAGTTTGCCCCGAGTAAAGGCTACCAGAAGGGTAGTCAGGACGGCGGGGAGAGTCCGCCAGAAAAGTCAGAAAGTAAGCCGGGGCTAGTGAGAAGGATAAGGTAGACCGGGAGCAGTCTGGTAGGAAGTCTCCTGGGGTCGTCTGTTATAATTGCGGGAAAGTCAGACACTTTGCGTCCAGGTGCTTTGCCCCAAAGAAGGAGATGGGAAAAGGAAACACGGCGATTTTAACTGGCTGTATCGAGCTGGTAATCGAACCGCTAGGGAAGGACAGGTCTGCCAAAGTTCAGGAAGGACGCGAGAAGTTTATCTCGGCCGGATTGGTGTCAGTGAAGGAGGGGTTAAAACCAGTTCCAGTGCGGATCTGGAGAGACACGGGAGCGTGTCAGTCACTAATACTGAAGAGTGTATTAGAGTTTAGCTCAGAGACCCAGGCTGGAGAGGTAAAGGTCAAAGGTGTTGGGGAAGGGATAGAGTCAGTCCGTTTGCACCAGATACACTTACAAAGCAACCTGGTCTCTGGACTAGTCACAATCGGGGTGAGGTCCGAATTACCAATGAAAGGCATGGAAGTCTTGCTTGGTAATGACGTCACCCGGGGAATCGTGTTCCCAGTCGTGAGATTGACAGGTTAGCCTGCCAGCATTGAGGCCCCACCCATGGACTCACAGATTCATCATGGGGCTGTGGTAGTAAATTTAGCTGAGACGTTTCTGCCAACCTTATACGAGAAGGGGGTAGAAAGTGAACAGAAGGAGTGTAGTGTGGCAAGAGGTAGTGAGGGAGCTGGGACAGACGTAGCATTAGCCAGGAAAGAATTTGTGCAGACGCAGGAGCGAGACGAGGGGCTGATGGTTTTGGCAGAGACAGCTCTCTCTGACACAGACTTGACAAGGGAACTAGTAGGCTATTGTGTGGAGGAGGAAGTGCTAAGGAAGCAAGGGAGACCAAGTACCGTGCCCGCAGATGAGGAACGGGGGGGTGGTGCAAAAGAGTTATGGGGATGAGGTTTTTAACCTGGCCCACAAGGTACACCCCGGTGGACATTTTGCGGTGCTGGGAGAAACAGTTGGTGGAATCATGAAAGAGGTTTACCGGCTGCCCAGGAGGAAGGATGTTATTGATTATGACCGATGCGAACTGAGACGGTCACAGGCTTTTGATATGCTAACAAACCTAGTCGATGTTAGCGTGAAAATCAATGAAGCTAGGGTCCCCCTGATAAGAGAAAAAAACCATTTTGAAAAGATGAGTATGGTATCGACCAGATGGGAGAAGGCTATTGTTTTGGCCAGGTCTGCTGATAAGGTCTCTCCCTTAATCCCCAAACAAAGCGACTCTTTATGATAAGTAATTAAACGACTCGCACCCGTGTGTTTGATTGTCCCGAGGCGATGCAAAGAACTGGGACGTTGGGTGGTGTCTGTTATAATAGTGAGCAACATCATATAGAATGAGTAATTCAGTGACTAAAGGGCTGATGAACACAGAGGTGTGTATTGGCAATTTAATACGGCTGTCTGAAGCCAGCTTGATAGTGAACCTTGAAAAAAATGAGTTCGGCCACACGAAGGTCACCTACCTGGGAATTGTGGTGACACAGGGGCAGCTGGCAGCGATGCAAGCTACAGTGCAGGCTATCGCTGACCTCCCAACCCCGACAGACAAGAGGGCCCTCAGAAGGCTCTTGGAGATGGTGGGGTACTGTAGGAAGTTTTGCAATAACTCTGCGGTCACTACCCCTCCCCCTCCTACTAAGCCCTTGCGAGAGAAAACTAAGTCGGAATGGGACGACCCTTGTTATTGTGGTCCGGGACAAAAACCAAATGAGAGGTTACATTGATCGCAATTCATCAGTGTTTTTGGCCACTATGAAGTTTGCTAGGTTGGAGCCTGGTCTAAGGGATTATTAACAACACATATAAAAGGAACAGAAAATGTGATGGCTGACTGTCTGTCAGGTGTTGACAACTTCAAATTCGCTGTATTAGCCAAATAGCTGATAAAGATGTGTATTTGTGTGTGTATCAAATAATGTATTCATGTTTGTAATTTTTACCCCCTGGTAAAAATCCTTAAAAGGGGAAGTGTGACAAGAATACACGTAGATTAAGATGTTAGCTGTCCTGTGTGATCAGCAGTTGGTCTGCCACCTGTCTTCAGGAGAGAGAGAGATAAGGGAAACAATGGAGCAGCATTTGGAGATGTGTAATGAAGGGACGGGGGAGAGAATAACAGAAGGAGAGAGCTGTCTAGAGCGGCCCCCGCTTTGAACCCTGAACTGTTTGAAGTGATGGACAGGCGATACCCCAGCAGGGAGATAAAAAGGGACAGGTTTGCTAAGGCAGGAGACACACACGACACCCGAGGTAACAAGACCCTGGAAGCAGTGCGTCTCTCACAAGTCAGTGGGAAGTACCGGGCCATAAACGCACAGTGTGGAAAGGCACGATCGGCGGGAACCTGGTGTGTGTCAACCCTTGCCTGGGTGCCAGGTTCAGTGCTGGGAAACGATCGTATCTGGAAACGGAGGGGTCACGGTCGGTGACCTCAGATGACATCACAAAGGACTCGCCCGACAGCTGACTGCGAAGGTCTGTGGTGGAAGCTGTTTTGAATATTCATTTGTTTTGTTCTCTCCCTCCTTCCCCCACACTGTCCATCTCCCACGGCAGCGATTACTGCAAACTGAACTGAACTTTGCATCACTTTGAAACTGGTCATTTGCCCCTAGACAACGATAGAGCTTGATTGATCCAGTTATCTGAATTCTGTGTACATATATGTTTATCATTGCTGAACTGTTGCATTTATTATCCTTTTGATTAGAGTACTGTGTTGCTTGTTTCTTTAATAAAACTTTCTTAATTCTAGTAATCCAGACTCCAACTGAGTGATCCATTTCTGCTGGTTTGGCAACCCAGTTACAGGGTACGTAACACTTGCCATAGAGGGAGTACAAAGAAGGTTCACCAGGTTGATTCCTGGGATGGCAGGACTTTCGTATGATGAAAGACTGGATCAACTAGGGTTATATTTTCTGGAATTTAGAAGATTGAGGAGGGATCTTATTGAAACGTATAAAATTCTAAAGGGATTGGACTGGCTAGATGCAGGAAGATTGTTCTCGATGTTGGGGAAGTCCAGAACAAGGGGTCACAGTTTGAGGATAAAGGGGAAGCCTTTTAGGACTGAGATTAGGAAAAACTTCTTCACACAGAGAGTGGTGAATCTGTGGAATTCTCTGCCACAGGAAACAATTGAGGCCAGTTCATTGGCTATATTTAAGAGGGAGTTAGATATGGCCCTTGTGGCTAAAGGGATCAGGGGGTATGGGGGGAAGGCTGGTACAGGGTTCTGAGCTGGATGATCAGCCATGATCATACTGGATGGCAGTGTGGGCTCGAAGGGCCGAATGGCCTACTCCTGCACCTATTTTCTATGTTTCTATGTTTCTATACTGGCGGTGTGGTGAAAAAAAACACAACAGCACCGCTATAACCGCTGTCTTGTCTTCTTTATAACTGCATCAATATATTGGAGAACCCAAGTGCAGGACACCGGCACGTCGACTGAGTTGGGGATGCTGGTGTAGACGTGAACGTAGAACAGCAAACCGGAGGAATCCTGACAAGGAGACGGGATCTACAGGGACTATATTGAAACTAGAGCAGAACTTGGAACTAAACTTAGAACTAACGGTTCTAAGTGGACGAGAGAATGAAGTATCGCACAAGAATAGACCAACAAACTGGCAACCTGTGTAGGGACGCCATTGTACTTATTTCACAGTCTCTGATGCAAACCAGGTGTACCGTAATCAAGTAAACTAGCAGCAATTGGAAATCTAATGGCTGAAATTAGGGCATCATCAGGGAGAAAGGAGCTTTAAAGGGAAACATCCAAATGAAACCATGACACAATATGATGGGAGCAGGTTAAATCCGCAGAGATCTTGACATCCAGGAACTTGAAACTGCTCACTCTCTCCACTTCTGGTCCCTCTATGAGGATTGGTATGTGCTCCTTCATCTTACCATTCCTAAAGTCCACAATCAGCAATTTCGTCTTACTGATGTTGAGTGCCAGGTTGTTGCTGTGACACCACTCCACTAGTTGGCATATCTCACTCCTGTACGCCCTCTCATCACCACCTGAGATTCTACCAACAATGGTTGTATCATCAGCAAGTTTATAGATGGTATTTGAGCTATGCTTAGCCACACAGTTATGTGTATATAGGGAGTAGAGCAGTGGGCTAAGCACACACTGCTGAGGTGAACCAGTGTTGATCGTCTGCGAGGAGATGTTAACACCAATCTGCACAGTTTGTGGTCTTCCAGTTAGGAAGTCAAGGATCCAATTCCAGATGGAGGTACAGAGGCCCAGGTTCTGCAACTTCTCAATCAGGATTGTGGGAATGATGATATTCAATGCTGGGCTATAGTCGAAGAACAGCATCCTGACGTAGGTGTTTGTGTTGTCCAGGTAGTCTAAAACCACGTGGAGAGCCACTAAGATTGTGTCTGCCATTGACCTATTGTGGCAACAGGCAAATTACAATGGGTCCAGGTCCTTGCTGAGGCAGGAGTTCAGTCTAGTCATGACCAATCTCTCAAAGCATTTCATCACTGTCGATGTGAGTGCTACCGGCGATAGTCGTTAAGGCAGCCCACACTATTCTTCTTGAGCATTGGTATAATTACTGCCTTTTTGAAGCAAGTGGGAACTTTCCCTTTAGCAACGAGAAAATGTCCTTGAATACTCCCACCAGTTGGTTGGCACAGGTTTTCAGAGCCTTACCAGGTACCCCTTTGTGTCCTTCCACCTTGCGAGGGTTCACGGTCTTTAAAGACAGCCTAACATCGGCCTCTGAGACACGGATCATAGGGTTATCAGGTACAGCAGGGATCTTCACAGCTGTAGTTATATTCTCCCTTTCAAAGCGGGCATAGAAGGCATTGAGTTCATCTGGTAGTGAAGCATCACCTCCATTCATGCTATTTGGTTTCTCTTTGCGGGAAGTAATGTCTTGCAGACCCTGCCAGGTTTGCCGTGCATCCGATATCCCCTCTAACTTCGTTTGAAATTGTCTCTTCACCCTTGAAATAGCCCTCCGCAAATCATGCCTGGTTTTCTGGTACAGGCCTAGGTCACCAGACTTGAATGCCACAGATCTAGCCTTCAGCAGATGATGTACCTCCTGGTTCATCCATGGCTTTTGGTTTGGGAATGTACAGTAAGTCTTTGTAGGCACACTCTCATCCACACAGGTTTTAATGAAGTCGGTAACAGCTGCAGCATACTCATCCAGGTTCGATGATGAATCCCTGAATACAGTCCAGTCCACCGATGCAAAGCAATCCTGTAGGTGCTCCTGTGCTTCCCTTGTCCAAACCTTCTTTGTCCTCACAGCTGGTGCTGCAGTCCTCAGTCTCTGCCTATACTCAGGGAGTAGAAGTACAGCCAGGTGATCAGACTTCCCGAAGGAAAGGAAGTGGAATAGCGCAGTAGGCATTCTTGATGGTGGTGTAGCAAGGGTCCAGTGTGTTGTTTCCTCTAGTATTGCAAATGATCTGTTGATGGTAGTTGCGTAGTGATTTTTTCAGACTGGCCTGGTAAAAATCTCCCAAAAAAAATGGTGAAGGAATTAGGGTGTGCTGTTTCATGCATGTTGATTCCATTCCTTGGATTATCTAAAGCCTGATTGATATTGGCATGAGGTGGAATATATACTGCTACCAAAATGACCCCAGAGAACTCCTGTGGTAGGTAAAAAGGACGACACTTAACTGCTAGATATTCCAGGTCTGGTGAGCAGATTTGGGACAGGACTGATATATTTATGCTCTATATTTGTACAGAGACAGGTGCGTAAAAAGGGCCCAAAGGAGCATTGGATACCCAAGTCAACCCAACCACAAACTGTTTCAGCTGCTACCATCTGGGAAATGGTACCACAGCATTATAACCAGAATCAACAGGCTCTGGGACAGCTTCTTCCACCAGGCCATCAGACTGATCAATTCATGCTAATACAATTGTATTTCTATGCTATATAGACTGTCCTGTTGTACATGCTATTTATTACAAATTACTATAAATTGCACATTTCACAATCCGATGGAGACGTAACGTAAAGATTTTTACTCCTCGTGTATGTGAAGGATGTAAGAAATAAAGTCAATTCAATGTGAAGATGACAGTTTTGAATAATAGAAAATCAAAATACACACCATTTTCCCTGGAGATCAGAACCACAGTTCTTGGTCCGACCACAGTTGGTGTATTGTGAGCAGTTTTTGTTCTCATATCTAAGAAAGGTTGTGCTGACACTGGATAGAATCCTTTGGTTCCATACCAACAGATTCAGAAAGAGTTGTTCTCAAGGTAGTATATGGTGACTTACGCACATTTTGATAATAAATTTACTCTGACTTTGACCTACACTATCCTTTACTTACCCTTGAGAAGACGATGACATGCTAAATTACCGCAGTCTGTAGGATGATGGTAATTCCACAGTCCTGGAGAGGAAGTTCTGTAAGTTCAGACCAAATGACAACAATATCAAAAACTTGCCACGCCAACCCAACCTTGAATTCTACTTCATTACTCTGCTTCCACACATTCCAGCTTGCTTCTGTGACAGGAACTTAACAGGAGTTACCAACCTAATTTTCATTTGCTGGTGACATTCCCTGAAAGTCAAAGTCAAAGACAATTTATTATCAAAGTATATATTTGTTACCATATATTACCTTGAGATTCATTTTCTTTCAGGCATTTACAGAAAATAAATATCTATAGAATTTATGAAAATCTACACATAAACAAGGACTGACAACCAACCAATATACAAAAGAAGACAATTTTTTTTTTATTTTAAAGAAGACAAATAGTGCAAGTAAAAATAACTAAATGATACAGAGACGATGAGTTGTGAAGTGTCCTTGAAAGTGAGTCTGTAGGTTGTGGATCCAATTCAGAGTTGTGGTGAGTGAAGTAATCCATGTTGGTTCAGGTCTGATGGTTGCAGGGTAATAACTGTTCCTGAACCTGGTGCTATGAGATCTGAGGCTTGATGGTAGCAGTGAGAAAGGAGTATGGCCTGGGTGGTGGAGTTCCTGGATGCTGCTCATTTGTGGCAGCGCTCCTTGTAAATCTGCTCTATGTAAATCTGCTCCTTGTAAATCTGTCCTTGTAAATCTGCTCTATGTAAAAGGACTTTTCCTCAGGTGAAATCAACAGAAAAAATATTTAATATTTATACAAAGTAAATATGCATTTAAAGGCATGGCAGAGTTGTTCAGGAATTAGAATACTGTACTTTGATGAATCACATATCAACACAAGACACAAAGCTTATTAGAATACACTCAGTGACCACTTTATTAGGTACACCGTTTGTTAATGTAAATAGCTAATCAGCCAATCATGTGGCAGCAACTCAATGCATAAAAGCATGCAGACATGGTCAAGCAGTTCAGTTACTGTTCAGACCAGACATTAGAATGGGGAAGAAATGTGATCTAAGTGACTTTAACCATGGAATGATTGTCCGTGCTATAAGGGGTGGTTTGAGTATCTCAAAAACCGCTGATCTCCAGTGATGTTCATTCAGTCGCTAGAATTACATAGAGTGGTGTTTTAAAAAAATCTAAACAACAGGAATTCTGCAGATGCTGGAAATTCAAGCAACACACATCAAAGTTGCTGGTGAATGCAGCAGGCCAGGCAGCATCTCTAGGAAGAGGTACAGTCGACATTTCAGGCCGAGACCCTTCGTCAGGACTAACTGAAGGAAGAGTGAGTAAGAGATTTGAAAGTGGGAGGGGGAGGGGGAGATCCAAAATGATAGGAGAAGACAGGAGGGGGAGGGATGGAGCCAAGAGCTGGACAGGTGATTGGCAAAGGGGATATGAGAGGATCATGGGTCAGGAGGCCCAGGGAGAAAGACAAGGTGGGGGGAACCAGAGGATGGGCAAGGGGTATAGTCAGAGGGACAGAGGGAGAAAAAGGAGAGTGAGAGAAAGAATGAGTGTATAAAAATAAATAACGGATGGGGTACGAGGGGGAGGTGGGGCATTAGCGGAAGTTAGAGAAGTCGATGTTCAGGCCATCAGGTTGGAGGCTACCCAGAAGTAATATAAGGTGTTGTTCCTCCAACCTGAGTGTGGCTTCATCTTTACAGTAGAGGAAGCCGCGGATAGACATGTCAGAATGGGAATGGGATGTGGAATTAAAATGTGTGGCCACTGGGAGATCCTGCTTTCTCTGGCGGACAGAGCATAGGTGTTCAGCAAAGTGGTCTCCCAGTCTGCGTTGGGTCTCGCCAATATATAGAAGGCCGCATCGGGAGCACCGGACGCAGTATATCACCCCAGCCGACTCACAGGTGAAGTGTCGCCTCACCTGGAAGGACTGTCTGGGGCTCTGAATGGTGGTAAGGGAGGAAGTGTAAGGGCATGTGTAGCACTTGTTCCGCTTACAAGTATAAGTGCCAGGAGGGAGATCAGTGGGGAGGGATGGGGGGGGACGAATGGACAAGGGAGTCGCATAGGGAGCGATCCCTGTGAAAAGCAGAGGGTTGGGGAGGGAAAGATGTGCTTAGTGGTGGGATCCCGTTGGAGGTGGCGGAAGTTACGGAGAATAATATGTTGGACCCAGAGGCTGGTGGGTTGGTAGGTGAGGACCAGGGGAACCCTATTCATGGTGGGGTGGTGGGAGGATGGAGTGAGAGCAGATGTGTGTGAAATGGGGGAGATGCGTTTGAGAGCAGAGTTGATAGTGGAGGAAGGGAAGCCCCTTTCTTTAAAAAAGGAGGAATCTCCCTCGTCCTGGAATGAAAAGCCTCATCCTGAGAGCAGATGTGGTGGAGACGGAGAAACTTCCACTAATGCCCCACCTCCCCTTGCACCCCATCCGTTATTTATTTTTATACACACATTCTTTCTCTCACTCTCCTTTTTCTCCCTCTGTCCCTCTGACTATACCCCTTGCCCATCTTCTGGTTCCTCCTCCCCTTATCTTTCTCCCCGGTCCTCCTGTCCCATGATCCTCTCATAGCCCCTTTGCCAATCACCTGTCCAGCTCTTGGCTCCATCCCTCCCCCTCCTGTCTTCTCCTATCATTTTGTATCTCCCCCTCCCCCTCCCACTTTCAAATGTCTTACTAGCTCTTCTTTCAGTTAATCCTGACGAAGGGTCTCGGCCTGAAACGTTGACTGTACCTCTTCCTAGAGATGCTGCCTGGCCTGCTGCGTTCACCAGCAACTTTGATGTGTGTTGTTTTAAAAAAATCTAGTGAGTAGTGATTCTGTGGGCAAAAATGCCTTGTTAATGAGTGAGGTCAGAGGAGATTGGCCAAACTGATTCAAGCTGACAGGAAGTCAACAGTAACTTAAATAACAATGCTGTGCAGAAAAGTATCTCCGAATTCAAAACGTGTTGAACCTAGAAGTGGATGGGCTACAGCAGTAGAAGACATGAACAATTACTCAGTGGCTTCTTTATTAGGTACAGGAGGGATCTAATAAAGTTGCCACTGAGTGTAGAGTGATCAATAATGCTGCATTTGACAACTCCGGAAATGTTTATCTTTAGCAAATGCAGCCTATTGTAAAAGCCAGGAAACAACTCAGTGACCACCCACATCTAAAGTGCCGAAAGCTGATTAGAAGAATCACTATCTTTAGTGTGTAGTAAATGATTCATGGTTACTTTTGTTCTGCCTGATAAGAACAAGGATAGTCATTCCACTTTCCTGCTAGGATAAATAGATGAGCCTGTCATCTTTGTAGCTCCTTGTTGATATTTTGATAAGTTTCTTTGATAGAAAGATAGTTTTATGAATGATAACTTATCTGTTTGTTTCTTAATGCACACAAAAATTAATAATTAACTCAGCTCTGATGTTGAAAGAAATAGAAAGGTACGCTCTGCTTCTTGGATACCGAAGGTGTATACTTGGCTAAACTATTCCAATTACAGATCATGTCATCCTAATAATTTCTCTGGTATTCAGAAAATATTTTAAGTGAATTCATCTGAATTTTTTTAAACAGAACATCGAACATAGAACAGTACAACACTGTGCAAGCCCCTTCGGCTCACAATGTTGTTCCACCTTTTAACCTACTCTGAGATTAATCCAGCCCTTCCCTCTTAAATAGCTCTGCATTTTTCTGCAATCCATGTGCCTATCTAAGAATTTCTTAAATGTCCATTATGTATCTACCAATGTCCTTAATGTATGTGCAATGTCCGTAATGTATCTGCCAGTGTCCGTAATGTACCTGCCAATGCCCCAATGTACCTGCCAATGTCCCTAATGTATCTACCAATGTCCTTAATGTATCTGCCAATGCCCCTAATGTATCTGCCAATGTCTGTAATGTATCTGCCAATGCCCCTAATGTATCTGCCAGTGTCCGTAATGTAACTGCCAATGTCCTTAATGTATCTGCCAGTGTCCCTAATGTATATGCCAATGTCCATAATGTATCTGCCAATATCCATAATGTATCTGCCAGTGTCCCTAACGTATCTGCCAGTATCGATAATGTATCTACCGATGTCTGTAATGTATCTGCCAATGCCCCTAATGTATCTGCCAATGTCTGTAATGAATCTGCCAATGCCCCTAATGTATCTGCCAATGTCCGTAATGTATCTGCCAATGTCTCTAAAGCACCTGCCAATTTTCTAGGTTTCTTTAGCATTTACACTGTAAATTTGCCACACAATGCAATAAACAATAAAGAAACTTTTTATTAAATTGTCAATATATGTTTGAGCACAGATGCTATTAGATACCACCTTTGATCCAACATAAATTGACTTTTTTAAACAACGGTGTGTTGACTAAGTCTATTGCAGAGGATTTTCAGAACCAATACATGAAAGTGTCCTGGGTTTATCCCATGCTTCTAACCAGAAGAAATTATTCCTGGAGAAAACAAGACAGCATCTACTAACATTACAACTCTGTCACTTCAGACTGTGAGGAAGAACCCTGACAGTTTGCTTCTCAACCTAGTACGGCAACCGCTCTGCTCTTGACTGACGAGAATCTGCAGGGAGTGGTAAACACTGGCCAGTCCATCACAGGCTTGTCACTTCCATCCATCCAGTCTGTCATAATAGAAGCATAGAACCATAGAAACATAGAAAACCTACAGCACAATACAGGCCTTTCGGCCCACAAAGTTGTGCTGAACATGTCCCTACCTTAGAAATTACTAGAGCTACCCATAGCCCTGTATTTTTCTAAGCTCCATGTACCTATCCAAAAGTCTCTTATAAGACCCTATCCTACCTCTTAAAAGACCCCATTGTACAATACCTTGACTGACAAGGACCTGCAGGGAATGGTAAATTCTGCCCAGTCCATCAAAGGCTTCTCACTTCCATCCATCCAGTCTGTCATAATACCTTGCTCCTTGCTTCAGGAAGGCTAATAGCATCGCCCAAGATCCCTGCCATCCTGGGTATTCCCCTTTCCCTCTTCCGTCCCAGGAGAGGATGCAGGACCTTGAAAGGCCAGATGTCAAGAGTTAATAACATCTCCTTCCCTACTGTTATCAGTCTCCTGAACCATGGGTGACAAGTGAGGTGGAAAATCTAGTCAGGTGGAAGAAGGCAGCATACATGAGGTTTAGGAAGCAAGGATCACTTGGGTCTATCGAGGAATATAGGGAAACAAGAAAGGAGCTTAAGAAGGGGCTGAGAAGAGCAAGAAGGGGGCATGAGAAGGCCTTGGCGAGAAGGGTAAAGGAAAACCCCAAGGCATTCTTCAATTATGTGAAGAACAAAAGGATGACAGGAGTGAATGTAGGACTGTTTAGAGATAAAGGTGGGAAGATGTGCCTGGAGGCTGTGGAAGTGAGCGAGGCCCTCAATGAATACTTCTGTTCGGTATTCACCAATGAGAGGGACCTTGATGATGGTGAGGACAATATGAGTGAGGTTGATGTTCTGGAGCATGTTGATATTAAGGGAGAGGAGGTGTTGGAGTTGCTAAAATACATTAGGACGGATAAATCCCCGGGGCCTGACAGAATATTCCCCAGACTGCTCCACGAGGTGAGGAAATTGATAGCTGAGCCTCTGGCTAGGATCTTTATGTCCTCGTTGTCCACGGGAACGGTACCGGAGGATTGGAGGAAGGCGAATGTTGTCCCCTTGTCCAAAAAAGGTAGTAGGGATAGTCCGGGTAATTACAGACCAGTGAGCCTTACATCTGTGGTGGGAAAGCTGTTGGAAAAGATTCTTAGAGATAGGATCTATGGGCATTTAGAGAATCATGGTCTGATCAGGGACAGTCAGCATGGCTTTGTGAAGGGCAGATCATGTCTAACAAGCCTGATAGAGTTCTTTGAGGAGGTGACCAGGCATATAGATGAGGGTAGTGCAGTGGAGATGATCTATATGGATTTTAGTAAGGCATTTGACAAGGTTCCACACAGTAGGCTTATTCAGAAAGTCAGAAGGCATGGGATCCAGGGAAGTTTGGCCAGGTGGATTCAGAATTGGCTTGCCTGAAGAAGGCAGAGGGTTGTGGTGGAGGAAGTACATTCAGATTGGAGGATTGTGATTAGTGGTGTCCAACAAGGATCTGTTATGGGATGTCTACTTTTCGTGATTTTTATTAACGACCTGGATGTGGGGGAAGAAGGGTGGGTTGGCAAGTTTGCAGACGACACAAAGGTTGGTGGTGTTGTAGATAGTGTAGAGGATTGTCAAAGATTGCAGAGAGACATTGATAGGATGCAGAAGTGGGCTGAGAAGTGGCAGATGGAGTTCAACCCGGAGAAGTGTGAGGTGGTACACTTTGGAAGGACAAACTCCAAGGCAGAGTACAAAGTAAATGGCAGGATACTTGATAGTGTGGAAGAGCAGAGGGATCTGGGGGTACATGTCCACAGAAAGTTGCATCACAAGTGGATAGAGTAGTTAAGAAAGCTTATGGGGTGTTAGCTTTCATAAGTCGAGGGATAGAGTTTAAGAGTTATGATGTAATGATGCAGCTCTATAAAACTCTGGTTAGGCCACACTTGGAGTACTGTGTCCAGTTCTGGTCACCTCACTATAGGAAGGATGTGGAAGCATTGGAAAGGGTACAGAGGAGATTTACCAGGATGCTGTCTGGTTTAGAGAGTATGGATTATGATCAGAGATTAAGGGAGCTAGGGCTTTACTCTTTGGAGAGAAGGAGGATGAAAGGAGACATGATAGAGGTGTACAAGATAATAAGAGGAATAGATAGAGTGGATAGCCAGCGCCTCTTCCCCAGGGCACCACTGCTCAATACAAGAGGACATCGCTTTAAGGTAAGGGGTGAGAAGTTCAAGGGGGATATTAGAGGAAGGTTTTTGACTCAGAGGGTGGTTGGTGCGTGGAATGCACTGCCTGAGTCAGTGGTGGAGGCAGATACACTAGTGAAGTTTAAGAGATTACTAGACAGATATATGGAGGAATTTAAGGTGGGGGCTTATATGAGAGGCAGGGTTTGAGGGTCGGCACAACATTTTGGGCCGAAGGGTCTGTACTGTGCTGTACTATTCTATGTTCTATTCCCCTCTTTCACATCTCCTTCCCTCCGATGCTCCCGAGTTCTCAGTTGTTCCATTATTGTCACTTTAGTCTTTGTTTTTGCATTACTTCAGACAGAACTATAACCTTTGTATTATTCTACTGTGTTATACGCATCAATGCATTCATTGTTGTAATTATTATTACAAGGTAATAATAAAATGGCCATTGAGTTTGTCGGCTTCCTGTGAACACTGATGTGTATACAACAAACTAATCTGCATAGGTGAGTTCAAAAGGGGCAAACACTCATTTTGGAAGATAGCAATGAAAGCGATGGTGTCAAATTTCTTCAGAGAAATACTCAAAGGGCCATCCTGCGTATACACTGGACAGTCAGCCCTTGCCTCCGTACAATTTCATGGAAAGAGCACTTTAATCAGTGAAATTTATCAAATTTATATCCGGTATCATAAGTATAAAACTTTATTATCATCAGAACTGATTCATCTGTCCAGGAATGTGCTTGCTATTATTTAGATAAAGGCCTTAGTCAAAAAAAAATTCAGCTTCATAGAGCTAAGATCAAAGTTGAGAACTACTGTAGTACAGAACATATGGCACCCTAGTAGATGTAGAACAGCTGACAATCATGTACGTGAAAACGAGGGAATTAAATATCCCTATTACATGAGAGGAACTGAGAACAATAGATCTCCATGTAGATGTGGCCCAGTCCCACTTCTCTCCTAGAAACTAAATGGGATAGAGAAGCATAGAGAACTTGGAGCTAAAATGTTAGAGTGATTGGTTATCTGTGGTATATCAGGTGAATCCTCTGCGGGAGAGTTTTTAAAGTGGAAAAACCGTTGCACTGGAGCAGTTCCACTCTCTCGTCCTCGGAAATGCAGGTCCAGTGGTATGAGTAGTCACGACAACTGGGGTCTTCCTTGGTTGCAGTGGATGACTGTAACTTCTTCTGTGCCTTTCAGTCTCTGCAAAGATTGCAGAGCCATCTTCCTGCCGTTAGATCTCACTGCTAATCTCATCTGCAATGTTATGTGTATTGAACCATTATAAGGTCATTGCTATGGTGACATATACTGTTCTTTACAGACAGTCCCTTAAAATTGAATAAGATTTATATCTATGCGATTTCTGTGGGATCTGGGTGGCTGATGAGGTCAACTGGACTTCGAAATGTAAATGTTGTTTTTTCAACATTGTGAACGGATTGAACATGGCATGACTGCGCAAGTGCGTGGAGATCAGTCAGTGAGAACAGTGGGAAAACTTTAAAACGAAGACAGCTTTACAGAGCGGGTGCCGAGCAGTGGAAGACAGGGTAGGAAGGCTTTGGCTCAACGGAGCATAGGCAAGGTAGGTTATCTGTGTAGAATACAGACATAAAGTATGTGTGTGAGGCCGGTGTTCTGTGCTGTGTCAGATGTGGGAGGTCCGGGAGACTCCCAGCCTTCCAGATGACCACATCTGCACCAGGTGTGGGTGCAGCTCCTTAAGAACCACGTTAGGAAACTGGAGATGAAGCTCGATGACCTTCGTCTGGTCAGGGAGAGTGAGGAGGTGACAGAGAGGAGCTATAGGCAGGTAGTCACGCCGGGGCCTCGGGAGACAGATAAGTTGTTAACAGTCAGGAGAGGGAAGGGCAGGAGTCAGATGCTAGAGGGCACCCCAGTGGCTGCCCCCCTTAACAATAAGTACTCCTGTTTGAGTACTGTTGGGGGGGGGACCTACCTGGGGAAGCAACAGTGGCCATGCCTCTGGCACAGTCTGGGCCTGTGGCTCAGAAGGGTAGGGAAAGGAAGAGGATGGCAGCAGTGATAGGGGTCTCTATAGTTAGGGGGTCAGACGGACGATTCTGTGGATGCAGGAAAGAAACGAAGGTGGTAGTTTGCCTCCCAGGTGCCAAGGTCCGGGATGTTTCTGATTGTGTCCACAATATCTTGAAGTGGGAAGGAGAACAGCCAGAGGTCATGGCACATATTGATACCAATGACATAGGTAGGAAAAGAGAGGAGGTCCTGTAAACAGACTACAGGGAGTTAGGAAGGAAGTTGAGAAGCAGGACCTCAAAGGTAGTAATCTTGGGATTACTGCCTGTGCCACATGACAGTGAGTATAGGAGTAGAATGAGGTGGAGGATAAATGTGTGGCTGAGGGATTGGAGCAGGGGGCAGGGATTCAGATTTCTGGATCATTGGGACCTCTTATAGGGCAGGTGTAATGTACAAAAATGACGGGTTGCACATGAATCAAAAGGGGACCAATATCTTGGAGGGAAGGTTTGCAAAGGCTATTGGGGAGAGTTTAAACTAGAATTGCTGGGGGGTGGGAACCAAACTGAAGTGATGGAGGAAAGGGAGGTTGGCTCACAAACAGAGAAAGCTTGGAGACAGTGCAAAAGAGAGGATAGGCAGGTGATATGATTATGATTATGAAGACACGTAGTCCTCTTTGATTGTCATTTAGTAATGCATGTGTTAAGAAATGATACATTATTTCCTCCAGTGTGATATCACAAAATACAGGACAAACCAAGACTGAAAAAACTGACAAAACCACATAATTATAAAACATATAGTTACAAACAGTGTAACAATACCATAACTTGATGAAGAAGTCCGTGAGCACAGTAACGTTCAAAGTTTTTCAAACGTCCCACATCTCATGCAGACGGGAGAAGGAAGAAAAACTCTCCCTGCCATGCCGACCACAATCCGATTCTGAGTCATCCAAAAACTTCGAGCTCCGATCAGCTCTCTGACACCGAGTACTGAGCGTCATCTCTGTCCGAGCGATTCGGCCTCCTTCTCGGTCGCCAAAAGCAGGCAAGGCCGGGGATTTTGAGGCCTACCCTCCGAAAGATTCACGACCACTCAGTAACGACAGCAAAGAATGGACGTTTCAGAAATTTCTCCAGATGTTCTTCTGTGCTTTCACGTCCGTCTCCATCAAATCAGAATTGTCCACGGCCTCTATTTAACAGATACGATATCATTTTCACTGGAGAGCTGCCGCCATCTTCTCCTCCCGCCGAACAGAGAAGGCACGGGCTCAAACCGATGGCTTGAGATGTGTCTATTTTAATGTGAGGAGTATTAAGAGTAAAGCGGATGAGTTTAGAGTGTGGATCAGCACTTGGAGCTATGATATTGTGGCCATTACAGAGACTTGGATGGTGCCAGGGCAGGAATGGCTACTTCAAGTACCAGGCTTTAGATGTTTCAGAAAGGATAAGGAGGGAGGCAAAAGTGGTGGGGGCATAGTACTGTTGATCAGAGATAGTGTCGTGGATGCAGAAAAGGAGGAAGTCATGGAGGGGTTATCTACGGAGGCTCTGTGGGTGGAAGTTAGGAATAGGAAGGGCTCAATAACTCGACTGGGTGTTTTTTATAGACCACCCAATAGTAACAGGGACACCAAGGAACAGATAGGGAGACAGATACTGGAAAGGAGTAATAATAACAGGGTTATTGTGGTGGGAGAATTTAATTTCCCAAATATCAATTGGCATCTCCCTAGAGTGAGGGGTTTAGAAGGGGTGGAGGTTGTTAGGAAGGTTTTTTGACACAATATGTAGATAAGCCTACAAGAAGAGAGGCTGCACTTGATCTGGTATTGGGAAATGAACCTGATCAGGTGTCAGGTCTCTCAGTGGGAGAGCATTTTGGAGATAGTGATCACAATTCTATTTCCTTTACCATAGCATTGGAGAGGGATAAGAACAAACAAGTTAGGGAAATGCTTAATTGGAGTAAGGGAAATATGAGGCTATCAGGCAAGAACTTGGAAGCATGAATTGGAAACAGATATTCTAAGGGAAAAGTACAGAAGAAATGTAGCAAATGTTCAGGGGATATTTGCGTGGGGTTCTGCGTAGATACATTCCAGTGAGACAGAGAAAGGATGATAGGGTACAGGAACTGGGGTGCGCAAAGACTGTTATAAATCTAGTCAAGAAGAAAAGAAGAGCTTACGAAAGGTTCAATAAACTAGGTAATGATAGAGATCGAGAAGATTATAAGGCTAGCAGGAAGGAGCTTAAGAATGAAATTAGGAGAGCCAGAAGAGACCATGAGAAGGCCTTAGTGGACAGGATTAAGGAAAACTCCAAGGCATTCTACAAGTATGTGAAGAGCAAGAGGATAAGTCGTGAGAGAATAGGACCAAGTGTGATAGTGGAAAAGTGTGTATGGAACTGGAGGAGATGGCAGTGCTACTTAATGAATACTTTGCTTCAGTATTCACTACGGAAAAAGATCTTGGTGATTGTAGGGAAGACTTGCAGCAGACTAAATAGCTTGAGCATGTAAATATTAAGGAAGAGGATGTGTTGGAGCTTTGGAAAGCATCAAGTTGGATAAGTCTCCGGGACCAGATGAGTTGTACCCCAGGCTATTGTGGAAGGTGAGGAAGGATATTGCTGAGCCTCTGATGATGATCTTTGCATCATCAATGAGGATGGGAGAGGTTCCTGAGGATTGGAGGGTTGTGGATGTTGTTCCCTTATTCAAGAAAGGGAGTAGGGATAGCCCAGGAAATTATAGACTAGTGAATCTTACTTCAGTGGTTAGTAAGTTGATGGAGAAGATCCTGACAGGCAGGATTTATGAACATTTGGAGAGGCATAATATGATTAGAAATAGTCAGCATGGCTTTGTCAAAGGTAGATTGTACATAACGAGTCTGATTGAATTTTTTGAGGATGTGACTAAGCACATTGATGAAGGTAAACCCATAGATGTAGCGTATATGGATTTCAGCAAGCATTTGATAAGGTACACCATGCAAGGCTTATTGAGAAAGTAAAGAGGCATGGGATCCAAGGAGATATTGCTTTGTGGATCCAGAACTCGTTTGCCCACAGAAGGCAAGGAGTGGTTGTAGACGGGTCATATTCTGCATGGAGGCTGGTGACTAGTGGTGTGCCTCAGGGATCTATTCTGAGACCCCTACTCTTTGTGATTTTTATAAATGACCTGGATGAGGAAGTGGGGGGATGGGTTAGTAATTTGCTGATGACACTAAGATTGGGCATGTTGTGGATAGAGTGGAGGGCTGTCAGAGGTTACAACGAGACATTGATAGGATGCAAAAGTGGGCTGAGAAGTGGCAGATGGAGTTCAACCCAGACAAGTGTGAGGTGGTTCATTTTGGTAGGTCAAATGTGATGGCAGAATATACTATAGATGGTAAGACTCTTGGCAGTGTGGACAATCAGAGGGATCTTGGGGTCCAAGTCCATAGGACACTCAAAGCTGCTACACAGGTTGACTCTGTGGTTAAGACGGCATACAGTGCAATGGTATAATGTTGCAGCTATGTTGGACCCTGGTCAGACCTCACTTGGAGTACTGTGCTCAATTTTGGTGGCGTCACTATAGGAAGGACATGGAAACCATAGAAAGGGTGCAGAGGAGATTTACAAGGACGTTGCCTGGATTGGAGAGACTGCCTTATGAGAACGGGTTGAGTAAGTATGTCCTTTTCTCCTTGGAGCAACGGAGGATGAGAGGTGACTTGATAGAGATGTATAATGAGAGGCATTGATCGTGTGGATAGTCAGAGGCTTTTCCCCAGGGCCAAAATGGCTAGCACAAGAGGGCATAGTTTTAAGGTGCTTGGAAGCAGGCACAAGGGAGATATCAGGGGTAAGTTTTTACACAGAGAGTGGTGAGTGCATAGAATGGGCTGCCGGCGGCGGTGGTGGAGGCGGAAACAATAGGGTCTTTTAAGAGACTCTTGGATGGCTACAGGGAGCTTAGAAGAATAGAGGGCTATGGGTAAGCCTAGGTAGTTCTAAGGGAAGGACGTGTTCAGCACAGCTTTGTGGGTTGAAGGGCTTGTATTATGCTGTAGGTTTTCTATCTTCTATGTCTCCACAGCTGTCTACCGAAATGCTACTTTGCCATTTTGAGTTCCATGGATCTATGAAGTTCTATGAATTAGTTGTGAAGTTTCATATTATTTTCAAGGATACACATCGTCTCCTGTGTTCGAGTTCAGAATAGGTTGTGTGTATCAGGAATTATCTGCCAGGTATCTGAACAATGTGGGCACTCCAGGGCCTATGCTGGCTTAAGAGGTGACACAGACATTGGCGCACTCTTCCAAAGATCAAAGTACATATATATATCATCATCTTTAGATTCATTTTCTTGCAAGCTCTCACAGTAAAACAGAAATACAATAGAATCAATGAAGAACTACACATGAAGACTGACAAACAACCACTGTGTAAAAGAAGGCAAACTATGCAATTTAGTAAATAAATAATACCGAGAACGAGTTCTATAGTCCATAGGCTGTGGGATCCATTCAGTGACAAGAGACGTGAAGATATCCTTCAAATGGATTGGCAGGATCTTGCCAAGATCTCTGAAGTGAATTGAGGGTCCAGAAATAGGTAGCCTATGACTCAGAAGCAACCAGAAGAGCAATGGTCATAGCTAGACCATGATATTGGTACTGAGGTTGAGCTGTTGATCTCTAAACACTGTTTTGCTCAGATGGCCTTATACTATGCCGGTGTATTTTGTTATGAATATCAACCTTTACGGTGAGATGCTTCCTGACATATGGGAAGTGTTCTATGTTTTCCAGGGATGTTCGGTGTTAGAACACAATGTGTACAGCTGTGGCTGCTTGGCAGAAGACTTTGCTTTGTGCATGTTGAATGTAAAGCTCATTGTCATGTATGCTTGAGTAAATAAGATGACAATAATTCAGAATCTGGTTTTCTATCGCTGACGTATGTCATGAAATTTGTTGTTTTGTGACAGCAGCACCATACAGTGCATAAAATATGCTATGTGTTATAATAAGAAATATTTTAAAAATGCAAAAAGAGAGCAAATAGTGAGCTAGTGTTCATGGGTTCATGATTCATTCAGAAATCTGATGGTGAAAGGGAAGAAGATGTTCCTAAAATGTTGAATGTGTGCCTTCAGGCCCCTGTACTGATGGTAGCATTGAGGATGCCCTGGGTGGTGGGATTCCTTACTAATTGATGTCGCCATTTACCCTTTCCATGCTGAATCCTCGATCTGGACTGTTGTGTGTTCTTACTACTTCCCCTTCCTGAAATACACATTCATTTCTTTGGTTGTACTGACATTGAATGCTCAGTTGTTGCTGTTGTGACACCACTTAACCAGCAAATCTACCATCTAGCATGATTTGTAGGGTGGCAGGGTCGAAATACTATATGCCTCTACCAAAGGAGGTGTAAGGAGCTCCTTCCCTTCGCTAGCTTGCAGGTCACCCTTGGGCAAGGTGTAGCACCTGCCTAGCTCCCAAATCAGGGTCATGCAAAGCAGAAGCAGGTCGTAGTGAGCAGCTGGTTATGTGACCACTGACTCCAGGCAGACAATCTCTGAAGAGTAGTGATATTGATTGGAGTCAGCTATCTTGTAAAGGCACTGCCCAGAAGAAGGCAATGGCAAACCACTTCTGTAGAAAAATTTGCCAAGAACAACCATGGTCATGAAACCATGATCATCACAAGATATGGCATGGCATATAATGAATGAACAAATGACTATGATTTGGTGTTCAACCTTTAAATGTGTGCCAGCACATCATTTGCAAACTGCTGAGTTATTTGTTGACATACCAAATCACCTCAAATTCCTAATGAAATGTAGTGCCTGGGGCACCTTCTCTGTAATTGCAGCAATTTGTTGGTTCTGAAATCAAGTCAAGCATTTTCTCATTTGTGCTGCCGATTAGCTCCATTCCAGCAGGATGATCATTGGAGATGAGGTGTAGCATTGCATAGAAAAAAACTGAGGTGTAGTCACATCCTTGTCTGGCATGAGCCTCAGACTGGGTCTGTTTTGGACCTGTTGCTAATAATCATAGACCACTATTAAATAGCCAGGTCACTGCCTGTAATAGAATATCCACAAGGGCTTTTTAGAGCACCTTGTGGTCAAGCACACCAGGGCAAAGGCAACTCTGGATTGTGTGTTGTGTAATGAACCTGATTTGATTAAGGAGCTTAAGCTAAAGGAACTGTTAGGAGGCAGTGATCATAATCCGATAAAATTCACCTTACAGTTAAGAGGAAGAAGCTAAAATCAGATGTATCGGCATAACAGATTATAGGCCAGTTATCCTGACTTCAGTGGTTGGCAGGATATTGGAATCTATTATTAAGGATGATGTTTCAGGGTACTTAGAGGCACATGATAAAACTGACCAAAGTCAGCATGGTTTCATTAAAGGGAAATCTTTTCTGTCAAATCTGTTGGAGTTCTTTGAGGAAATAACAGGCAGGATAGACAAAGGACAGTCAGTGGATGCTGTTTACTTGCATTTTCAGAAGGTCCTTGACAAAGTGCCACACATGAGACTGATAAACATGATAAAAGCCCATGGCATTATAGGAAAGATACTATAATAGATATATAATAAAAGATGCTTGTATGGACAATTGGCTGACCGGCAGGAGATAAAGAGTGGGAATAGAAGGGGCCTTTTCTTTTAGCCTCCAGTGACTAGTGGTGCTCCACAGGGTTCGATATTTGTACTACTTCTTTTTATGTTGTAGGTTATGCTCAATGATTTGGATGATGGAATCGATGGCTTTGTGGCCATGTTTGTGGACAGTAGAAAGATAGGTGGAGGGGCAGGTAGTGTTGAGGAAGCAGGGAGTCTGGAGAAGGATTAGAAGAATGTGTAAAGAAGTGGCAGATGGAATATAATATATGGAAGTGTACAGTCATGCACTTTGGTGGAAGGAATAAAGAGACTTCACAGCAAAACATTCAATGTAAATTATCTTTAAATATTTGTGGACCAGAAATGCATTGGATAACTAAAGATTTGCACCCTCCTTGATCAATAATGTGTGAAGTGTAAGTAAAAGTTAAAGACCAAAAATTAGATTTATTTATCACATAAACATCAAAACAATAAACTATACAGAGAAATATGCCACTTGCATTAAATTAAATCAGCCAGGATTGTGCTGGACCAACATAGCACTAACACTGACCTTGCATCGTCAGAACGTGAGAGGAAACGAGACCAGCTGGAGGAAACACACACAGTCACAGGAAGAATGTATGAACTCCTTACTGACGTGGTGGGAAATGATCCCCAATCTTACAGCTGGCACTGCAGAGTCTTGCACGAGCCACAATGCTACCATGCTGTCCAAATCATCAATGTGCTAATTTTTCACAATTCCAAAGGCAATTTTCAAGAGCGATATCTGACCTGTGGCTATAATTCCAGATGTCTGAAAAATTTGCAGGCTAAATTTCACATCTGTCAATATTGCATGTGACAATAAGAAAACTTCAGCAGTAACATAAAAAGTGAACATTTAGCATTTGGGTTGATACATTTTCTCCATAGTTGAGTCCGAACTTACTCACTGAATAATCAGATAGAGTCATTGAGCACTACAACACAGAATAGGCCCTTCAGCCCGGCTAGTCTCTGCATCTGAACCATAGCCCTCCACACCCTTCCCATCCAGGTACTTATCCAAAATGCTCCAAGTGTTGCCGTCAAGTCCTCATCCACTACTTCTGCAGGCAGCACGCTCCACACTTACACCACTCCGAGTGAAGAAGTTACTTCTCGGGCTCCCCTTAGATATCTCACCTTTCATTCTTAACCCATGATTTCTAGTTCTGGTTACACCCTACCTCAGCGGGAAAAGCCTGATTATATTTACCCTATCGATATCTCTCACACATATTATCATGTGTGTTAATGTATTGAGAACATAGAACAGAGCAAGTAAAGTAAATAATACCGAGAACATGAGTTGTAGAGTCCTTGAAAGTGCGATTCTGGGTTATGGAATTATTTTAGCATTGAGGTGGGTGAAATTATCCACGTTGGTTCAGGTGTCTGATGGTTGAAAAGTAATAACTGTTCCTGAATCTGGTGGTGCGGGAGGTAAAGATCCTGTATGTCCTTCCCAATAGCAGCAGCGAGGAGAGAACTTGGCCTGGATAGTGAAGGTGGCTGATGCATCTGGGTGCATTTCTCCCAAAATCGGCCAAGTTAGTACAAAAGCTCAGAAGCAATCTGAGTTTCCTCAGTATCCTGTCTTGCACCTGGGACTGAATCAAGGTAACAAGTTTTTACTGACTGACTATTTGTGGACATTAGAGGACTCTCTTAAATGTTCTTGTATGTAAGTGTAGGTACAGGAGATTAGGCAGCATTTATGACGGGCAATAAAATGTCAATGTTTCAGGGCGAGACACTTCATCAGGACCCTTTGGTGTCCATCTTGAATGACTGCAGAAGAAAACATATTAGTATTTCAAGGAACTTTCCAAAAAGCATAAGCATAAGATACAAGAGCAGAATTAGGCCACTTGGCCCATCAAGTCTGTTCAGCCATTCCATCGTAACTGATGTATTTTCTCTTTCAAATCCATTTTCCTACCTTCTCCCGTAAATTTTAAAGCCCTTACTAATCAAAAATCTATCACTCCCTACATTGAATATTTGGCCTCCACAGCATTGTGGGGAAACTAATTTCACAGATTCACCACACTCTGGCTAAAAAAATTCATCTTCATCTCTCCTCTGAAGAGAAGTACTTCTATTCTGAGACTGTGCCCTCTGGTCCCAGACTCCCCCACTACTGGAAACATCCACTCTATCTAGGCCTTTCAATATACAATAGATTTCAATAAGACCTCCCATCATTCCTCTAAACTCCAGGGTGACAGGCCCAGAGCCAAAGTGTTTAAAGTTCAATTGCACAAAGTACAGGAAGGGTATATTTTCCTGTCAGAAGGAATGACGGGGATAGAAAGATAAGCAAACCTTGGATATCCAGAGGGGTGATGAATTTAGTCAAAAAGAAAAAGGATAAGTATGTAAAGCTTGGGAAATCAGGATCAGACAAAGCACACGAGGAGCATAAAGAAGCCAGAAAAGAACCAAAGAATGGAATTCAGAAAGACAGGAGGGGCCATGAAAAGTCCTTGGCAAGTAGGATTAAAGTGAATCCTAAGGCATCCTATACGTACATTATGAGTAAGAGGATAATAGGGAGAGGGTGCAACCACTCAAGGATAAAGGGAGGAATATTTGCCTGAATGGAAAGAATGTGAGAGAGGTACTAAACACTTTGCTTCAGTATTTAGCAGGGAAAATGTTATGGAGGACCAGGAGAACAGTGCTGAGTGTATAAATACGTTAGGACATTTAGAGATCAAGGAGGAGGAAATGTTGGGCCTCCTAAGGAATACTAAGGTGGATAAATCCCCAGGGCCTCATGAGATTTACCCCAGGACATTGAAGGAAGCAAGAGACGAGATTGGTGGGCCCTTGACCTGTATCTTCATGTCCTCTCTAGCCACAGACAAGATCCCGCTGGACTAGCGAATGGCAAATGTTCTACCTCTATTTAAGACGGAAACAAAGGAAAATCCTGGGAACTATAGGCTGGTAAGTCTCACGTCCGTTGTAGGGAGATTGCCGGAGGAAATTCTTAGGGATAGGATATACGAGCATTTAGAAACCTATGGCCTATTAGGGAGAGCCAACATGGCTTTCTGCATGATAAGTTGTACCTTACCAACTTGATTGCCTGCTTTGACAAGGTGACGAGGGAGATTGATGAAGGTAGGACAGCGGATGTTGTCTATATGGATTTTAGTAAAGTGTTTGACAAAGTTCCTCATGGGAGGCTAATCCAGAAAATTAAGATGCATAGGTCCATGGTGAATTGACTGTTTCGATTCAGAACTGGCTTGCGCATAGAATTCAGAGGACAGAGGTTGAAGAGACTTATTCAAGCTGGAGGCCTGTAATTAGTGGGTGTTCCTCAGGGATCTGTGCTGGGACCTCTGTTGTTTGTAATGTATATAAATGACTCAGATGAAAATGTAGATGGGTGGGTTAGTAATTTGTGGATGATACCAAGACTGGTGGAGCTGTGGAGAGTGTAGCAGACTGGCAAAGAACACAGCACAATCTAGATCAGTTGTAGATATGGGCTGAGAAATACCTAATGGTATACCCAGATAAATGTGAGGTGTTGCACCTTGGTAGGGTAAATGTAAGGAGACAGTCACTGTTGAGGGTAAGTCTTTAACAGTGTTACTGAACAGAGAGATCTTGGGTTCCTAGTTCATAGCTCCTAGAAAGTGGCTACACAGGTCGATAAGAAGGCCTATACAATGTTTGCTTTTATTAGTCGAGGCATTGAGTTCAAAAGTCAGGAGGTTATGCTGCAACTTTATGAAACTCTGGTTGGGACACATCTGAAGTTTGCCGATGACACAAAAGTTGGGGGTGTTGTGGATAGTCTGGAGGGTTGTCAGAGGTTACAGCAGGACATCGATAGATGGGATACAGAACTGGGCTGAGAGGTGGCAGATGGACTTCAACCAAGATAAGTGTGAAGTAGTTCATTTTGGTAAGTTAAATTAGAAGACCAGAATATAATATTAACAGTAAGGCTCTTGGTAGTGTGAAGGATCTGAAAGATCTTGGGGTCTATGTCTATAGGACATTCAAAGTTGCTGTGCAGGTTGACAGTGTTGTTAAGATGTGTATGGTGTGTTGGCATTTATCAACCATGGGACTGAGTTCAAGAGCCATGAGGTAATGTTACGGCTATATAAGACCATGGTCAGACCCCACTTGGAGTACTGTGTTCAGTTCTGGTTACCTCACTACAGGAAGGATGTGGATACTACAGAAAGAGTGCAGAAGAGATTTACAAGGATGTTGCCAGAATTGGAGGGCATACTTTATGAGAACAAGTTGAGTGAACTGGGCCTTTTCTCCTTGGAGTGACGGAGGATGAGAAATGACCTGATAGAGGTGTATAAGATGATGAGAAGCATTGATCGTGTGGATAGCTAGAAGCTTTTCCCAGGGCTGAAATAGCTAACACGAGGGGGCATAATTTTAAGGTACTTGGAAACAGATCCCGAGGGGATATCAGAGGTAAGTTTTTCACACAGAGAGCGGTGGGTGCATGGAATGCGCTGCCAGTGACAGTGGTGGAAGCTGATACAATAGGGTCTTCTAAGAGTCTCTTAGGTAGGTACATGGAGTTAAGAAAAATTGAGGGCCATGCAGTAGGGAAATTCTAGGCAGTTTCTAGAGTAGGTTACATGGTCAGCACAACATCTAATATGCTGTATATTTCTATGTTTTATGTTCTATGTTCACATGGATGTGAGGAAGATGGAGGGATATGGACATTGTGTAGGTAAGAAGGATTAGTGCTTGGGTATTTTTGATTTGTTCTTTAGCTGGTCCGGCACCACATTGTGGGTTTAATGGCCTGTTTGTGTGCTGAGCTGATCTATATTCTATTTTGTCTGGTTGTTTTGATCTTTTGGCTGTAACGTACCCCATGTACCATTTGTTCCTCAAGCTAACACCAGTAACCAGGGATTCACTGTTTTTTTTCATTTATTTGAATTATATTATGCAGAATGAGACTCCACTTGTTGACATAGGAACATCATGGCTACCCTCAAAGAAATGGTAATTAATTACAATAAATTCATTAAGATGAGGTAAAGACCTGGATAAATCTACATCCTATTTTCACATTCATGTTCTTCTGCTGCTGTAGCCCATCTACTTCTATGTTTGACATGTTGTCCATTCAGAGATGCTCTTCTGCACATCACTGTTGTAGTACGTGTAGTTATCTGAGTTACCGTCGCCTTCCTGTCAGCTATTCTCCTCCGACCTCTCTTATTAACAAGGCGTTTTCGCCCATAGAACTGACACTCAATGGATGTTTCTTCTTGTTTTCCACACTTTTGTCTGTAAACTCTAGAGACTGTTGTGCATGAAAATCCCAAGAGGTCGGTAGTTTCTGATGTACTCAAACCACCCATCCAGCACCAGCAATCATTCCACAGTCAAAGTGATTTAGACCGCATTTCTTCACCATTCTGATGCTTGGTCTGAACAGCAACTGAACCTCTTTGTCATGGTGACATGCTTTTATGCATTGCGTTACAGTCATGAGATAGGCTGTTTAGATATTTGCATTAGATAATGAACCGTGAACAACCTAATTAGTGTACCTAATAAATTGGCCACTGAGTGGACGTCATTGACAACCTGATTCTAATTCTAATTTTTTGGACTGCATTTTTTCCTAAAAGAGCAGGAGGTGAAACACTCAATGGACATTAGATCAGATCACTAACTGTCACAACTTTTTACTGACCTGAGTTTTTATCCAAATGTTGTGTTATGGTTAACGTAACACTGTTACAGCATCAGCAGCAGGCCTTCAATCCCACCGCTGCTTGTAATGAGTTTGTATGTTCCCCTCATGACCACCTGGGTTTCCTCTGGGTGCTCCACTTTCCTTCCTCATTCCAAAAACATACGTGTCTTCGTGGGTGGAGTTAAGAAACTGCAGGGGTTAAAAAAAATTTATGGGAATCATATATAGGCCTCCAAATAGTCAAGATATGAGGTTGAGATTGCAAAAGGAACTGGAACAGGCATGTAATAAGGGTAATGTCACAATGTAATGGGGGACTTCAATATGCAAGGGGATTGAGAAAATCAGGTTGGTGTCAGATCGTGAGATGGAATTTGTTGAATGCCTATGAGATGACTTTTTAGAGTAGCTTGTGCTTGAGTCTACTAGGAGAAAGGGTATCTTAGATTGGGTGTTGTGTAATAACTCAGTGACCTTAACGTAAAGGAACCCTTAGAAGGCAGTGATCATAATATGGTTGAATTCATAGTGCAATTTGAGCAGGGTCAGCAGAAGTCACATGTATCAGTATCGCAACGGAACAAAGTGAATTACAGAGGCATGAGAGAGGAGCTTGCCCGGCTGGACTCGAGGAGGATACTGGTGGGAATGACAGCAGGGCTGAGATGGCTCAAAATTTCTGGAAATATTTTCACAAGGCACAGGATAAATATGCCCCACAGAAGAGGAGATTCTCAAATGGCAGGGGTAGGTAACTGTGGCTGACAAGGGAAGTTAAGGACTGCATAAAAGCCAAGGAAAGAACATATGAGGTAGCAAAAGTGAGTGGGAAGTTGGATGGTTGGGAAGCTTTTAACACCCAACAAAAGGCAACTAATAAAGCTATAAGAACGGAAAAGATGAAATACGAGGGCAAATTAGCTAATAATATAGAGCAGGACACTATAAGTTTTTTTCAGTTATATAAAGAATAAAAGAGAAGTGAGAGTTGATATTGGGCCACTGGAAAATGATACAGATGAGGTAGTAATGGGGTCAAAGAAATGGCAGATGAACTTAATAAGTGCTTTGCTTCAGTCTTTACTGTGGAAGACACAAACAGTATGCCAGAGGTCCATAGTGTCAGGGAAAAGGAGTGAGTACCATTGTTATTACAAAGGGAAAAGTGCTAGGCAATCTGAAAGGTCTTAAGGTGGATAAGTCACCTAGACTAGGTGGAGTACATCCCAGAGCCCTAAGAGAGTTTGCTGAAAAGTAATGGATGCATTGGTCATGATCTTTCAAGAGTCACTTAATTCTGGCGTGGTCCCGGAGGACTGGAATATTGCAAATGTCACTCCTCTCTTTAAGAAGGGAGGAAAACAAAAGAAAGGAAATTACAGACCAGTTAGCTTAACCTCAGTGGCTGAGAAAGTGATGGACGAGGTTTCAGGGTACTTGGAGACTAATGATAAAATAAGTCAAAGTCAGCATGGTTTCTGTGAAGGTAAATCTTGCCTGACATATCTGTTAGAATTCTTCAAGAAAGTAACAAGCAGGGTGGACAAAGGAGAGGCTATAGATATCTTTTATTTAGATTTTCAGAAGGAGTTTGATAAGGTGCCTCACATGAGGCTGCTTGACAAGATAAAATCCTGTGCTGTTACAGGAAAGATACTGGCATGGATAGAAGAATAGTTGACAGGCAGGAGGCAGTGAGTGGGAATAAAGGGAGCCTTTTCTGTTTGGCTGCCACAGACTAACGGTGTACCTCAGGGATCAGTATGGGGACCATTACTTTTCACATTGTTGTCAATGGTTTGGAGAGTAAAATTGATGGCTTTGTCGGAAAATTTGCAGATGATACAAAGATAGGCGGAGGGTTGGGTAGTGCTGAGGAAGCAATGCCATTGTAGCAGGACTTCGACAAATTGGAAGAGTGGGCAAGAAAGTGGCAGGTGGAATGCAGTACTGGAAATGTATAGTAATGCATTCTGGTAAAAGTAACAATAGTGCAGACTATAAGCTAAATGGGGAGAAAGTTCAAACATTAGAGGTGCAAAGGGATTTAGGAGTCATTGTGCAAGACTCCCAGAAGGTTAATTCACAGGTTGAGTCTATGGTAAAGAAGGCAAATGCAATGTTGGCATTTATTTCCAGGGGAATAGAATATTAGAACAATGAGATAATGCTGAAGTTTTATAAGACACCAGTCAGGATGCACTTGAAGTATTTTAGATGGTTTTGAACCCCTTATCTCAGAAAGGATATATTGTCATTGGAGAGAGTCCAGAGGAGGTTCATGAGAACGATTCCGGGAATGAAAACATTTGACAGCTTTGGGCTTGTACTGACTGGAATTTAGAAGAACGTGCGGCGGCTGGGAGGAATCTTATTGAAACCTACCGAATGTTAGAATCACTGAATATGGAGAGGATGTTTCCTCTGGTGGTGGTATCCAGAACTAGAGGGCGCAGCCTCAAAATTGAGGGCAACCTTTCAGAACAGAAGTAAGGAGGAATTTTTTTAGCCAAAACATGGTGAATCTGTGGAATGCTCTGCCACAGACTGCGGTGGAGGCCAGTCTGTGTGTATAATCTGTTACGAGAATACACATAAAATTAAGATGTTTGCTGGCCTGGGCTAGCATCAGTGGCATCAGCAGTTGGTCTGCCACCTGCCCTCAGGGGAAGGAGAGATAAGGAACAATGGAGCAGCGTCTGGAGATGTGTAATGAAGGGATGTGGGAGGAAGAGCTGTCTGGAGCGGCTCCCCCCTTTGAACCCTGAACTGTTTGAAGTGATGGACAGGCGATACCCCAGCAGGGGGATAAAAAGGGACAGGTTCGCTAAGACAGACACACGCCACCCGAGGTAACGAGACCCTGGAAGCGGTGCGCCTCTCACGAGTGGTGAGAAGTACCGGACAACGCACAGGGTGGAAAGGTACGATCAGCGGGAACCCGGTGTGTGTCCGCCCTTGCCTGGGTGCCGGGTTCACTGCAGAGGATCGACCGCATCTGGAGGAGGGGTCACAGTCGGTGACCTCAGGTGACATCACCAAGGACCTGCCCAAAAGCTGTTTGTGAGCCATCTCGCTGGTCTGTGAGCCATCCCGCTGGTCTGTGAGTGAAGCCGTTCTGAATGATCAGTTGTTCCTATTCTGTCTCTCTTCCCCCACCTTGTCCATCGCCATGGCAACGATTACTGCGAACTGAACTACAAACTGGACTAAACTTTGAGTCATTTTGAAATTGGTCATTTACCCCTAGACAACGATAGAGCTTGATTGATGCTGTTATCTTAATTCTGTGCACATGTGTGGTTATCATTGTTGAATTGTTGCATTTATTATCCTTTCGATTACTGTGTTGCTTGTTTCTTTAATAAAACTTTCTTAGTTCTAGTACTCCAGACTCCAACTGAGTGATCCATTTCTGCTGGTTTGGCAACCCAGTTACGGGGTACGTAACATAAGTGGGGTTCTCGTCCGCGATTTTGAACGCTAAATTTGGGACGGAGTAAATTGATTGGGTTAAAATTCCCGAAAGAAAGAAAAGACAAACAGCAGAAATGGAGGTTGAGGAATTTATAAAGGCGCCGACCTTGGAGGCATTAGAGGATGCCAGGAAATCGGAATTGATAGCTGTGGCCAAACGGGTGAATCTTGCCAAGGTGAAGTCGACAATGAGGAGAGAGGAGATACACAGAGCTATTGTAGAGCACTATGTATCTAAAGGTGTGTTTCCCCAAGGTGAGCTGGGGGTGGTGTCTATTGAAAAACCTGCTGGAGACGCGGTACAGGTACAACTTGAAAAACTGAGACTCGAGCACGAGTTCCGGGTACGACAGTTAGAACACGAAGAGAAGCAGTTAGAAAGGCAGGAGAGAGAGTTAGAAAGGCGGGAGAAAGAGAGAGAGTTAGAAAGGCGGGAGAGAGAGAAAGAGTTAGAAAGGCGGGAGAGAGAAAGACAGTTGGAGAGAGAGGAGAAACAGAGGGAAAGGGAATTTGAGCTGGAGAAGTTAAAGATAAGGGCCGAGCAGGGGCTCGTGCCGAACCAAGGTGGAGGGTTCCGGGCGACCCAGGAGGTTAGGCTGGTTCCCCCATTTGACGATACCGATGTGGATCGGTACTTTCTCCACTTCGAAAAAGTAGCTATAAGTCAGGACTGGCCGAGGGATAAGTGGGTTGTTTTACTTCAGAGTGTACTGAAAGGGAAGGCCCAACAAGCTTACTCCGCTTTATCCCGGGAAGATGCCCAGAAGTATGAGGTGGTGAAGGAGGCCATCCTCAGGACTTATGAGTTGGTCCCGGAGGCATACCGGCGGAGGTTCCGGAATGCGAGGAAGCAGTGGGACCGCACGTATTTGGAGTTTGCTCGCGAGATGCAAACATATTGTGAGCGTTGGTGCGCCTCGAAAGGGGTAGAGGGGGATTACGACAGACTGCTGCAACTGGTTCTGATTGAGCAGTTTAAAGGTTGTGTCCCTGAGGGTATGAGACCCTACCTCGATGAGAAAGAGGCAGCCACGTTAGCCGCAACTGCTAAGTTAGCGGATGAGTATGCGTTGACGCATAAAATGAAGGTTGCCCCGAGTAAAGGCTACCAGAAGGGTAGTCAGGACGGCGGGGAGAGTCCACCGGAAAAGTCAGAAAGTAAGCCGGGGACTAGTGAAAAGGATAAGGTAGACCGGGAGCAGTCTGGTAGGAAGTCTCCTGGAGTCGTCTGTTATAATTGTGGGAAAGTCGGACACTTTGCGTCCAGGTGCTTTGCCCCAAGGAAGGAGACGGGGAAAGGAAAAGCGGAAATTTTGAATGGCTGTATTGAGCTGTTAAGCGAACCGCTAGGGAAGGACAGGTCTGAAAAAGTCCAGGAAGGGCGCGAGAGGTTTATCTCGGCCGGACTGGTGTCAGTGAAGGAGGGGTTAAAACCAGTTCCAGTGCGGATCTGGAGAGACACGGGAGCGTGTCAGTCACTAATACTGAAGAGTGTATTAGAGTTTAGCTCAGAGACCCAGACTGGGGAGGTAGAGGTCAAAGGTGTTGGGGAAGGGACAGAGTCAGTCCCTTTGCACCAGATACATTTACAGAGCAACCTGGTCTCTGGACTAGTCACGATCGGGGTGAGGTCCGAATTACCGATGAAAGACGTGGAAGTCTTGCTCGGTAATGACATCGCCGGAGGAATCGTGTTCCCAGTCGTGAGATTGACGGGTCAGCCTGCCAGCATGGAGGCCCCGCCCGCGATGGTGAATTTGGCTGAAACATTTCTGCCAACCTTGTATGAGACAGGGTGTAGTGAGATAAGAGGTAGTGAGGGAGCTGGGACGGACGTAGCAGTAGCCAGGAAAGAATTTGTGCAGACGCAGGAGCGAGACGAGGGGCTGATGGTTTTTGCAGAGACAGCTCTCTCTGACACAGCCTTGACAAGGGAACTAGTAGGCTATTGTGCGGATGAGGAAGTGCTAAGGAAGAAAGGGAAATCAAGTACAGTACCCGCAGATGAGGAATGGGGGGTGGTGCAAAAGAGTTATGGGGATGAGGTTTTTAACATGGCCCACGAGGTACCCCCCGGTGGACAGTTTGCGGTGCTGGAGGAAACAGTTGGTGGAATCATGAAAGAGAGTTACCGGCTGCCCAGGGGGAAAAATGTTATTGATCATGACCGACGCGAACTGAGACGGTCACCGGCTTTTGATATGCTAACAAACCTAGTCGGTGTTAGCGTGGAAATCAATGAAGCTAGGGGCCCCTTGATAAGAGGAAAAAACCATTTTGAAAAGATTAGGATGGGATCGGTCAGATGGGAGAAGGCTATTGTTTTGGCCAGGTCTACTGATAAGGTCTCTCCCTTAATCCCCGAAGGAGTAATTAAACGACTCGCACCCATGTGTCTGATTGTCCCGAGGAAATGCAAAGAACTGGGACGTTGGGTTATGTCTGTTACAATAGGGCAGCCAAGTAAACAACACCCATATTTTTCGAGTAATTCAGTGACTAAAGGGCTGATGAACACAGAGGTGTGTATTGGCAATTTAACACGGCTGTCTGAAGCCAGTTTGATAGTGAATCTTGAAAAAAATGAATTCGGCCACACGAGAGTCACTTACCTGGGAATTGTGGTGACACAGGGGCAGCTGGCAGTGATGCAAGCTACAGTGCAGGCTATCGCTGACCTCCCAACCCCGACAGACAAGAGGGCCCTCAGAAGGCTTTTGGAGATGGTGGGGTACTGCAGGAAGTTTTGCAATAACTCTGCGGTCAATACCCGTCCCCCTCCTACTAAGCCCTTGCGAGAGAAAATTGAGTCGGAATGGGACGACCCTTGCTGTTGTGGTCCGGGACAAAACCAAATGAGAGGTTACATTGGTCGCAATACATCAGTGTTTTTGGCCACTATGAAGTTTGCTGAGTTGGAGCCTGGTCTAAGGGATTATTAATAACACGTGTAAAAGGAACAGAAAATGTGATGACTGTCTGTCAAGGTGTTGACAGCTTCAAATTCTCTGTATTAGCTAAATAACTGTTAACGATGTATATTGTGTATGTATCAGATAATGTAGTCATGTTTGTAATTTTTACCTCCCGGTAAAAATCCTTAAAGGGGGGAAGTGTTACGAGAATACACATAAAATTAAGATGTTTGCTGGCCTGGGCTAGCATCAGTGGCATCAGCAGTTGGTCTGCCACCTGCCCTCAGGGGAAGGAGAGATAAGGAACAATGGAGCAGCGTCTGGAGATGTGTAATGAAGGGATGTGGGAGGAAGAGCTGTCTGGAGCGGCTCCCCCCTTTGAACCCTGAACTGTTTGAAGTGATGGACAGGCGATACCCCAGCAGGGGGATAAAAAGGGACAGGTTCGCTAAGACAGACACACGCCACCCGAGGTAACGAGACCCTGGAAGCGGTGCGCCTCTCACGAGTGGTGAGAAGTATCGGACAACGCACAGGGTGGAAAGGTACGATCAGCGGGAACCCGGTGTGTGTCCGCCCTTGCCTGGGTGCCGGGTTCACTGCAGAGGATCGACCGCATCTGGAGGAGGGGTCACAGTCGGTGACCTCAGGTGACATCACCAAGGACCCGCCCAAAAGTTGCTCGTGAGCAATCTCGCTGGTCTGTGAGTGAAGCTGTGCTGAATGATGAGTTGTTCTCTCTGTCTCTCTTCCCCCACCTTGTCCATCGCCATGGCAACGATTACTGCGAACTGAACTTTGAGTCATTTTGAAATTGGTCATTTACCCCTAGACAACGATAGAGCTTGATTGATGCTGTTATCTTAATTCTGTGCACATGTGTGGTTATCATTGTTGAATTGTTGCATTTATTATCCTTTCGATTACTGTGTTGCTTGTTTCTTTAATAAAACTTTCTTAGTTCTAGTACTCCAGACTCCAACTGAGTGATCCATTTCTGCTGGTTTGGCAACCCAGTTACGGGGTACGTAACAAATCAAAGCAGTAGTTGATTGGTCGGGACATCAAGGGATGTAGTACGAGGGCAGGTGTATGGAGTTGAATGCAATCCATGATCAGCCATGATTAAATGGTGGAGTGGACTTGATGGGCTGAATAGCCTAATTCTGCTCCTACGTCTTATGATGTTATGGTCTCTCAATAAAATTAAGTTAATTAAAGAGCTGTTCTGAAGCCAATCCTGTAAAATTTTAATAACCAGTGTGTGATTTCAGTGCTGCACAGTTAAAAGCACATCGGGTCACAGCCACATTATAGAAGTTGGATTTTCTGCTACTCAGGAAGCTCTTGCCTCTGATAAGTGCCTTAGTAACTAATAGTGGTAGCATATTGAATAGCACATCTCTTTACAGTGCCAGTGATCACCAGTCAGGTTGCTATTCTCGCCATTGTCTGTAAGTTGTCCCCATGATCATGTGTGATTCCTCCAGGTGCCATGGTTTTCTCTCACGTTCCATGGATGTATGGTTAGGATTAGTGAGTTGTGGGTGGGCACGCTATGTAGACACTGGAAGCACGGCAACACTACAGGCTGCCTACTGCACAATCCTCGCTGATTTGTTTTGAAGCAAATGACACATTTTACTGTATGTTTCGATGTACATACGACAAATAAAGCTAATCTATTTTAATCTCCTTTTAAATGAATTAAGTAAAAAGGACAGTACAGTGGCATACTAAAGTTTGGGCACCCCGGGCAAATTTCTGTTACTGTGAAAAGCTAAACGAGTAAAAGATGAACTGATTTCCAAAAGACATAAAGCTAAAGATGACACATTTCTTTAATATTTTAAGCAAAAAACCTTCTTTATTTCCATCTTTTACAGTTACAAAATAACAAAAAAGGAAAAGGGCCCAAAGCAAATTTTGGGCACCCTGCATGGCAGTACTTAGTAACACCCCCCTTGGCAAGTATCACAGTTTGTAAACGCTTTCTGTAGCCAGATAAGAGTCTTTCAATTCTTGTTTGGGGGATTTTTGCCCATTTTTCCTTGCAAAAGGCTTCTAGTTCTGTAAAATTCTTGGGCTGTTTAGCATGCAGTGCTCTTTTGAGGTCTATCCACAGATTCTCAATGATGTTTAGGTCGGGGGACTGTGAGGGCCATGGCAAAATCTTCAGCTTGCGCCTCTTGAGGTAGTCCATTGTGGATTTTGAGGTATGTTTAGGATCATTATCCTGTTGTAGAAGCCCATATTCTTTTCATCTTTGGCTTTTTTTACAGACGGTGTGATGTTTGCTTCCAGAATTTGCTGGTAATTAATTGAATTCATTCTTCCCTCTACCAGTGAAATGTTCCCCATGCCACTGGCTGCAACACAAGCCCAAAGCATGATCAATCCACCCCCATGCTTAACAGTTGGAGAGGGGTTCTTTGCATGAAATTCTGCACCCTTTTTTCTCCAAACATTCCTTTGCTCATTGCGGTCAAAAAGTTCTATTCAAAAGGTTCAAAGGAACATCTAAACAAGCCTGATGCATTTTGGAAACAAGTCCTGTGGACTGATGAAGTTAAAATAGAACTGACATGTTGGACTGGGAATGAGAATAGGAATTGTAGTTTAAATGGGAAATTCCGCTTTTGTCAGATGGAGCAGATGTGCTCAACAAAGCCATCTCCCATTGTACATCAAAGCCCACCAAGGCCACATCGGAAGTAGCAGGTACAACAGATGACCCCAACAATTTTGCAAATGAAGTGATGTAGAGGGGGCCACGTTGGAAGCACCAGATACAACAGATGACCCCAACAATTTTGCAAGTGAAGTGTTGGCTTGCCTGGAAGGACTATTTGGTCCACTCTTCTCTCCTATCAGGTTCATTCTTCTCCTGCCCTTTACCTTTCTCACTTACCTGGGTTCATCGATCACCTTCTAGCTAGTCTTTCTTCTCCTCCTTCCACCTTTTATTCAGGTGTCTTTGCCTTTTCTTTCCAGTCCTGAAGAAGGGTTTCAGCATGAAACATTGACTTTTTATTCATTTCCAAAGATATTGCCTGACTTGCTGAGTTCTTCCATCATTTTGTGTGTTGCTCTGAATTTCCTGCATCTGCAGAATCTCTTGTGTCAGTGATTAAACCTGATTCTGATTTAAAGACCTGATCACTTTCTATCAAAAGGTTAGTCTCTTGAAGAGAGATAATTCTCAACAATCTCTGCTTGTTGGCCAGAATCAGAATGCTAGAGCAGATTCCCTTAATGGAGAACGCCTGTGCGTGCGTGACATTGCTTAACATAGGGCAGCTGATACATGGGTAGTCACCACACAGTCCTTCATAGATCAGTGGAATGAAGTGCAGTTCAGTGCCATTGTGATGTGTCATCATCTTTTGCCAGCTCCACTGCTGAGGTTTTGGTTGGATTGCTCTCAGCCTGGAAGCTTCCCCTTGACCTTACCGCCATGGGTGACCCCAGCAGGAGTTAAGTTCCAGGTCGCTCTCAGGATCTCAGAAACTCACACGGCTCTCCACCATGACAAGGTGACCATCACAGAGAAGGCCAACCAAAGTCATTGTTAGCAAATAAGTACTTTGAGTCTTTCAACAATTTTTTCGTCTGGATTTTCAACCCCAGCCAGATCAAACATGAGTCAAAGAATAGTAACGACCTTCTTGATGGGAAGACAAACTCTTTTTCAGGATCCAACACCAGAAGTAAAATGCCTAGGGAGCATAAATCAATGAATCTGTAGAATTTATTACCACAGATGGCTGTGGAATTTGTTATATTTACTGTGGAGGTTAATTGGTTTTTGATTAGTAAAGTTATCAAAGGTTACAGGGAGAAGACAGGAGATTAGGGTTGAGAGGGATAACAAATCAGCCATGGTGGAATGGTGGAGGTGATTTGATGGGCCGAATGGCCACATTCTGCCCCATGTCTTATGGTCTTATGCAATTGCTAAAGACAACATTTGAGTTTATTTTATATTATGTTCTTTTGTAATCAAGTAATCAGAAATTAAGAAAAAACTTTGATTGGAGACTTCTGGTGTTGCGATTCTGTTTCCTTAAAAAAAAGCTTTTATAAATGTAATACCATCCACCTATGCTCTCTGACCTGCACAGAGAGCATTAAATGAACTTGATCTAAAGTTCTGTGGGCTTTTTTCCCTCTGCACTAATTTGTCTGGAGACCTTCCTGCTGATGGTTATCTGTCTGCATATTCCATTTCAGTGTATTTTGTAAAGTGAGATTGAATAGAGCTCACTGCAGTGAGATGTGATACCACTGCATTGATCATTACCCATTAGCAAATGGTAAGTGATTAATGTCAGGGACATCTGTCAGGGATAGTGTTCTGCAATAAATAATCAAGATTTCACACGTTCAGTTTTCAGCAGCAATAACAAAATTATTCTGTGTTCTATTCCTCATTTTAAAAAGATTAAAGTTTGATGATTACTTTGTGAATTTTTCCATCTCTGATCTAATGCTATTTTCATATCATTATTGTACTATGGGACAATAATGGATACTGTATAATTACACAGCCCATAACCAGTTGGACACTGCCATACCTTATTTGTGTTGCTCTTTATTTGTTTTTGCACTATTTAGTTAGTTCGCAACATAGCACTTTTTTTATGTCTTGCTGCCAGACAAACAACAAATTTCACAATACACTGTGTGCCAGTGATAATAAACCTGATGCTGATTTTGATTTTGATTTATTGTGCATTAAAGAACAGGCAGTGTAACACTCATATACATGCACACACATAAACATGCATACACACATGTACACTTGCACCCAACATTGACATTATTATATTTTCAGAACAGGGAATAAGGGAATAATTTGTGTGTGTATTGTTACGTACCCCGTAACTGGGTTGCCAAACCAGCAGAAATGGATCACTCAGTTGGAGTCTGGAGTACTAGAACTAAGAAAGTTTTATTAAAGAAACAAGCAACACAGTAATCGAAAGGATAATAAATGCAACAGTTCGACAATGATAACCACGCATGTGCACAGAATTAAGATAACAGCATCAATCAAGCTCTATCGTTGTCTAGGGGTAAATGACCAAATTTCAAAATGACTCAAAGTTCCGTCCAGTTCAGTTCGCAGTAATCGTTGCCATGGCGATGGACAACGTGGGGGAAGAGAGTGATAGAACAGGAACAACTGATCATTCAGAACACTGCTTCACTCACAGACCGGCGAGATTGCTCACAAGCAACTTTTGGGCGGGTCCTTGGTGATGTCACCTGAGGTCACCGACTGTGACCCCTCCTCCAGATGCGGTCGATCCTCTGCAGTGAACCCGGCACCCAGGCAAGGGCGGACACACACCGGGTTCCCGCTGATCATATCTTTCCACCCTGGTCGTTGTCTGATACTTCTCACCCACTCGTGAGAGGCGCACCGCTTCCAGGGTCTCGTTACCTCGGGTGGCGTGTGTGTGTCTTAGCGAACCTGTCCCTTTTTATCCCCCTGCTGGGGTATCGCCTGGCCATCACTTCAAACAGTTCAGGGTTCAAAGGGGGAGCCGCTCCAGACAGCTCTCTCTTTCCCATGTCCCTTCATTACACATCTCCAGACGCTGCTCCATTGTTCCTTATCTCTCCTTCCCCTGAGGGCAGGTGGCAGACCAACTGCTGATGTCACTGATGCTAACCCAGGCCAGCAAACATCTTAATTTTATGTGTATTCTCGTAACAGTATGTGCATATATATATATATTTTTAAATTTATTTATTCATTCATTCACACCCTTTATGGTCTTCTACCAGAGGCCTGAGAGGTTGAATGTTCGGCACAGTATCCTTGCTGTTCCTAGTAGTACACTCTTCTGGACCGAGATTTCAGATGTTGTTCCTGGGATTTGTTGGAGCCACTCTCCCAGTCCAGATTTCACAGCTCCAAGTGCTCCTATCACCACTGAGATTACTCTGGCTTTAACCTTCTACATCCTTTCTATCTGCTCCTTCAAACCCAAGCCCTAGTATCTCTCCAGCATGTCATAATTTTTCTCCCTGAGGTGTTACTGTTGTGACAAAAGAGGGTTACAAAAGTACACATAGACTAATATGTTAATTGTCCTGTGCTAGCACCAGCAGGATCAACAGTTGATAGAGAGATAGAGAGAGAGATAGAGAGAGAGATAGAGAGAGAGATAGAGAGAGAGAGATAGAGAGATAGAGAGATAGAGAGAGAGAGAGAGAGAGAGAGAGAGATAGAGAGAGAGAGATAGAGAGAGAGAGATAGAGAGAGAGAGATAGAGAGAGAGAGAGAGAGAGAGAGAGAGAGAGAGAGATAAGTAAGACAACGGAGCAGCATTTGAAAATGTTAATGAAGAGACGAGAGAGTTTAACGGAAGGAGACACCAGTCTGAGTATTGTCAAGACTGGTTCCTTTTGAACCCTGAAGTTTGAAGTGTGATGGTCAGGCAATACCCCAGCAGGGGGATAAAAAGGGACAGATTCGCTAAGGCAATAGACACATGACACCACGAGGTGTTGAGACCCTGGAAGCGGTGCGCCCCCACAAGTCAGTGGGAGTTTTGGAGGTGTGGTCACGGGTCCAGCCATAGACGCACAGGGTGGAAAGATACGGTCGGCGGGAACCTGGTGTGTGTCCACCCTTGCCTGGGTGCCGGATTCACCGCTGAAGAACGATCGTGTCTGGAACGGAGGGGTCACAGTTGGTGATCTCAGAAGACGTTACAAAGGGCTCGCCTGAAAGCTAACTGCGAGGAATATCAAAGGTCTGTTGAATCCGATTTGAATATCAGCATTCGCTCTCTCTCCAACGGCACGACAGCGATTACTGCGAACTGAACTAAACTCAGTCACTTGTGATTGATCATCTTACCCCTAGACTGCAATAGAGCTTGATTGACCCTATTATCCTAGTTCTGTGTACATGTGTGTTTATTCATTGCTAACCTGTTGCATTTATATCCTTACTATTAGAGTACTGTGTTGCTTATTTCTTTAATAAAACTTTTAGTTCCAATAATCCAGACTCCAACTGAGTGGTCCATTTCTGCTGGTTTGGCAACCCAGTTACAGGGTACGTAACACTGTCATTTGGGATTGCCACTTCCATTACTATTGCTTTCTTCTGTCCCTTGTCCAGTATTACTATGTCTGTATATATAATTAGGGCAGAGGTTGACAGATTCTTGATTGATCAGGGCAAGAAGGGATATGGAGGGAAGGCAGGAGATTGGGGCTGAGAGGAAAATTGGATCAGCCATGATGAAATGGTGGAGCGTATTCAATGGTCCAACTGGCCTAATTCTGGTCTGATATTTTACATATAAATAAGTAGTGCAAAAACGAGACAAGAATCAAATAAACAGTGAATTACTGTCTATGGGTTCATGTATCAGTCAGAAGACTGTAGTTAATTCCTTTCACAGGAGTTACATACTCGAGACCCAACAGACAGCAAATGCTGGCATTGAGAGCAAAGAACAAACTGCTGGATGAACTCAATCATTCAGGCAGCACCGGTAGGGCAAATGGATGTTTTAGGCTCAGACCCTTCATTAGAGAAGTGAGACTGTAAAGTAGAGGTAGCCAGATACAGAGGTGAGACTGAGGTGTGAGGCAAAAGCTGGCAAGTGATAGGTGAATCCAGGTGAGAAGGGTTTGATGGGCAGGTGCAGCTAGGTATGCCAAATCTACAAAACCTTTGAAGAAAGCCATGCTAGTGTAATGGTTAGCAGAATGCTATTGCAGCTCAGATTGCTCCAGAATTCAGAGTTCAATTCCAGCACCATTCTGTAAGCAGTCTCAGTCGCTGCACATCAGCCCTGTGGAGTGCGTGGGTTTTCCCGGGCACTTTCCTCCCACAGTCCATTGGATAGGTTCATCGGTCATCGCAAATAGCCTCTTGATTAGGGTAGTGTTAAATCAAGCTCTCTACAGCTCTATATGAAGGACCTAAGGGCCTATCCCATGCTGTATTGCTAAAGAAAATAAATGAAGTAGGGACACTTTGCACCTTCTTTGTGATGGCACATACATGATAGTCCCAGGACTGATTCATTGATAAGGAGTTTAAAGTTAGAGACCCTCTCCACCTCCAATATCATAGAACCATAGAAACATAGAAATCCTACAGCACAATACAAGCCCTTCAGCCCACAAAGCTGTGCTGAACATGTCCTTACCTTTGAAATTACCTAGGGTTACCCATAGCCCTCTATTTTTCTGAGCTCCATGTACCTATCCAGGAGTCTCTTAAAAGAACCTATTGTATCCACCTCCACCACCATCGCCGACTGCCTATTCCACGCCCTCACCACTCTCTGCATAATAAACCTACCCCTGACGTCTCCTCTGTACCTACTTCCAGGGAGCATCGACTCAGACCTTGGGAGGCCTGCGTTGGGCATTTTCATGCCTTACAAAGCGCAGATTGGAAGTCTGGGTGGAGCGCCACTCCTCACACAGACGAGAGCAATGCGTGATTAAGTGCCTTGCTCAAGGGCACAAACACGCTGCCACAGCTGAGGCTCGAACTAGTGACGTTGAGATAACTAGACGAGCGCCTTAACCACTTGGCCACGTGCCCAACACTTCCAAGCACCTTAAAACTGTGCCCTCTTGTGCTAGCTATTGCAGCCTTGGGGAAAAGCCTCTAACTATCTACATGATCAATGCCTTTCATCATCTTAGACAACTCTATCAGATCACCTCTCATCCTCTGCCACTCCAAGGAAAAAAGGCCGAGTTCACTCAACCTATTCTCAAAAGGCATGCTCTCCAATCCAGGCAACATCCTTGTAAATCTCCTCTGCACTCTTTCTATGTTTTCCACATCCTTCCTGTAGTGAGGTGACCAGAACAATGCACAGTACTCCAAGTGGGATCTGACCAGGGTCCTATATAGCTGTATCATTAACTCTCGGCTCCTAAACTCTATCCCACTATTGATGAAGGCCCATGCACTGTATGCAGCAGCTTTGAGTGTCCTGTGGACTCAGACCCCAAGATCCCTCTGATCCTCCACACTGCCTAGAGCCTTACCATTAATACTATATTCTGCCATCATATTTGACCTACCAAAATGAACCACCTCACACTTATCTGGGTTGAGCTTCATCTGCCACTTCTCAGCCCAGTTTTGCATCCTATCAATGTCCCGCTGTAATCTCTGGCAACCCTCCACACTATCCACAACATCCCCAACGTTTGTGTCATCAGCAAACTTACTAACCCAACCCTCCACTTCTTCATCCAGGTCACTTATAAAAATCACCAAGAGCAGGGGTCCCAGAACAGATCCCTGAGGCACTCCACTGGTGACTGACCTCCGTGCAGAAATGACAACCACTCCTTGCCTTCTGTGGGCAGGCCATTTTTGGATCCACAAAGCAATGTCCCCTTGGATCCCATGCCTCCTTACTTTCTTAATAAGCCTTGCATGGGTGACCTTGTCAAATGTCTTGCTGAAATCCATATACACTACATCTACTACTCTACCTTCCTAGACAACTGTTTCATGGACCTTTGGTTTTCTCCTGCCGCAGTCAATAACCAGCTCTTTGGTTTTGCTGATGTTGAATGAGAGGCTCTCCCAAGGCCACAAGAAATTGCATCAAGTTATCAACTCAGCTCAGCACATCATGGAAACCAGCCTCACATCTATGCACCATCTAAACTTCTTACTGCCTCAAAAACATAATTAAAGATCCCTCCCACCATAGACATCCCTCTCCTCCTCTCTTCTATTGGGAAGGAAATACAAAAGCTTGAAAGCATGCACCACCAGGCTCAAAGAAACTTGAATGGACTTCTTGTATGATCAAGATGAACAGTCTACTTTGTCATGATTTTGTCCAGCTGCTCCTTGCTTACAACAGCAACACCACAAGCACCCATTAGGTGTACCTTTGTTAGGTATACTTATACACCTGCTCACCAGTGCAAAAATCTTATCAGCCAATCATGTGGCAGCAACTTAATGCATAGAAGCATGTAGACATGGTCAAGAGGTGTAGTTGTTTTTCTGACAAAACATCAGAACAGGGGAGAAATGTGATCAAGTGACTTTGACAGTGGAATGATTGTCGATTGTTGGTGCCAGACAGGGTGGTTTAAATATCTCAGAAACTGCTGATCTCCTGGGATTTTCACACACAATCTCTAGAGTTCACAGAAAAATTGCAAAAAAACAAACAAAAAAATCCTGTGAGCAGCAATTCTTTTGGGAAAAAAATGCTTTCTAATGAGAGAGGTCAGAAAAGAATGGCAGGCTGGTTCAAGCTGACAGGAAGGCGACAGTAACTTTAATGGAGTAGCTATTGTGAGAGAGGACCAGTGTTAGAGTGGTGAGGCTTTGGCAAGAAAAAACTTGGGGTTGTATGCATCTGGTAGGTCTCCATTTTTTGTCTGATCTAACATAGAACAGTGGGAATGGCTCCAGGAGCTGTACTGCATTCTCTGTGTGAGATGTACGAATTCCGGGAGACCTCCAGCCTCCCTGATAGCCACAACTGCACTAGATGCATTGAGCTTCAACTCCTCAGAGAACACGTCAAGGAACTGGAGCTGCAGCCTGATGACCTTCAGCTCACACAGGAAACTGAGATGATAGGTAGGAGCTACAGGAAGGGAGTCACCTTTACGTTGCAGGAAGCAGGTATCTGAGTGACTGTCAGGACAGGGAAAGGAAATGGGCAGGCAGTACAGAGTACCCCTGGGGCCATTCCCCTCAATAATAAGGACACCATTTTGGATAGTGTTGGGAGGGGGGCAGAACAATCTACTCAGGGGGAGCTGAAGCAACTGGACTTTAAGCACTGAATCTGGCTCTGTGGCTCAGAGGGGAAGAGGGGAGAAGAGAACTGCAGTAGTGATAGGGAATTCCATAGTTAAAGGTGTAGACATGAGATTTTGTGTGTGTGATGGAGACACCCAGATGTTGCCTCCCAGGTGCCAGAGTTAGAGATGTCTCAGATAGGGACCTCATCATTCTAAAGGGGGAAGGTGATCAGCCGGAAGCTTAGTACATATGGCAGAGGTAGAAAAAAGGAGGAGGTCCTGAAGAGAGAATTTAGGGAGCTGGAAAGAAAGCTGAAAAGCAGGACCTCCATGATAGTAATCTCTGGACTGCTGCCTATGCCACGTGACAGTGAAAGTAAGAATAGGGTGATTTAGCAGAGGAATGCATGGCTGAGAAAGTGGTGCATGGAGCAGTGGTTCAGATTTCTGGGTCATTGGGATCTCTTCTGGGGAATCTATGACCTATACAAAAGGGGCAGCTTACGCCTGAACCCAAGGGGAACAATATCCTTCTGGGCAAGTTTGCTATGGGGAAGAATTTAAACTAATTTGGCAGAGTAACGGGAACGGGAGCTGGGAGTTTAACATAAGACCATAAGATATTTGAGCAGAAGTAGGCCATTTGGCCCATCAGGTCATACCACCATTTAATCATGGTTGATCCATTTTCCTGCCTTATCCCTGTAACCTTTCACACCCTGACATATCAAGAATCTATAACCTCTGTCTTAAGTACACTCAATGACTTGGTCTCCACAGCCACCTGAGGCAATGAATTCCACAGATTAACCGTCCTCTGGCTAAAGAAATTCCTGCTCATCTATTCTGAAAGGACACCCTTCTATTCTGAAGTTGTGCCCTCTGGTCCTAGACTCCCCCACCACGGGAAACATCCTCTCCACATCCACTATCCTGGCCTTTACAGCATTTGATAGGTTTCAATGAGATCTCTCTCATTCTTCTAAATTCCAGTGAGTATAGGCACAGAGCCATCAAACGCTTCTAATATGATAAGCCTTTCAATCCCAGAATAATTTTTGTTAAGCTGCTTTGACCTCTTCAATGTCAGCACATTCTTAGATAAGTGGCCAAAAACTGCTCACAATACAAGTGAGAACTTATCAGTACCATACAAATCCTCAGCATCACATCCTTGTTTTTATATTCTAGTCCTTTTAAAATGAATGCTAACATTGCAGTTGCGTTCCTCACCATCAAGTTAACCCTTAGGGAATCCTACACGAATACTCCCAAGTCTTTTTACACCTCAGGTTTTTGAATTTTTTCCATGTTTATAAAATTTTCTCTACTTTTATTTCTACCAAGGAGCATGACCATACACTTACTGACACAGTATTCCATCTGCCAGATTTTGCCCATTCTCCTAATCTGTCTGTCATTCTACAGCCTCCTTGTTTCCTTAACACTACTTGCCCCTCCATCTATCTTCGTATCATCTGCAAATTTGACCACAAAGCCATCAATTCACTCATCAAAATTATTGATATGTGTAACGTTCCGTTATATTGGCTCGTGTATGTCTAGGGGAAATCCCGCCCAGCACCTGCTTCAACACTGCCATCACAAACATCAATCATCAGCCAGCACACCCAGTAATTTTTAACAAATATACTTTATAGATATTACTAATTCCATGACATTAATAGGCATTTGATACAGAGAGGAAAGTAATGGAAAAAAAAAGGCGCCAACACTTATCAAAGTCCAAGTTCTTCACGCGCTACCGTTGGAGCTCAATTCGACGTCAGAAGACCACCCGAATTCCGTCGACTCACGGCTCGGGACCACCCTGAGTGATCAACCGGAGCCTCTCCGCACGTCCGCCGTCCTCGTCTCTCCTCCGACTCCCCGCCAAAACTCAGTCCACAGTCATATCATACAGCATGGCATCTGAAAACAAAACAATACATAACCACCCATTGGCTAATAGAACCCTGTTTTCTCATTTTAAAGTAAAACAAACTGTTAGCGCAAACTCTCTTCAGTGTTAAAACACAACAAAGCCGCATTCCCCAGATTAACATAACAAAATCACCATTTTAAATGTAACAAAAGAAAGACCCCGTACATATGCAATGTAAAATGAAGCACCTCCAACACTGACCTTTGAGACACCACTAGTCACCATCAGCCAATCAGTAAAGGCTCCCTTTATTTCCACTTCCTGCCAATCAGCCAATGCTCTGTCCATCTATCCTATAATACCATGGGCTAATATCTTGCTAAACAGCCTCGTGTGCAGCAGCTTCTCAAAGGCCTTTAGAAAGTCCAATTATACAACATACACCGATCTACTTTGTCTATCCTGCTTGTTATTTCCTCAAACAACTATAACTGATTTGTAAGGCAACGTTTTCCCTTTAGAAACCATGCTGACTTTGGCCCATTTTATCACATTTATCTGATACTAAACCCTCATCCTTAGCAATTGACTCCAAGTTCCCAACCACTGAGGTCAGGCTAACTGGTCTATAACTTCTTTTCTTCTGCCCTTCTCCTTTTTTGATGAGTGGGGCAATATTTGCAGTTTTCCAGTCCTTTGGAACCATACAAGAATCTAGTGATTTTTGAAAGATCATTACTAATGCCTCCACAATCTCTTCAACCACCTCTTTGAGAGCCCTGGATTGTAGTCCATCTGGTCCAGGTGACATACAAGTACTTTCATTTACTTTGAACTTTGAAGACCTATCCTTCCATGTACAAAGGAAGAGATTAACAGTTACAGTGCTATTGTTGATCAAAGCGTATTGCAGAAATGAGGATTTATAATGCTTTCTACTTCTTGTATCGTATTCAGTTTTTCTTTCAGGACCTCAGAAATAATTACCTTATAAACTTTTCTTCCTCATGTAAACCATAGTCTTTAAAAGCCAAGGTAGATCTTACCTGCACTGAAAGACATTGGTTAATCATTTACATGAACACAAGAGATTCTGTGGATGCTGGAAATCTAGAGTAACACACAAAATGCTGGAGGAAGGCAGCAGGCCAGGCAGTATGTATGAAGAGGAATGAAGATAAATTTCAGACAAAGCTTCATTTCTGTGTGCTATTTTATCATTTTCCCTCTTTAGTTTTGCTTCTGGCTGGTCCAAGTTATGAGTGACCATAACTAGGTAAGTGGAATCACTTTAATATGGACTAACTACCCTTCAAGGATCTTCTTAACTTGAGCACCACCTCCTGTCTTTCGAATCTCTTGCTATATTGACAATAGTGGTGTATGAAGCCTGAGAAATACACCATGATTATGCAGGTCAACTTAACATAGCTTGGTGATGAACTTTGGGCCGTGACAATATAACTCTACAGGGTATTAGCAGACATCATGTTGTTTTGATGGAAAATAAAGGCAGCTGTGTTGATTCATCCTCACAGGTAGAGTGCTAGAATAATGGAAGTTGTGCACTTCTGAGTGAAATAAGTTCAAATTTCAGAGTTCAAGTAACTTTATTGGCAAATTACATATATATTACCACATACTACCCAGAGATTCTTGCAGACATTCACAGTAAATACAAAGAAACAATAGAATCAATGAAAGCACACAATAAATATGGACAAACGACCAATGTGCAAAAGGCAGCAAACTGTGCAAATACAAAACAGAAAAAGGTAATAATAATAAATGAACAATAAATATCAATAACATGAAACATGGAGCCTTTAAAACTGAGCCCATTGGTTGTCCATTGATTGTGGAATCAGTTGGGTGCTGGGGTGAGTATAGTTAACCTCTTTTGTTCCAGAGCCTGATGGTAGAGGGGTAATAACTGTTCCTGAACCTGGTGGTGTGGGACTGAAGGCTCCTGTACTTCCTTCCTGAAGGCAGCAGTGAGAAGAGAGCATGGCCTGGATTGTGGGGGTCCTCGATGATAGATGTAGCTTACCTGCACCAGCACTCCTTGAAAATGTACTCAATGATGGGGTGGGCTTTACCTATGATGGACTGGGCTGTATTCATTACTTTTTGTTGGCTTTTCAGTTAAAAGGCATTGCTGTTCCCATACCAGGCCAGAATACTCTCCACTACAAATCTATAGAAATTCGTCAAAGCTTTGAGTGACATGCCAATTCTTTGCAAACAGGGCTTCTTGAACTTACTTTAATGACATGGATCAATATCATTAAGCAAGAGGTCCATAAACCCTAGGTTGGGAACCATTGTTTGCGACCTCTAAAAAAATTGGAGGTGCCGCCATGCCTTCTTTGTTATGGCACTTATGTATGTGCTTGAACAGTACAAGTACTCTGAAACGATAAATTGAGGAATTTAATGTTGCTGACCTCCTCCACCCGATTCCAGATGAACACTGGCTTGCAGACTTCTGGTTTCCTTCTCTTATTGTTAGCTCTTTGATTTTGCTGACAATGAGTTAGAGGTTATTGTTATTACACCACTCAGCCAGATTTTCCATCTCGCTACTATATGCTTATTCATCGACACCTTTTATTTGGTTAACAACAGTGAAGTTGTCAGCAATCATATATAAGCACTCATCTCTAAATTATATGATTTTCCACAGGTTGATATTATACAAAAGTAATTCACCTTATATTCTTTCCATTGACCGTCACCAAATTTGTAGCTTTTCTTTGCCATTCCAGGAACTGTACAGTATTCATCCTCATGAGGACTACAAGACACAAGAGCAGAATTTGGCCATTTCAAGTTTTCTCTGCCATTCCACATAGCTGCTTTATTATCCCTCTGAACCCCAATCTCCTGGCTTCTCCCCAAAAGCCTTTGACAGCCTTACCAATCAAGAGCCTATTAACCTTCTCTTTAAATATATCCAATGACTTGGCCTCCACAGCCATCTGTGGCAATGAAGATATTAGCCCTTTCATTCCCCAGATCATTCTTGTGAACCTCCTCTGGACCTTCTCCAATACCAGCACGTACAAGGGACTAGCAAGGGACCCAAAACTGCTCAACTGCTCACAATATTCCAAGATAGATACACGCACGTGCACACACACGCACAATATAAAGTAGCATTATATCCATGCTTTCTAGTCCTCTCAAAATGAATGCTAACATTGCATTTACCATCCTTACCACTAATTGAGCCTGCAAGATAACCTTGGTTTTGATTACTTGAGTTCATCTCTGACTTTTAATATTTTAGAACATAGAACATAGTATAGGCCCCTCAGCCCACGATGTTGTGCCAACCATTTAACCCAAAAATCAATCTACCTGTTCCCTCCATTTCTTTCTTTCATTTTAGCTCCTCTCATTGAATGAATCACATTTGATCAAAACATACAGGTTGCTTTTAGATTGCATGATCTGTTGACTGAACTCTGCCAAGGATGGTCCCAAGCTCTGGTGTGAAAGGCATGGGGCTAGCAACCTCACCCTGTGAAAGCTGAGAGGTACAGAAATACCAACAGAAGCTCTAAAGACTTCAGCCTTTGGAGAGGAAGGATTTTCAATGAGCTACACCTGGGGACAACCTGAAAGACTGCTGCTGTCAAAAAGGGATGTTGGGAATGGACCCAAATGCAAGACAGACACTGAAGTACAAGGAACAGGACTTGACTAGAGTAGGGACGTGACAGGATTCAGACCAGGAGCAGGGACAAGAACGCAGACTTGGGCTAGGGAAAGCAGGACCAGGATGAGAAACCATGGACTAGGAGACAAGGCTCCAACTACGAGCCCGAGACTGGACAAGGACCCAGAACCTCGGTCTCGCCTCAGGCTTGGACCCCAGAACCAGGCAAGGGCTTGACATGGCTTCAGGACAGGACGTGGCTGGGGTCTAGAGGCTTGGGTTCCTGGAGCTCGGCTGCAGGGATCCTCGAGGCTTGGGTTCCTGGAGCTCGGCTGCAGGATCTTTTTCTTGAAATGCAGAGGCTGATAACTCAGAGGCTGGAGCTGAGAGACTGACTGGGAACTGAACATCAACAGAGCCAGGACTTGTCCTTCAAAAAGCCAGGCCTCATTAACATGACACCAACATGAGACAGGACAGTACATAGACAGAGGCAGGACTCAACCTCTCCACACCAAGGTGGGACAGGTCTGCCTGATGGGTAACAGCAGAACAGCCAGACTTATCACACAGAAGCAAGGACAAGACAGATCCCCCCACAGGGCAACAGCAAAACAGCCCGACTTACCCCAGAGGCAACGACCAGACAAGACAAACACCAAACAGACAGTTCCATCTCTGCTTCAGGCTTGCTCCAAGTCAGTTACAGCCGGCACTCTCCACTGGAAACAGAACAGCCAGATCCCTATCTAGCTCAGAGTGGCTGACAGCCATTCAGCTGGCCCAGGAAACAGCCAAATCCATACCACAAAGACTACTCCTACAAGTGGCAACAAGGCTCCATGAAGCAGTGGTCCTCCAACCAGACCTAGATATCACAAATGGTTTCACTGCCCCTCCATCAGCAGGTTGCTCCAAGGGGGACTGACAAGACAAACCAGCAGCCCACACTTTTTTGTTTAATGGCAGTTGGCAACCAGTTTTCAGTGCATTACCGCCACTGCTAGACTTGTGGTGTTCCAACCAAATAGGTCCTGGAGTTCTTTAGACAATCTAGTTCAGCCTGCTGTTCTCTATTAGCATCACTCTGTAGTTGCAATTCCTCGTGAATGTTTAATGCCACAAACTGCTATTCTTCCCTAATTATGTCACGTTTTCACGTAGTTGCATTACATTGATTTTATCTACATCACTTGTAAGACTAAAATCATCTTGTTAAAGAATAGTAATTATCACACAATATACTTTTAAACTTCTTGTTTTTCCAAGTCTACCTGCTTTTTCAGGTTTTCTGTTTCTTGGATCGTAGCCTGCAGTTGCTTGCTGAGACCTCAGTTCTTCTTCATTTGCTTTCATGTTTTCATTTCATAATCTGAATGTAGATAATTCACTTTGCAATAAATTCTTTTTCCTTTTGTATCCTTGTAATAATTTCCTCCATTTTCCAATCTCTTTCCAACTCACCGTTGTTCTTGTCGGGTACTTCTATTTGTTGTTGTAGTTCTGCACATTTACCCTGGGCTTCAACCATAAAATGAGGATTTTCCTTAAGTTCTGAAACATTTCTTAAATTCTTGGCCATTTGCAATAAATATATTGCCATTAAGATTCCATCTCCCCTGCCTGTGAACTGTTGGATCCTCCATTCAGCGTTTCTTTGACTTCTTCCCACCTAATTCCTTTAATACCAAGATACTTTTCTGCAGACTTGACGATAATTTTAATTTTCTCAGTTCTTTTGCTTGTTTGCACTGAACAATTAATTGCATCCACCATAAAAAGCACGAACTCCTTTCTACTCATTAGTGTATCCTTGTTTTTCATATTACAGATCTCACAATTCACCAGTTTATTATTCCCTGTACTTGTTTGCTTGACAGCCTTTTTTTCATCAACTTCTTTCACTGCCTCTGCATAACTGATTCTTTGAGTTACTTTTACATACTGTATCTCAGCCACCTTCTTGCTATAAATGCACCCTTGATAAGCTGCACTATGTTCCTCGCCACAATTGCAGCGTTTCAGCCTAGCACCCACTTCACATTTCCCATATTCATGTATTCCAGCACATCTCCCACATCTTTGTTTTCCTCTGCAGACCGCCACAATGTGCCTGAATTTCTGACATTTAGGGCATCTTAAAGGCAGTGGTATATATATTCTAACCACATAACACACATACCCTGAGTAAACATTAGTCGGCAATCTCTCTTCATCAAAGTTAATCATTACCAATAAACTATCACACTTTTTCCCATTTCTTGTAACTTTCAAACATTTGGCCTCAACAATTTTTGCTCCTTTCATGTTCTGTTTAATCTCATCCATAGTAACTTTTGTTGATATTCCTGAAATAACTCCTCTAGTCCACTTTCTATTGTTGGGTATTGAGCATTGTACTTCTTTGCCATCTATTTTACATAATCTTATCACTTTACCTTGCTGAGAACTATCCCAACAAATCTCTAATAGCAATCCAGTTCATAAAATCTTTGTTCCTTTAATTTCACCTAGAGTTTTGTTGAGCACCTTCATCAAACAAATCAGGTTCCAATTACCAAATGACACCCCATCTTCACTTAGTTTTATGATTGCTTTAATTTCATCTTCTTTCCATTGTTTTGCTGTCCTGCTTATATCATCCACTGATTCCTTAGAGTTTGATATCCCATACCTCTGCTTTCTTTTCTTCCTCTTTCCATTCCATTCCTCTTTTCCACTGACCTCCATCTCTAGTTCACTTCCACTCCCACCAAATACTTCCTTCAACAGGTTGGCTCTTTCCTTGATGTTCTCACTCTCTACCATTTTCCAGTGAGCTCCACAATCAACTCTTGCTATCACTTTTCCCCAGCCAGTCTCTTGAGCCAATACTTCAACAGCCCACACTGTCTGTCTGTATCTTGTTTTACGGCGGTTGGCATCCAGCTTAATGGTGCATTACCGCCACCCTCTGCTCCAGAATGTGCACTAGACATACATTCTAAATCCCTTCACCCAATCACACACACACACGCACACACACAAACCTACACTTCACCCTCCCATCTTTGACCATCCTAGTATCCTATTCCTGTTTATTTGTCATATTCTATTAAAAAAACCCCTGTACCCCTTAAAAACGCCAAAAATACCCGGACTTGTGCTCTCTCACCCATGCCCAGCAACCCTTTTAATGTAAATTCCTGCATCCCCAACTCCCTTAATTTATTTCTCATCATCTCTCTCTGTATCCCATACTTCCTGCAACTCAGAACTACATGTTCTACTGACTCCTCTTCCTGACATTCCTCACACAATCCTGTCTGGTGTTTCCCTATCATTTTCAATGTTTTGTTTAATGCACAGTGCCCCAGCCTTAACCTAGTCCACACAATTTCCTCTCTTCTGTTTCCATTACCTACCCTAGTAACTGCAATACTCTTTTGTATTTGATATAAATGCCTCCCTTTCCCCTCCCTGTCCCATCTTTCTTGCCACATTCGGTTGACTTTTTCCCCCAGATTACACACTTAACCTCTGCTTTACTGATACTAATGTGCATTTCCACATTCTTTCTTTAACGCCCTCTTTGCCAACTCATCCACCCTCTCATTCCCCTTCACCCCTACATGTGCTGGAACCCATAGAAATTTTACCTGACCTCCCCGATTTGCAATTCTTGTAACTAACTGAAGGACATCAAAGTACATCTTGCCGACTGTTTGTGTGAAAAGACCTTAAACTTGCTAGAACTGAGGATGAATCTGAACATATCAATGCTTTGGATGGTCTGGCTTTCTGCACCCATTGCAATGCAACTAACACTGCCAGCATCTCCACTGTAAACACCCCTAACTTATTAGATGTTCTTCTGCTGATTCCAATTTCTTTTGCTGGTATTACCACCCCAAACCCTGTCACTCCTGTTTCAGGTTCCTTCGCACCATCTGTATAAATGTGAGTATAATCACTATACTTTTCCATCACATGACAGTTAAATGCATTTACCAAATCTGTTTTATATCTTTCTTTCCTTTTTACCTCTAACAAATGCCAGTCTATGTCAGGCCATACAAGCTTCCATGGAGCTACAACCGGATAAACTACTGAAGGACTTATCCTCAGATCAAACACTCCACATTCTTTCGCGATATCATTCCCTACCCGACTAAAGGTATCCCTCTGAAACCTCCCATTTTCCCAGCACTCCTGCAACACTCCTTTAGTAGGGTGAGAATCATTGTGCCCCTGCAAGTTAGCCCAGTAGTTTGCCATCAGTTGCATCCTTCTTAGTTCCAAAGGCATTATTCCCATTTCTACCTGTAGGGCTGACACTGGTGACGTTTTAAAAGCCCCACTGCACACTCTCAAGGCCTGAGCCTGAATCACATCCAGTTTCCTTATAAGAGACCTAGCTGCTGATCCATATACTATATTTCCATAATCCAATACAGATCTTACTAAAGCCACATACATTCTCTTCAAAGCTGAACAACTTGCTCCCCATTCCCTACCAGTCAAACATCTCATCACATTTATTACTTTTTTACATTTCTCCTCAACTTTCCTGATATGGTCTGCCCATGTTAATCGTGAATCAAATATAACTCCCAGAAATTTAAATGATGCAACCCTTTCTAATTCAACCCCATACATCCTTAACTTCTTCCCTACCTCAACCCTTTTCCTGGTAAAAAATACAGTTTGAGTTTTATCTACTGAAAATCTACATCCCCAATCATAACCGCACTCCACCACTTCATCAATTGCTTCTTGTAGTTTCCTGATTATATAGTCCATGTTCCTGCCTCTTTTCCACAAGGCCCCATCATCCGCAAACAGTGACCTACCTATATCCACTGGTACCTTTGTGAAGACATCATTGATCATAATCATGAAAAGTAATGGGCTAATCACACTACCTTGAGGTGTGCCATTTTCCACTATGTACTGTTTTGATAATTCTGATCCAATCCGAACTTGAATTTTTCTACCAAACAAAAAATCTTTAATCCAATTAAAAACTCTCCCACCAACCCCCATCTTGTGCAGTTTAATTAATAATCCTTCCTTCCACATCATATCATAGGCTTTTTCAATGTCAAAGAACACTGCCACTACTGACTCTCTATTTGCCTGGGCCTTCCTTATTTCAGTCTCTAACATTATCACTGAGTCCATGGAATTCCTTCCCTTTCTAAAACCACTCTGATAACTGGCCAGCATTCCCCTTTTCTCAAGCTCATATGATAACCTTTCTGTTATCATCCTTTCCATTATCTTACATATACTTGATGTTAATGCAATTGGTCTGTAGCTAGTGGGTTTTGACAGATCCTTGCCAGGCTTCCTTATTGGAATTACTACTGCTTCTTTCCATGCACTTGGTAATCTTCCCTCCTCCCACACTGTTATAAAAATGCAGCAACTTCAAGAGCGCTCCTTCTAGATTTTTTACCATCACAGAGCATATCAGATCTTTCCCTGGGGAGGTTGGTCTCGATCTCTTTATTGCTCTCACCATTTCTGCTAATGTAAATGGATCATCAATTATATCATCTGTTCCTTCCCTCCTGCTTAACACACCTGGGTGTTGGCTCATTAATCTTTCCCTCCTTCTCCCTTCTTCAGACAAATTTTCTGAACTGTGCATCAGCACAAATGACTTGGCCATGACCTCAGCCTTATCCCTACTGGAGACTGCAGTTTCCTCCTCAGATATCATTACTGGATATTCCCATTCCCTTCTATCTCCTCCCATCCTCTTAATCATTCCCCATATCTCTCCCGCAGGTGTTGTTCTTCCTACCTTGTCGCAAAAACTCCTCCAACTTGCCCTTTTAGCTTGACGCATAGTTCTTCTCACCACTGCCTGTGCTTTCTTATATTGAACCAAATGCTGCATATTATGGGTTCTTTTAACTAGCCTGAATGCTCTATTTCTGTTTTTTACAGCCTGACAACATTCCTCTGTCCACCATGGTACCAGTTTTCTATTCATCCTATTTTTACTCCTAGGTATAGACCCTTCTGCTGCCATGATAATTGCTGAAGTCACCTGACTGTTTAATTCATCTACATTTCCAGAAATATCAATCTTTGTCAATCCTTCACTCAACTTCTGGAATTTACCCCAATCAGCTTTTTCAAACACCCACTTTGGGGTTCCGCCACCTGGTCTTACTTCAACTCTTTCACCCACTGAACACAAAACTGGGTAGTGATCACTGCCTACTCCCCAGTTACTAATGCCAGCCAAGGTATTAGACACTAACGTAATATCTAACACTGACTCAGTTCCTGTTGTTATATCTATCCTTGTGCCGCTACCATCATTCATACACACCAAATCCCTTTCTTCCATCAAATCTTCAATTACCTTTCCATTTGGATCTGTAATCTGATCCCCCCATATTGTGCTATGAGCATTGAAATCTGCACACCACACTACTTCATGTCTGTTTTGTCCTTGTATCTTTAATAGGCTGTCCAAATCCAACCTTTTACATGGATTGTAGTAGTTAATTATAACCACTCCCTCCCCTCTCTCCCACACTTCCACCACTATGTATTCCTGATCATCTCCTTTCTCCAGTACCCTATATGGTATACCTTGCTTGATTAACATAGCACAACCCCCTCCTCCCCCTAGATTTCTATCTTTCCTTATCATTGTATACCCATATACCACAAAGTCTAAAGTTGGTTTCAACCAAGTTTCCTGAATACACACTACATCCGGTTTTACAACCATTTCTTTAATAAAGTGCTTGAATTCCTGGCTATTGGCCAGTAAGCTCCTTGCATTCCATTGTAAAAGAATCACCATAATTAGTATTAACCAACACATGACACTTCCTGGCTTGACTGATTACTGAGGTTCTCCCTCACTTCCTCCCATGTCAGTCCTACTAACCCTAAATGGTTTACTGCTGCTTTTACCACCAGCTGAATTTTGTCACTTTTTGACTTTACCTCAACAGTACTATTAATCACTCCTGCAATGAATGTTACTAGAGCCTTTTTGTCTACATAAATCCTGTCATTTGTTCTTTGTTTCATCTCTCGTATCCCTATTGCTGCCTGTTCATTAGGAGCATTATTCTGTTCTCTTGACATTCTTACAGCTTCCGCATAAGTGATCTTTCTTTTCACTCTTATTTCTTGAATTTTAGTCTCCCATCTCACAACCTCACACCCACTATATGCAACATTATGAGCTCCTCCACAATTGCAGCATTTTGGTTGAACTCCTGTTCCGCACTTTCCATATTCATGATCACCCCCACATCTAGCACATCTCCTCTGCCTTTTACAGTTTTTAGCCACGTGTCCAAACCTTTGACAATTATAGCACCTCAATGGCTTTGGCACATACACCCTTACAGGGTAACTCATGAAACCCAGGAACACCTTCCTTGGCACTCTTTCTTCTTCAAATTCAATCAATACTGATTCACTTTCCTTTTTCACTCCCTCCTTTGTTGTTTTCAGTCTTTGAACATTCATTACTTTCCCTCCTTTGATATTCCTCTTTATCTCCTCCATATTTATACTCATTGGTATCCCCGTGATCACTCCTTTACAACCACTGTTTTGTGCTCCCACCCTCCCAGTGTATTCCACCTTGCATTTTCCTATCTCTTTTAGCTTGAGTGCTTTCTCAAGTTGTTCCTCATTCGCACATCTTACCAATAAGTTGCCATCATTAAGGACTTTTGCAAATACTATTTCCCCTATCTTATTTGTCAGAGTTGTTGTTAGCACAAACAGGTTAATTTTCTTCATGTTCCTGAGCCTTCTCATTAAACCTAATTATGACAACACCTCCTCTCTGAGCTTGTTCATCTTCCTCACTTTCAGAGCTTTCTCCACCATCATTTCTTATTCTTTTATTCCCTTTGTCTTGGTTTTTATTCATCCAACCCCTCACTACCTCCTCATTCCCTTTATTTCTCCCTTCACAATAATCCACCTCTCCCCAGCTGCCTACCTCTGGTCCCAAGTCTCTATCCCTCTCCTTCTCCACTTTCTTTCCCTCAACCCCACCTCTTATCTTGTCCCCCATTACCAGACCCACACAACCCCCTTCCAGCGATTTCCATTCCTTCCCCACTCTCTTTCCCTCAACAGGTTCCAAAACACTCTCACACATCAAGCAAAACACTTCCCACTTCCAGCTTCCAGCAGCCCACACTCAACCCCAAGGCTACTTATATTCCAAGCCCAAAAATTTGAATCAGGTGCCTATGATTAACTCAACCAAATGAGGGACAGCTGGAAGACCCGGAGTCCTGAGTGCATGGACCGGACCATGACAGGTGCAGGGCAGAGGATGCTGGTGAGCTGCTGTCGACATTCTTTGCCCCAGTACGAGATTAATAACAACATTTGTTGACTTAATAATAAAGAAATAGTGAATAATAAACAATACATGTTTTATATAAGTCTCACTTAGTCTCAGTATTCTCAATGGATTTTAACTGTTTGATAGTGAAAATAGTCTGCACATTTATTTCTACTAACGGAGTGCATTTTCCAACATTGTATTTAATTTGCTACTTTCTTGCCCACTCTCCAAATCTGTTTAAATCCTTCTGCAGCCTACCTGTTTCCTCAATACTACCTGCCCTTCCCTAATCTTCGTAACATCTGCAAACTTTGCAACAAAGCCGCCTATTCCATCATCTAAATCATTGATACATGGCATAAAAAGAAGTGGTCCCAACACCGACCCCTGCAGAACACAACTAGTCACTGGCAGCAAACCAGAAAAGGATTCTTTTATTCCCACTTGCTGCCTCCTACCAATCAGCCAAGGCTCTAACATGCCAGTAATTTTCCTGTAATACATGGGCTCTTAACCAGTTATGCAGCCTCATGTGTGCCACCTTGTCAAAGGCTTTATGAAAGACCAAATACATAACATCCACCACATCCCCTTTATCTATCCTACTTGTAATATCCTGAAAAGAATTCCAACAGGTTCTGTGTTGCCCTTAAGACATTTATTTGACTTGTTGGGTCCACGCTTTAAATAATTTGTTTGTAACTATTTTCTAGTTAAAGTTAAAGATTGATAATTATGTTACAGTCTAACAAAGGTAATTACATTGTCTATGGTATATGTGACTAGTGGTGTGCCACAGGGATCAGTGCTGGGTCCATTGTTATTTGTCATCTATATCAATGATCTGGATGATAATGTGGTAAATTGGATCAGCAAATTTGCTGATGATACAAAGATTGGAGGTGTAGTAGACAGTGAGGAAGGTTTTCAGAGCCTGCACAGGGACTTGGACCAGCTGGAAAAATGGGCTGAAAAATGGCAGATGGAGTTTAATACAGACAAGTGTGAGGTATTGCATGTTGGAAGGACAAACCAAGGTAGAATATACAGGGTTAATGGTAAGGTACTGAGGAGTGCAGTAGAACAGAGGGATCTGGGAATACAGATATAAAATTCCTAAAAGTGGCGTTACAAGTAGATAGGGTCGTAAAGAGAGCTTTTGGTACATTGGCCTTTATTAATCAAAGTATTGAGTATAAGAGCTGGAACGTTATGATGAGGTTGTATAAGGCATTGGTGAGGCCGAATCTGGAGTATTGTGTTCAGTTTTGGTCACCAAATTACAGGAAGGATATAAGTAAGGTTGAAAGAGTGCAGAGAAGGTTTACAAGGATGTTGCCGGGACTTGAGAAACTCAGTTACAGAGAAAGGTTGAATAGGTTAGGACTTTATTCCCTGGAGCGTAGAAGAATGAGGGGAGATTTGATAGAGGTATATAAAATTATGATGGGTATAGATAGAGTGATTACAAGCAGGCTTTTTCCACTGAGGCAAGGGGAGAAAAAAAAACAAAGGACATGGGTTTAGGGTGAGGGGGGAAAAGTTTAAAGGGAACATTAGGGGGGCTTCTTCGCACAGAGAGTGGTGGGAGTATGGAATGAGCTGCCAGACGAGGTGGTAAATGCGGGTTCTTTTTTAACATTTAAGAATAAATTGGACAGATACATGGATGGGAGGTGCATGGAGGGATACGGTCCGTGTGCAGGTCAGTGGGACTAGGCAGAAAATGGGTCAGCACAGCCAAGAAGGGCCAAAAGGCCTGTTTCTGTGCTGTAGTTTCTATGGTTTATGGTTTATGTCGCGGCATGTGATGACATCACCTGCGGTTTTGCCGCGTCTTGTGTGTAACTTTCGGTTCTGAGATGGTGAGAAGGTGGGTGCCCTGCGTGCAGCATGATTGTGAAGAGTTCTGTGTCTGCCCACAAAGGAACATTATAGAAGCAACGCCCTAAGTTCATAAGAAAGTATCTGAAGTAAAAATATTAATGCGGTTTCAGTTAAGGGAAGCGGCGCGCGTGTTGGCTTTTCAATTTGAAACATCGGGTGGGCTAGGGCCTGGCGGCGGTTTGACAGGACCCTCCTTGCTCCCTACTCGGGGCGGCTGGAGACACTCGCTAAAAAAAGAGAGCACGCATGGTCTCCAGAATGAAACAGACGTTGTATATGTTTGTATTTTTTTATCAACGGTTTTCACCATATGATGTTAATGTGGAAGAGCGAGCAGTAAGTGGTTAACCTTACTACAACCCTGTCTTCATTGGCTCCGGTTTAACTTGGTGTTTAGTCAGAGTTTCAACACGCTGCACAAGAACACTACAGGTATATCAGGGAAGATTTTCCCTTAAGGAAACCATGCAGACTTTGTCTTATTTTATCCTGTGTCACCAGGTACTCCATAACTTCATCCTTAACAACTGACTCCAACATCTTCCCAACCACTGAGGTTAGACTAACTGGTCGATAATTCCCTTTCCACTGTCTTCCTCCTTTCTTAAAGAGTGGTGTGACATTTGCAATTTTCCAGTCCACTGATTTTTGAAAGACCCCTCTTAATGATTCTTTTAGTTGCTCTCAGTAGGTTTTTAAATGCTTCCCATTCCTCCATCTTCCTGATAATCTTTGCTTTGTTGTATGCCTTCTGTTCTACTTTGATTTCCTTTGTCAGCCACAGTTGTACTATTTTGAAACTCACATCATTGCTGCTCTGCTGTCATCCCTGCAAGCATTTCTTCCACTTTACTTTGGCCAACTCTTCTTTCATATCACTGTGATTTCCTTTACTCCACTCAAATACTGCTATGTCAGACTTTACTTTACCCTATCAAATTTCAAGTTGAACTCAGTCATATTGTGATCACAGGTTCCTAAGGGTTCTTTTACCTTAAGCTCCCTAGTCGTCTCCCGTTCATTACATAACACCCAATCCAGTATAGCTGCTCCCCTAATAGGCTCAATGACAAACTGCTCTAAAAAGCCATCTTGCAGGCATTCAACAAATTCGCTCTCTTGAGAACTACTACCAACCTAATTTTCCCAATTGACCTGCATGTTAAAATCTACATTGACCATCATAGCACTGCCCATTTTGACATGCCTTTTCTATTTCCCATTGTATTCTGTAGTTCACGTACCAGCTACTGCTGGGAAGCATGTATATAACTGCCATCAGGGTCCTTTTACCCTTCCACTTTCTTAACCCAATCCACAAGGATTCAACATCTTCTGATCCTATGTCACATCTTTCTACTGATTTGATGCCATTCTTTACCAGCAGAGCCATGCCACCCCCTCTGCCTACCTACTTAATACAATGTTAAACATTCAGCTTCCAATTACAACCATCCTTCAGCCATAATTCAATGATAGCCACAACATCATACCTAACAATCTGAAATAGTGCAACAAGATAATCCTCTTTATTCCTTATACTCTGTGCTCTGAGATATAACACTTTGGGTGCTGTATTTGCTACCCTTTTTGACTCTGCATCCCTAATGAACTAATACTTACCCTGCTAGTTGCAATTTTGTCCTGTCATCTGCCTGCCCTTCCTGACAGTCTGACTGCATGCTATCTTTGCTTTTTTTACCATCCGTCCTATCCTGAGTCCCTTCACTCTATTTCCCACACCCCCCCCCACCACCACCAAATTATTTTATACCCTCCCCAACAACTCTAACAAACCTGCCCATGAGAATATTGGTTTCCCTTGGGTTCAGGTGCAACCCATCACTTTTTAACAGCTCACACCACCCCCAGAAGAGATCCCAACGATCCAAGATCCTGAAACCCTGCCCACTGCACCAGCTTCCCAGCCAAGCATTTAGCTGCCAAATAATTCTGTTTCTACCCTTACTGGCATGTAGCACAGGCAGCAATCCAGAAATTACCTACCCAGGAAGCCCTGCTTCTCAGCTTTCTACCTAGCTCTCTAAATTCTCTTTTCGGGACATCTTTGCTTTTCCTTTCTATGTTATTGATACTAATATGTACCAAGACATCTGGCTGCTCTCCCTCCCCCTCTAAAATGCTATGAATGCGATTCGAGACTCCCTGGCCCAGGCACCTGGGAGGCAACATACCATCCGGGTGTCCCATTCGTCAGTAGAATCTCCTGTCTGTTCCCCTGACTATTGACTACCACTCTTCTCCCTTTTTCCCTTCTGCACCATGGATCTATGCTCAGTGCCAGTAACCTGGTCTCTGTGGCATTTCCCTGGGAGGTCATTCCCCACAAAAGTATCCAAAACAGTTTACTTAATTTTGAGGGAAATGGCCACGGGGTGCTCTACACTAACTGCCTATTCACATTTCCATTTCTCCTGACAGTCACCCAGCTACTCGCCTCCTGCAGTTTAGGGGTGAGCTAATGGCTTCTTTGATGAGCACAATATTTTTTTAACGAAGAATCAAGTGTGCTGTTCCCATGTGAAATCTGAGAGCCATCCCAGGTTTGAGGAAACAATTAATGCAGTTCAGGTTCACTTCGCTCTGGCAGTAGGAGGGTAAATGACCCTATTCATGTGGTAATGATTGCTCTGCTTTACCTTGGACACCCTACTGAGAATGTTAGTGATCACTTTGAAGGCAAGGGCGATGAAGGTGCGGCTTCTTCTAAAAGTCAGAAAACCTGCCTCCAAAGTCTGTTCCCGTCATCAGTTATCTGTATTGGTGCTGACTTCTCAGTAAAATAATCAATACTTCTCTGCTAACAACCGGGAGAGCAGGTGCACACTGCTTTCAAAACAGAAAGGATAAAAGGCATGCTTATCTGTTCAGAAAACTGTGAGATCTACTTAGTAAACTTCCAGCTTTGGGAAGAATTTTAAGATTATTTCAAAGTTAAAAGTTCAAAGTTCAAAATAAATTTAGTAACAAAGTGCATATGTGTATGTCACCATATAGTACCTTGAGCTTCTCTGAGGATTGTCACGAGGTTTGTAACTTCCTGAGATCCCAAGCGTGATGCCATCTGGAGATTAGCTCCTGGTAGGGTCACCTATGGTGGTAAGGTCAAGGGGGAAGTACCAGACAAAAACTGATTTAACTAAAACCTCAGTAGTGGAGCTGATGGAAGATGATGTCAAATCACAACGGCAGTGAAGGCAAAGGAAGGCTGTATCAGTGAAAGGTCTCCAGCCGTCTTGCACTCCATGCCACTGGTCCCTTACTTTGATATGTTAAGGACCGTTTGGTGGTTGCCTATGCACCAGCCTCCACAAGATAAACTAAGTCAAGCACAGGTGTTCACCATAAGGGGAGTCCACCTTGGCATTAGCCTCTACAGCCACCTGAGGACCCACTAGAAGACACTCCCTTTAGAGAACATCATACTCAACTCTGGTGATCACACTACTTCTACATTGAGATTCACTTTCTCGCAGACATTCTTGGTAGAACAAAGAAATACAATGGAATCAATGGAAAGCTGAGCACAAAGGTAAATGAAGACTAACTGCAAATACAGAAAAGGTCATAAATAATGATTGGAACTGCTTTTATGTAAAGCAAACAACAAGGCATAAAGCTTGTGATCAAAATCACTAACAATCAAACTGCAGGAAAGAAGACTACATCTTTGTGAAACTATTCAAAATTTGAATGTCACTATTGAAGACAACATTCTTCAGCCACTCCTCATAGCTCTTGCTGATCATGATCTTAAGAGGGACTGTTTTGCTCTATCTGCCACAAAAGGCCACCCAATTCAATTCAACTCCCCATTCCCATTCGGGCATGAAAGTCCATGGCCTCCTCTACTGCTATGATGAAGCCATTCTCATGGTGGAGGAGATACACCTCATTTTCCATCTGGGCAGCTTCCAACTTTACAGCATGGGCATCAATTTCAAAGTTCAAAGTTAAAAGAACATTTATAATCAAAGAACAGATATATATGTCACCATATTATCCCCTCAACCCCATTCTCCTGCCTTCTCCCCATAATCTTTGACACCCTGATTTATCAAGAATCTATCAACCTCTGCCTTAAGTACACTCATACACTCAATGACTTGGCCTGCACGGCCATCTGTGCCAAAGAATTTCACAGATTCACCACCCCCTGGCTAAAAAAATTTTTCCTCATCTCTGTTCTAAATGGACATCTCTCAATTCTGAGTCACTGCCCTCTGGTCCAAAACTCCTCTACTACACGAAATATCCTCACCACATCCACTTTATGCAGACCTTTCAATAATCGATAGGTTACTATGAGAGCCCCCTCATTCTTCTAAATTCCAGTGAGTGGCCAGACATTCTTATTGCTTTATATATGCCTCGGTAGCATAGCAGTTAGTGGGATTTCATCACAGCTCTGGTGTTCCAAAGCTCGGACTTCAATTCCAGAGCCGTCTGTAAGGAGTTTGTATGTTCTGCCCAAGAACTATGTGGGTTTCATCTGGGGTCTCCGGTTTCCTCCACAGCCCAAAGATGTACTGGTAAGGGACACCATGGTAAGGTAGCAGTTAATGTGACTCTCACAGCTGAGAGTTTAGTTCTGGTGTCCTCTGTAAGAAAGCTTGTACATTCTTCCCATGAGCATGTGGGTTTCTTTCCGTCGGGTGCTCCGGTTTCCTCCCCTATTCCAAAGGCATTTCAGTAAGTAGGTGAATTGTTCATTGTAGTATTTTTCTGTGTATTGGAGAGAGTTAAACAGCTGGGTTGCTGGTTGGTGTGGCTCATTGAGCTGAAAGGGCCTGTTCTGTATGATATCTCCAAATAAATAAATATAATGATACCTCTTAGCCTTGCAGCAAAAAATTCAGTCTCCGTTATCCCTGGAATTTTCTGCCAACGTGCTGTGGTGCTGCTCCGCTTTTAAGAGAACAGCTAATTGGTGATATGTTCAGATTTCAAAGTTCAAGTTCAACGTAAATTTATTATCAAAGTATGTACATGTCACCATATACTACCCTGAGGTTCATTTTCTTGCAGGCATTCACAGTAGAACAAGGAAAGACAATAAAACTATACAGAAGCAAACACCGACGCACATAGGTAAAATGCAGGCATCAAGATCTTCTCAAATCCTACTGAAAATTCCTCTTGGTGTATGAAGCAGGGTTATGCGATGATGTTAGAGTGAAGCAAGTCAGCTTACTCCCCTTATAAAACGTTTATTCATGGCTTCGTGAATTACAAGAGAGATTTGTTCTATGGAAGTTCTAGCTTCTCTTGGCATTCAATGGCATTACTAACGTTGCATGTCCCATTTTTAATAACCACAGGCTACCATTGCCCAGAAAAGTAAATGGATTCCTGGCATAAAAATTGTGAGCAGTTCCCTAAAATTTTGATAAACATCTATAGGTGCACAGAGGAGAGTATCCTAGCTGGCTGCATTACAGCTTGGTAAGGAAACACCAATACCCAGGAGTGGAAAAATCTACAGAAAGTGGTGGACAACTCAGTCCTTCACAGGAAAATCTCTCCCCAGCACTGAGCACATCTACAAGAAGTGCTACCACAGGAAAGCAGTAGCTATCATCAAGGACACCCGCTATCAATGCTATGCTCTCTTCTCACTACTACCATCATACAGGAGGTAGGGAAGCCCTAGGCCTCACACCATCAGGTTCAGAAACAGTTCAACCTTCAAAATTCAGGTGCTTGAATCAATGTCAATAATGTCACTCATCTCAACTCTGAAATTATTCTAGAACCTACAGACTTACTTTCAAAGATGCACAACTCATGTTTTCAGTATTATTTATTTTTTAGTTGCACAGTTTGTGTTCTTTTGCACAGCGGTTGTTTGTCAGTCTTTGTTTAGTATGGTTTTTCATAAATTCTAAAGTATTCCTTTATCTTCCTGTAAATGCCTGCGAGAAAATGAATCTTAAGGTAGTATATGATAACACATTCATATTTTGATAATAAATAAATTTACATTGACTTTGAGAAGTTGCCATACCAAGCCATGATCCATCAGATAGGATGCATTCTAGGGTGCATTGATAAAAATTGGTGAGGGTCAACAGGGGCATGCCAAATGTTTTTACCTTCTGGACTTCCACCCAGTTGCACTCACACCCATCATTGCAAGGTGCTTTGAGAGACTGGTTCTATCACTTCTGAAATCCTATCTGCCCACTACCCTGGACCCCCATCAATTTGCCTATCGCACCAACAGGTCAACAGAGGACGACATCTCCACGGCACCTGACCCACCTGGACAGCCCCAACTCTTACGTCGGAATGCTGTTCATTGTCTTTAGTTCGGCATTCAATACTGTGATCCCCTTCAAGCTGATCGCCAGCTTGGTATCAGCTCATCCTTCTACAATTGGACCTTGGACTTTCTGACTAACAGACCCCAAACAGTTAAGTTAGACAACCTCTTCTCCTCCGCTCGCGTGCCTCAAGGCTGTGTGCTGAGCCCTCTTCTGTACTCCCTTTTCACCTATGACTACGTTCCTGTATATGGTTCTAACTCCATATTCAAGTTCGCAGATGACACCACGGTGGTTGGCCTGATCAGAGGGGATAACGAGACAGCCTACAGGGATGAGGTCCAGCACCTGGCTGCGTGGTGTGCCAACAACAACCTGGCCCTTAACACCCAGAAGACCAAGGAGATCATTTTGGACTTCAGGCATGCTAGGAGCCACACTCACGTCCCCATCTACATCAACAAAGCTGTAGTGGAGCATGTATGAAGCTTCAAATTCCACATTTCCGAGGATCTCACCTGGTCCCTGAACTCCTCCATCCTGATCAAAAAGGCACAACAGCGCCTTGATTTCCTGCGGAGCATCAAGAAAGCTCACCTCTGTCCCGGGATACTGACGGACTTCTACCGCTGTACCACTGAGAGTATGCCCACTAACTGCATCTCAGTGTGGTATGGCAATTATCCCATATCGGACCACAAAGCACTCCAGCGTGTGGTGAAAACTGCCCAACGGATTATCGGCACCCAATTGCCCACCATTGAGAACATCTACCATAAACACTGCCTGGGCAGGGCAAAAAGCATTATCAAGGATGCATCTCACCCTAACCATGGACTTTTTACTCTCCTCCCATCCGGTAGGCACTACAGGAGCCTCCGCTCCCACACCAGCAGGCACAGAAAGAGCTTCTTCCCTGAGGCTGTGAACCTCACATCACAGCGCTAAGCAGTATTGCATCCATATTGTACTGTCTCAGTATTTTTATATTTGTGTGCTGTAGTACTTACTTTTTATTCACAGTTATTTTGTAAATAACACTATTCTTTGCGTTTCTGGTTAGATGCTAACTACATTTCATTGGCTTTGTACCTGTACTCAGCACAATGACAATAAAGTTGAATCTAATCTAATCTAACCTAATCTAAGAGAGCGGGTACGAGGAAATCTGCAGATGCTGGAAATTCAAGCAATGCACAAAAAAAAATGGTGGTGAACGCAGCAAGCCGGGCATTATCTATAGGAAGAGGTACAGTTGACGTTTCAGGCCGAGCCGAAGTCTCGGCCCAAAACATCGACTGTACCTCTTCCTATAGAAGCTGCCTGGCCTGCTGCATTCACCACCATTTTTTAGAAGAGCTGGTGTTTTTTTCTGGCCATAGTGTCTACACAATTTATCAATTTTACATTTTTCGTGTATTTTCCATCAACAGTAATCAGTGCCAGATTTGGACATGATCCAGTTTGGGGTGTGAGCCTTTTCCTTGGAAACTTTTGAAAATCTGCCAAATGATTCACCCAAGTACAACTTTGGATGAGTGCTGAGCCATTCTTTTGAAAGAACAATTCAGGAATTTTCAATAGCCCATCCTTAACACTGGTTTTATTATGAAATCTCTTAAAATTTTGTCTAACAACTTGAGCTCGTCATTTCCTGATTACCTCCTGATCTGTCAATTCAATGACATGAAAAAATTCTATCAATGCCTGAAAGAGGTAAAGGAAAGCAAAAACCACATGTGTGGGCAGGTTAGGGCTGAAAAAGAATCACATAAACCTGTTCAATGGTAAATCAGTTCAATGGTACAAGTACAAACTGGGTGTGAGAAAAATTGTGTGGGTGTTAACGTAGAATTTCTATACCCTGTTGATCAATCTTGTCGCTTCAAAGACTTTGATATGATTTTACAAGGAGAGATAAATTGACTTGATTGTGAAAGACATCTTATCAGTTTACATTTCTTTTTTAATTTAAGATGATTGATGTAGTGCCATATTTAGGCAATAATACAAATGTAGGCGTTTGTTCCATACAATAGGTAAGCTCTGTCAAGCCTCTGTGAACAGATAAGCACTTAAATCTGAGTTTCACTTCTGAAAAATGACACTTGACCAGATCTAAATTTTAACCAAACAAACCTGGCAAATTGATCTACATCTTTTCAGCAAATTGCTTTCAAAATGTACTAATTCCTCAGCATGTTCCCACTGCTTTGATATTTTCTGATCGACAGTGTGAACCAACACCCTCACCTTGCCTTTCAGGAGCTGCCTGTTCAGAGATACTGACTTCAAATTTCACACCCACCAGAATGATGTCAGTTGCTCAGACTGGAAGCTCGTCCCAATGGAAGTGACAACTCTCTAGAGAAATCACAGAGCAAATGCTCATTCATAAGGACATAGGAACATAAGAAATAGGAGCAGGAGTCGGCCATCTGGCCCATTGAGCCTGCTCCGCCATTCAATAAGATCATAGCTGATCTGGCCAAGGACATATCTCCACCTACCTGCCTTTTGCCCATAACCCTTAATTCCCCTACTGTGCAAAATTCTATCCAACCTTGTCTTAAATATATTTACTGAGGTAGCCTCTGCTGCTTCATTGAGCAGAGAATTCTACAGATTCGTCATTCTTTGGGAAAAGCAATTCTTCCTCATCTCCATCCTAAATCTATTCCCCCGAATCTTGAAGCTATGTCCCCTAGTTCTAGTCTCACCTACCAATGGAAACAACTTCTATCTTATCTATCCTTTTCATAATTTTATATGTTTCTATATGATCTCCTCTCATTCTTCTAAATTCCAGTGAGTATAGTCCCAGGAGACTCAATCTCTCCTCATAGTCTAATCCCCTCATCTCTGGAATCAACCTGGTGAACATCCTCTGCACTGCCTCCAAAGCTAGTATATACATCCTCAAATAAGGAGACTAGAACTGCACACAGTACTCCAGATGCGGCCTCACCAGTACCCTATACAGTTACAATGTAACCTCCCTGCTCTTAAACATAGAAACATAGAAAACCTACAGCACAATACAGGCCCTTTGGCCCACAAAGTTGTGCTGAACATGTCCCTACCTTAGAAATTACTAGGCTTACCTATAGCTTTCTACTTTTCTAAGCTCCATGTACCTATCCAAAAGTCTCTTAAAAGACCCTATCTTATCCACCTCCACCCACCGTTGCCGGCAGCCCATTCCACGCACTCACCACTCTCTGAGTAAAAAACTTATCCCTGACATCTCCTCTGTACCTGCTCCCCAGCACCTTAAACCTGTGTCCTCTTGTGGCAACCATTTCAGCCCTGGGAAAAAGCCTATCCCAAACCATACTTGCCAGATCCTTTTTGATACCATCAAAGTTGGCCTTCTCCAATTTAGAATCTCAACCCATGAACCAGACTTGTCTTTTTGTACTTTTACTTTCAAACTATTTGCACTGTGATCACTAGATGAAAAGTGTTCCCCTACACAAACTTTTGTCACCTGCCCTGTCTCATTCCCGAATAACAGATCACATATTGCACGCTCTGTTGTTGGGGCTTCTACATACAGATTAAGGAAACTTTCCTGAATGCATTTGAGAAACTATCCCAGTCAAAAGCTAAAATTACCTACTATAACAATCTTATGTGCCTTGTAAAAGTCTGCATTCTCTCTGCAAATTTGTTCCTCTAAATCCCTCTGACTTTTGGATGGTCTGTAAAAAAACCCCATTAACATGGTCATACCTTTCTTATTTCTCAGTTCCATCCCAAAGAAAAGTTCTCCGGTCTGTCCTGACAGAGTACTGCAATGACTTCCATACCACCCCTTCTCCTTTAATCCCTTCTGCTCTGTTGTGTTTGAAAAAACAAAACCCAGGAATACTGAGCTGCCAGTCCTGCCCCCAAGTCTCACTAATGGCTACAATATCACAATTCTGTTGTGTTCTGTGTTGTTCTGCTGAGCATCATGGGTATGATATGTTGGCATCAGAATGAGTGACAACATTTGTAGGCTGCCCCCAGCATATCCTTAGGTCGTGTTGGTTTTTAACATAAATGACGTGTTAAAATTAGAATCTTGAGTCTTGAAACTTAAACTGCTTAAAAGGTCAATCCTCACTCATCTAATTTAACACAAACAGCATATTTCACTGTATGCTTCAATGTACATGTGATAAGTACAGATAATTTTTACCTCAATTCTATTTCTGAGGAAAAACTTTATTTTTATATAAAACCACATGGTTACAGGGAGAATGTACAAACTGCTTGCGCAGGCAGCAGTGGAAAATGAAGCTATGTCACTGGTGCTGTAGAGCTATGTGCTAAATGCTATGCTACTGTGCTGCCTAATTAACTACCTTTGTTCTCAGGCCAATTTGGTCAATTAAAAGTTGACCTGGGAACAGAGGTTGTCAATTGGATAAGAGCAACAAAGTTACTATACTAAAGGAGAGTAGAAGCTTTTTATTTCCAATATTCCAACAAAATCCAGTATAGGTTTTAACCCTTTGTTCCAGATTTGATTACACAATCACTATACTATTGCTGTCTAGTGAAACAAGACCATCCAAAGAGGTGCTGTAGAATCACCTTTTTCGTGACCGGACTTTTAAGCTGCATCTAGAACACTAAAGATTATTTAATAAAAATCAAAGATGTAAAATTTATGAAGCAATGTTACTTTCAAATTAGTTCAAACCAAATGAAGTCAGGTTTATCATCATGTGCATACATCATTAGGGATCATGGTACTGCAGCAGTTAGTGTAACACCTTGTAATGAGCAGCTGTAAAATCACAGCCGTTCAATTCCTACTGCTATCTGAAAGAAGTTTATGTTCTCTCCGTGACTGTGTGGCTTTCTTCCTGGTGCTCCCACATTCAACAACGTACAGTTAGGATCAGGGTTAGTGAGTTGTGGACATGCTGTGTTGGCTCCAGAAGCCTAGTGATTCTTGTGGGCTACCCTCAACACAATCCTCGTGATTTCATCGATGCAAAAGATGCTTTACACTGTAAGTTTCAATGTACATGTGACAAATAAAGTTATATATATGGTGAGGTACAGGTACGAAGAAAAAGTTAAATAAAGCAACATTACAGATATGAAGGTACAGAAAGCACCCAGTATATAAATTACATATAAATTATTCATAACATTATACCATAGAGTTTAAAAAATGTCTGTGTAAGTGCAAGACTGTCAAGACAGAAGTGCATGGTAGTGTGAACAGGTGGTACATTGATGAGGTAAAATCACGGTGTGAGAGTCGATTTAAGAAATGATGGTTGTAGGAAAGTAACTTTTTCTGGACCTAGTGCTGGGAAAATCAGACTTCCGTGCCTCCTGCCTGGCATTAGCATTGGGAAGAAGACGTGACATGATCCCAATGGTGTGGATCCTGAATGATTGTTTACGGAGGTGAGATTTTGCGAAGGTTATCATGAGCCAAAGGGTTATCTCAGAGGGTCGTGAGAATGTAGAATGAGCTGCCAGCACAAGTGGTGCATGTCAGCTCGATTTCTACATTTAAGAGAAGTTTGGATAGGTACATGGATGGTAGGGTTATGGGGGGCTATTGTCCCGGTGCAGGTTCATGGGAGTAGGCAGTTTAGATGGTTTCAGCATGGACTAGATGGGCTGAATAGTCTGTTTCTGTGCTGTACTTCTCTATGACTTTACTATTATCCTGGTTAGAAGGAACCTAGAAAATAAACTAACATGGCTTGGGCCAAGGTAATTAATGCTCAAGATTCAGGAAAGTAGCTGAACTGATCTGGGCACTTTTGAGAAATTAGAATAGCTGGAATTATGTTCGTGAATATTTGTGAATGAGTATGACAGAATAAGAAGTAACAGGAGACCCAGGACAGCTGGCGAGACAGGACATGACATATTCCGAAAGAGTTTCTGATGGCCGATGCCAGAGGTCTAGCTCAAGACTGATTGGAGTGGAGTGAATTCAATTGTACCACTCTTGTACACCCTGCTGTTGTTGGTGAGATAACAGGTAGAAATTCCACAGCCATAGCAGAATTATGGTGAAAGGACATCTCCAACGAAATGTGATGGGACAATATCAGAGGGTTGCAAACTCAGCCAACTCCATCATGGGGATCAGCCTCCCCACCATCAAGGGCATCTTCAATAGGGGATGTCGCAAAAAGTTGGCATCCATCATTAAGGACCCTCACCATCCAGGATATGCCTACTTCTTATTAGTACCATTAGGGAGGAGCTACCGAAGCCCAAAGACACACATTCAAGATTTTAGGTACAGCTTCTTCCCCTCTGTCATCAGATTTCTGAACAGGCCGTGAATCTATTAACACTACTCACTATTTTTGCTCTTTTGTTTTGCAATGACAGACAAGGCAGTGGATGTTATCTACATGGACTTTAGCACGGCACTTGACAAGAAGGTTGGTCAAGAAGGTTCAGTCGTTCAGCATTCAAGATGAGGTGGTAAGTTGGTCTAGACATTGGCTTTGTGGGAGAAGCCAGAGAGTGGTAGGAGATGGCTGCCTAGCTGACTGGAAGCCTATGACTACTGGAGTGCTGCAGGGATTGGTGCTGGTTACATTGTTGTTTGTCATCTATATCAATTATCTGGAAATAATGTGGTTAACTGGATCGGCAAATTTGGGGAATACATCAAGATTGGAGGTGTAGTGGACAGCGAGGAAGACCACCAGAGTTTGCAGTGGGATTGAGACCCACTGAAAAACATCTTGTTAATGACAGAAGACAGAGGAGAAAGGCAAGACTGTGCAAGATGACAAAAAGGCAACAGGAACTCAATGCTGGTGTGCAGAAGAGCATCTCTAAATGCACAATACCTCGAACTTTGAAGTGAATGAGTTACAGCAACAGAAGACCATGAAGATACACTCAGTGGCCACTTTATTAAGTAGAGCAGGTATCTAATAAAGTAACCTCTGAGGGTATAATCAACGTTTTTAATAAATAGTTTCTAAAGCTGAGCTCTGGACAGACCAAATTAATTTATTGTTGAGGTTTTCCAATTCTACTGACTAAATAGGAATTCAACTGCTCAGAAGAATAAAATTGTGCAACTCAGTCATTAATATTCAGTAATCATTTATAAACACATAATCACAAATTGGTTATAACACAATAACTTAATGGGAATGGTCTCCTTTTAACTTGCTTCCAATAACTTAGCTCCAGTGACACAACTCAATTCGCACTGCTGTCAGTAAGGACTATATACAGTCTCCCCATGACCGTGTTGACTCCCTCGGGCTGCTCTGCTTTCCTACCACATTCCAAATGCGTACGGGTTAGTAAGTTAATTGGTCACATGGGTATGATTATGTGGTGAAGGCTTATTGGGCCAAAAGGGGCTGTTATCATACTGTATTTTTAAAAAAAATCTATCCTTAAATCTAAGAGGACAGTCCAGATAAAAACTGCAAATTGTAGCAGTGAATTTCTGCTTACTATCAGAATTATCCATTTTACTGCAATGCCCCAGACTTCTCTTTGGCCAGTTATTAGTGGATTTTCATGCCAAGGTATCCACTGCAATTCCTCGCTATTAAATATGAATTTATATCAAAGCAGTGCAAGCATATATTGACTTGAAAATTCAGTTGTAATGGGGGTTTAGTTTTATTCTTCAATGCCATTTTTATGAGAGACTGAATTGACAAAAATAAACATGGCAATTAAATAGACAAATAAAAAATACTATTAAAAACACAGTGAAAGATACAACTTCTTGCTGATCGTCAAAGTGGTCTTTTATTTACATTTATGAGAAAAGAGATGATCTTGAATTGATTTAATTTTATTGATGTACTTCATTCATCAATAGTGTACATATCTGGAATTTATTGCCCTGTTTAAATTGCCCAAGATTAGCTTTATTTATCACATGTAGATCAAAACATACAAAGTAATGAGAAATTTTGGCATCAAATCAAATCAGTGAGGATCGTGCTGGGCAGCCCACAAGTGTTGCCAAGCATGTCACAACTCGCAAACACTAACCATGTGTCTTTGGTACATTATAGGCCCTTTGGCCCACAATGTTGTGCTGACCATATAACCTACTCTAGAAGTTGCCTAGAATTTCCCTACCGCATAGGCTTCGATTTTTCTAAGCTCCATGTACCTATCCAAGAGTCTCTTAAAAGACCCTAGATGAACTCAGCAGGTCGGGCAGCATCAGTCAGAAATGATGAGTCGACGTTTCGGGCTGGAACCCTTCGTCAGGACTGAAGAATGAAAGATGGGGAAGGATTTGAAGAATGCTTGTAGCATCAGTTGAAAGACCAGTAATTTGAAAGACAAAGGGGTAGGGGAGGGGAAGCATTGATGTCATAGCCCTGAAAACAATGGGTAGTAGAAGAAGGAGGTGGAACCATGAGGGAGTTGGGGGAGGGGGTAGAGTGACATAGGGATAGAGGAAGGGAGGGGGAGGGAATTACTGGAAGTTGGAGAATTCTATGTTCATACCAAGGGGCTGGAGACTACCTAGACGGTATATGAGGTGTTGCTCCTCCAACCTGAGTTTAGCCTCATCATAGCAGTAGAGGAGGCCATGTATGGACATATCTGAATGGGAATGGGAAGCAGTGTTGAAGTGGGTGGCTACCGGGAGATCCTGTCTGTTGTGGTGGACAGAGTGGAGGTGCTCCAACAGGACCCCACCACTAAGCACATCTTTCCCTCTCCACCCCTCTCCGCTTTCCGCAGGGATTGGTCCCTCCCCGACTCCCTTATCCACACGTCCATCCCCACTGATCTCCCACCCGGCACTCATCCCTGTAAGCGTAAGTGCTACACCTGTCCCTACACCTCATCTCTTGCAACCATTCAGGGCTCCAAACAGTCCATCCAAGTGAGACAACACTTCACTTGTGAGTCTGTTGGGGTCATCTATTGTATCCGGTGCTCCCGGTGCGGCCTCCTCTACATCGGTGAAACCCGATGCAGATTGGGGGACCGCTTCATCGAGCACCTCCACTCCGTCTGCCACAACAGACAGGATCTCCCGGTAGCCACCCATTTCAACTCTGCTTCCCATTCCCATTCAGATATGTCCATACATGTCCTCTTCTACTGCCATGATGAGGCTAAACTCAGGTTGGAGGAGCAACACCTTATATACCGTCTAGGTAGTCTCCAGCCCCTTGGTATGAACATAGAATTCTCCAACTTCCAGTAATTCCCTCCCCCTCCCTTCCTCTATCCCTATTTCACGCTATCCCCTCCCCCAGCTCCCTCATGGTTCCGCCTCCTTCTTCTACTACCCATTGTTTTCAGGGCTATGACGTCAATGCTTCCCCTCCCCCACCCCTTTGTCTTTCAAATTACTGGTCTTTCAACTGAAGCTACAAGCATTCTTCAAATCCTTCCCCATCTTTCATTCTTCAGTGCTGACGAAGGGTTCCAGCCCGAAACGTCGACTCATCATTTCTAACTGATGCTGCCCGACCTGCTGAGTTCATCCAGCGTACTGAAAGTGTTGCTTTGATATTTTACAGCATCTGCAGATTATTTTGTCTTAAAAGACCTTATTGTATCCGCCTCCACCATGATCTCCAGCAGTGCACTCCACAATCCAACACCCTTTGTGTGAAAAACTTACCTCCAACATCTCCCTTGTAATTACTTCCAAACACCGTAAAACTATGCCCCCTCATGTTAGCCATTTCAGCCCTGGGAAAAAGCTTCTGGCTAGCCACACAATCAATGCCTTTCATCATTTTATACACCTCTATCAGATCACCTCTCATTCTCCATCACTCCAAGGAGAAAAGGCCAAGTTCGCTCAACTTATTCTCTTAAGCCATGCTCTCCAAACCAGGCAGTATCCTTGGAACTCTCCTTTGCAATCTCTCTACAGTATCCTCACCCTTCCTTTTGCTGAGGTGACCAGAATTGAACACAGTACTCCAAGTGCAGTCTGACCAAGGTCTTATGTAGCTGTAACATTACCTCAGGGCTCTTGAACTCAATCCCATGGTTGATGAAGGCCATCACACCATACGCTTTCTGAACAACACTGTCAACCTGAGCAACAACTTTGAGCATCCTATGGACACGGTCCTCAAGATCTCTCAGATCCTCCGCATTGCCAGAAGTCTCACAATTAATATTATATTCTGTCTTCAAAATTGACCTACCAAAATGAACCACTTAAAACACACTGGAGGAACTCAGCAGGTCGGACAGCATCCGTGGAAAAGATCGGTCGACATTTCGGGCCAGAACCAGCGTGTTGTGAGTGTTGCATTGACCCCAGCATCTGCAGATTATTTTGTGTTTAAAATGAACCACTTCACACTTACCTGTGTTGAACTTCACCTGAAACTTCTCAGTCCAGTTCTGTATCCTATCAATATCCTACTGTAACCTGATAGCCCTCCACACTATCGACAACCCCCCAACCTTTGTGTCATCAGCAAACTTACTAACCCACCCTTCTACTTCTTCATCCAGGTCATTTATAAAAATCACAAAGGGGAGGAGTCCCAGAACAGATCCCTGTGGAGCTCTACATGTCACCATCTCCCATGCAGAATATGAACTATTTACAACCACCCTTTGCCTTATGTGGGCAAGCCAATTTTGGATTCACAAAGCAAGGTCTCCTTGGATCCCATGCCTCATTACTTTCTGAACGAGCCTTACCCTGGGAACCTTATCAAATGCCTTACTGAAATCCATATACACTATATCCATTGCTCTACTTTCATCAATGTGTTTTGTTACATCCTCAAGGAATTCTATCAGGCTCATAAGGCACGATCTGCCCTTGACAAAGCCATGCTGACTGCCCCTAATCAAATTATGTCTCTCCAAATGCTCATAAATCTTGCCTATCAGGATCTTCTCCAACATTTTGCCCACCACTGAAGTAAGGCTCACTGGTCTATAATTTCCTGGATTATCTCTGCTCTCTTTCTTGAACAAGGTAACAACATTTGTAACTTTCCAATCCTCTGGTACTTCTCTCATCCCTATTGATGATGCAAAGATCATCACCAGAGGCTCAGCAATCTCCTCCCTCACTTCCTACAGCAGCCTGGGGTATATCTTGTCTGATCTATCTAACTTAATACCTTGCAAAAGCTCCAGAACATCCTCTTTCTTAACGTCTATACACTCAAGCATTTATAGTCCACTATACGTCATCTCCACAACTACCGGGGTCCTTTTCACTGGTGAATACTGAAGCAAAGTAAATAGACACATCTCAAACCATCTGGCTGAGTGCATCTTTGCTCTATCATCTGCTTATCCTTCCTCACAAGCTCCCTACAAGCTGTCTCTATTTGTGCACCAACTGCCCCATCCTCTGCCTCTTCACCTCAGTTCCCACCCCACTGCAAATTTAGTTTAAACCTTCCCCAATAGCATTCACAAGCCTCCCTTCCAGGATATTGGTTCCCCTCCAGTTCAGGTACAACCTGTCCCATTTGAACAGGTCACCACTTCTCCAGAAAAGGTTCCAATAATCCAAGAACTTGAAACCCTGCCCCTGCACCATCTCCTCAGCCACTCACTCGTCTGTGATACCTTTCTGTTCTGACCTTCCCCAGCTTAGGGCACCAGGAGTAATCCGGAGATTACACCTTCAGCCTTCTTCCTAACTCCCTAAACTTACAGCGCAGGACCTTTACCCCTCTCCTGCCTTTGTCACTGGTACCAACATGTATCACGACCTCCGGCTGCTCACCCTCCCCTTCAAGAATAGTTACGGAAGTTTTAAAAATGCATCTCTTTCTGGTTTATCAGTGTGACAGAAGAAATCCTCTTCATACCTTTGCTATTCCTGTAGCTTGATGACTAGCCAACAGCTCTACCAGCAGAGGCTGAATATGAAAAAGGAATCAATGCAGGCTCTGCATCTCAAGGCCAGTCGATTCACAGTTTCATTCTACCAGTCTGGAGGCTGTTCTTGTGTGTAGGTAGGTGGGCGGGTGTGCGGAAAGCGGCTTGTTTTGCCGTTACAGTTTTGTGGCTTGTCGTGTTGCTCCGCTGATCATTGTGGACATGGTATATTGGCATCAGGAAGTGTGGCGACACTTGTGAGAGGCCCCAACTCACGCTCTGCTGTGTTGGTTGTTATTGCAAATGGTACATTTCACTTCATATTGCAATGTACATGTAATAAATAAATCTCAATCTGAACCTGTTGTATATAACAACCAGTAGGCCATTCGACCCGTCAAGTCTTTTCTGCCATTTGACAATGGCTTATTTGTTTTCCCTCTCAACCTCATTCTCCTGCCTTCTCCCTGTAACCTTTGTCACCTTACTACTCAAGAACCTAACAACCTCCACTTTAAATATACCCAATGACTTAGCCTCCATAGCCTCAGTGGCAATAAATTCCACAGATACACCAACTCCTGGCTAAATAAATTCCTCCTCATCTCTGTTCTAAAGGGACATTCTACTATTCTGAGGCTGTGCCCTCTGGTCTTAGACTCCCCCACTATAGGAAATATCCTCTCCATGTCCCCACAATCTAGACTGTTCAATATTCAAAAGGTTTCAGTGAGATTCCCCCTCATTAATATCATCTCCGTGTGAACTACAAACATTATTTTCCATTTCTGAGAATTTTATTTGAAAATCAAGGAAAATAACAGAAGGCATTTTTTTTTAAATGACAGGCTACGGAACTGATCAGCTTCCAATTATTTTAAATAGATCTTTGATAAGATTACTGTAAAAGCAGAATTACATCTAGTTCTCTGCAAATCACAAATAGCTCAATCTCCAGCTTGGTAGCAATCATTAATAGGAGTTCATGGCAATCTTATAGTTCAAAGGATTTTGCTTGATAAATTTTTGAACAGCCAATCAGAGTTGAGATGTGGTCTCCCTACTTTTACATGATTTAACTGGAATTCCATTGTGTTTCTTTCTTCATTTAGGTCTTTGAACCCTGACAAACAAGATCTAACAGATAAAAGACCACCTCAGGCCAACTGAAAGTTTCTATTGCAGACCTGCTGAAACATGACCACTTCGACCATTCTAACTTGATCCATTTTGTTTTATATAAAGATCTGGAAGCAATTATTAAAGGGAGGAAATGAGGAATCTCTTCTTTCAACCTGACTTTGTAAATGTGTTAACCAGATCCCCCAATCTGGTTCATGTGCGACCAGTAAATTTACAAAGCCAAGTTGCCAAATAGTTAAGTCAATATCTACCTCAGAAACAGTCATATAGACTAGGTAACATTCATAAGAATGTCCAGAGTTGATATGTTGATTTGCTTTAGAGAGTTAGAAGGAAGAGTGAATGAATGGTTAATGTATGAGGAGTGTTTGATGGCTCTGGGACTGTATTCCCTGGTTTAGAAGAATCATTGAAAACATTTGAATATTGAAAGACCTGGATCAAGTGGAGGTTGAGAGGATATTTGCAATATTAGGGGATTTTAGGACCGGGGGCACAACCTCAGAATAGAAGGGTGTCCCTTTAGAACAAGATCAGGAAAAATTTCTTAGCTAGAGGGTGGTGAATCTCTGATATTCATTGCCACAGATGGCTGTGGAAGCCACGTCATTCGGTATACGTAAAGCAGAGGCTGATAGGTTTTTGATTAGTAAGGATGTCAAAAGTTATAGGAAGAAGGCAGGAGAATGGTGTTAAGAGGGATATAATTCAGCCATGGTGGAATGGCAGAACAGACGATTTAGGCCGAATGGTCTAACTCTGCTCCTGTGTCTTATGGTCTGCCTCATAGACTTAGATCATGTTATAATATCTAAGATAAGCTAATTTCTCACTGAACTGAAGTGATAAATTTACCATTGGATCAAAATCAGTGGTTTAATATCACTGGCATTCAGTATGTTGTGAGATTTGTTGTTTTACGGCAGCAGTACATTGCAATACATAATAATCAGAGAACTAAAAATTAGTGTCATCCATAGAACCGTAGAACATCACAGGCAGAAATAGACCCTTTGGCACATTTGGTCTGTGCCGAACCATTAATGTGATATTGGAGGGGAAGAAGCTGTTCCTGAAATGTTGAGTATGTGTCTTCAGGCTCCTGTACCTCCTTGATGGTAGCAATGAAAAAAGGGCATGTCCTGGGTGATGAGGGCCCTTAATGATGTATGTCGCCTTTTTGATGCATTGCCTTTTGAAACTATCCTGGATGCTGGGGAGGCTAGTGCCCATGATGGATGGCTGAGTTTACAACTTTCTGCTGCTTTTTCTGATTCTGTGTGGTGGCCCCTGCATATCAGAGAGCGATGCAACCAGTTAGAATGCTCTCCATGGAACATTTGTGGATATTTGAGACATAACAAGTCTCCTCAAACTCTGAATGAAATATAGCCGCTGTTGTGCCCTCACTGTAATTGCATTAGTATATCGGGCCCAGCGTAGATTTGCTGAGATGTTGACACCCAGGAACTTGAAACTGCTCAGCCTTTCCACTGCCGACCCCTCAATGAGAACTGGTGTGTGTTCCCATGACTACCCCTTCCTAAAGTCCAGGGTCAATTCCTTGGCTGTACCAATGTTGAATGAATCTGTTATCGCTTAGGTTTAGGGTACATATCCATCTAACTGGCATCCAAGTTACACATCTAGAAATATTTACTGGTCTCCCTGCATCCTGTAGCAGATTCACAACTTTTCTGTTCTTTCTGAAGATTTGATGGGGGAAGAAAGAGGAAACATATTCACCTAGTATAAGTGGTGTGCAATTTGGTGATTCACATGTTAAGAACTGCAGTGACTTACATATACTAGAATTTCCCCACAAAGATTGTCTGTCACAAAAAACATTCCCAAAAGCTCTAACAGGGTCAGCTGCATTATTTTCTTTTCAAAAGTTACAAGAAATGAACTTTTCATACCGATTACCACATGCTTGGTGAATTATTTGCAGCCTACATGACCTGGCAGTGAAAGGCAGGCACTGCTGCTGAGGAGTATTACTTCAGTAACATTTTCCTTTCCAGTCTAATCTAGCGCTGTTGACTATGCACAGACTCTCAGTCTCAAGTGTTTGGCCAATACTATATAAACTGCACACTGGGTTTCCCAATTTAAGATTGTTCATTGCCATTCATCAAAACACAAGTGTAAAGGAGAATAAAAATCAACGTTGCCAGAATCCAGTGATCATCACAAATGCTTCCATAATATCTTCAACTACCTCTATCTGAACTGTGGGTTGTAGTTCATCTACCTTATCTACCTTCAGACCTTTCAACCTCCCAAACACCTTCTTCTTCAAAATAGGAAATACACCCACTTCTGCCCACTGAAACTCTTGAATTTCCAGCACACTGTTAGAATCCTCCACAGTGAACATTGCCAGAAAAATACTGATTAAGTTCATCCACCATATCTTTCTCCCCCTCTTTACAACCTTTCCAGCAAAATGTTCCTGCATCCAATATCTACTCTCTCATCTCTTTTACTTTTCTATATATCTAAAAATTTGACTATCCCTTTTGATATTATTGGTAATCTTATCTTCATATTTCATGCTTTCCCTCCTTATGGCTTTTTTAGTTAGCTTCTGGTGATATTTAAAAACTTCTCCGCCCTCTAACTTCCCATTATGTTTTACTCTATTAAATGCCCCCTCTTATGCTTTTATGTTAACTTTGACTTCCCTTGTCAGCCACAGTTGCATCATCCTGCCTTTAGAATACTTCCTCTTCTTTGGGATGTATCTGTTCTGTGTCTTCTGAATTGGTCCTAGAACCTTCAGCCATTGCTGCTCTGCCATCATCCCTACTAATATCTCCTTTCAATCAACTTTGGCCAGTTCCTTTCTCATGCCTTTGTAATTCCCTTTACTCCACTGGAATACTGATACATTTGATTTTAGCTTCTCCCACTCAAATTGTTAGGGTGAATTCTATCATATTATGATAACTGCCTCCTAAGGGTTCCTTTACTTTAAGCTTCCTAATCAAATCGAGTTCATTACTCAACACCCAATCCAGAGCTGTCATTCCACTAATGAACTCAACCACAAGCTGCTCTGAAAATCCATCTTGTCGGCATCCTACAAACTTTCTCTCTTGCAGTTCAGCACCAACATGATTTTCGCAATCTAACTGCATATTGACTCCATAACTCCATGACTATCATAACATTTCCCCCATTACATGCCTTTTCTGTCTCCCGTTGTAATTTGTAGCCCCCATCCTGGCTACTGTCAGGGTCTTTTTACCCTTACAGTTTCTTAACTCAACCCACAAGTATTCTATATCTTACAATCCTATGTCATCTCTTTCTAAGGATTTGATTTCATTTGTTACCAGCAAAGCCACACCACCACCTCTACCTATCTGCCTGTTCTTTTGATACAATGGGTATCCTTCGATGTTAAGCTCCCAACTACAATCTTCTTTCAGCCATGATTCAGTGATGCCATAATGTCATACCTGGCAATTTCTAACTGCGTTACAAGATTATCCTGCTTGTTCCATATACAGCATGCAATCAAATATAACATATTCAGACCTGTTTTTGTCACCATTTTTGATTTTGTCCCCCTGTTACACTGCAACACATTTCATCGACTGAAATTTTGCCTGATCATCTGCCTGTCCCTCCTGATAGTCTCACTACACATTACCTCTACTTGTATACCAACTTCTCAATCTTCAGCCCGAACATGCAGGTTCCCATCCGCTGACTATTAAATTTAAACCCTCTGGAAAACCTGCTCACAAGGATATTGGTCCCCCTTGCATTCACATGTACCCATAGAACCATATTCTATAAATAGATGAAATGAAATACCCATGGGCTAGACATGTCGCATTAAATATTCTCCTAGTAGTCTCAAACTTTCTCTTCTTCCTTCTGTTCTGGTTGCAGGTTCTTCTCACCCGTTGGAGTATTTTGCCATTGATTCTCACCTAGCTAGCTTATCAATCTGACCAATTGTCAGACTGGAAATAGAAGGAAAATAGAATAATGAAGACCTGGAAGTAAATTAATTGACACTAGGAGAACAGAGCATACAGCTCTAAAATTCACAGACTCTGTGTAAACTAACAAGTGATGTATCTACATGCAAAGCCCTTCCAACCATTTACCACATCTACAAAGAACTCTCCACAAGAAAGCACCATCCATCATCAAGGACTCCAAACATCCAGGTCATGCTTTATTCTGTCTGCTGCCACACCAATAGTTTAGGAACATTTATTAACCTTCAATCATCAAACTTCTGAACCAGCATGGATAACTTCATTCACCTTAACACCAAACTGATTCTATAACGTATGGACTCACTTTTAAGGACTCTACAACTCATATTCTCAGTATTATTTATTTACCATTCCTTAAAGTTATTATAGCCTGGGGTGGTAATGGGAATAAGCTCCCACTCCCAATGGCATGCGCCTCAAATTGTCTCTGACAACCAAGCCTAGCTTCTGGCCTTCATGTGTGGTTTAGCTACCAAGCCCGAAGGAACTATTTCTACTGACAGGAGAAGGGGCAAAGGTGGGTTACTAGCACCTTAAGATCAGTTGCTTTGGACAGATAGGGCTCATTAGCCATGGTTGGCAGCTCATCTAGGAGAAGGAAAACTCTGATCTTAAACCCTGAGGGAAAAATCTGGAGCTGGAGTCCCTAAGGCGATCCTACATTGAGTTTAACACTGACAAGCAATTCCTGTAATGCTGCTGGTGCTAAACTGTACGGTCTCTGCCGTTCCTTTGGGTTCATCAGATGTGTGGAGAGGGGTAGCCTGCTACATGGGCAACAGCTTGCTTTCCATATCGTACTGCCCTGGCTTGTGTATCTAGACAGCTAGGACATAATATTCATGGTCAATTCAGACTGATGGAGGCCCACAATCAATTTATTTATTTATTACTATTCCTGTTTGTTTTTTTTTACTGTAATTGCATAGTTTCTCTTCTTTTGTACATTGATTGTCAGTCTTTTTTTGTAGTGTAGTTTTTCACTGATACCATTGTATTTCTTTGTTCTACTGTAAATGTTTGCAAGAAAATGTATCTCAGGGTAGTATACAATAGTATATTGTTCATTCTTTCAGTGCAGAGTTTGTTCCGAATTTGGGTCTGCCACTGCCTTCCTCTTGATATTTACAAAACTCATAAGTCATTAGATATTGTTAATCAAATAACCTTAAGCATGCTGATTCCTTTGACATCACCAATTCATTGACCTGCATTAGCTGGAAATATTCTAGAAACTTCCTTGGTGAGAGAGTTCATGCGTTTGGCTACAAGTACATTTTAAATCCTGTGCTGGATTGTGGATATCTCAACACGGCCATGAGAACAGGCCCTTTCCACATCTTCCTGGTGAGAACCTAAAGAGAGCATAATGTCAATTCAAGAGTTTGATCTGAAAGTTCAAAGTTCAAAGTAAATTTATTACTCAGGTGGATATATCTTGTCATATACTATCCTGAGATTAATTTACCTGTGGGGACTCACAGCAAATACAAAGAAACTCCATGGAATCAATGAAAACCCCATGCAAAAAAGAGAGACAATAACCGAAATTCAAAAGACAACTAACTGGGCAAATACAAAAAGAGAAAAAAAACATTTAATAATAATAAATTAACAAGCAATAAATATCAAGAACATGAGTCTTTGAAAGTAAGTCCAAAGGTTGTGGAATAGGTTTAATCTTGGGGTGTTTGAAGTTGAGTGAAGTTATCTCCACTGTTACAAGATTCTGGTGGTTGTAGGGTAGTAACTGCTCCTGAACCTGGAGGTGTGGAACCTGAGGCTCCTGTACCCCTTCCTGAAAGCAGCAGTGAGAATCATCTTTTTTTCCACTCTTGATAAAGGGTCCCAACCCAAAATGTCAACTGTACTCTTTTCCATAGTTGCTGCCTGGCCTGCTGAGTTCCTCCAGCATTTTGTGTGCATTGTTTGTTGTGAGAAGAGAGCATGGCCTGGATGGGTAGGGTCCTTGATAATGGATGCTGCTTTCCTGCAACAGTATTCCATGTAGATATATTCAATGGCGGGGAGAACTTTGACTGAATGTACGGGCTGCATCCACTACCTTGTCCGGGCTTTTCCATTCTTGGACATTAGTGACATAGCAGGTACTCCCCACTGCATATCTAGAGCAATTTGTCAGAGTTTTAGACAATATACTCCTTGGGCATCTTGAGACAGCAATCTCATTGCAGCTCAGATCGACGAATACAATTAAATATTCCCATTTCAGCCTGATACAGCTGAGAATCTCAACTGCTTCCAAGGTCTGTGCAGTTAATAAAAATGTTTTAAGGTGATTGAACAATCTATCACTGCTCAAAATTGACAGAAACAATGCTGATTGTGGCTATAGTTCTTGTCGGACTCCTCAAAAGAAACATGGTTGCAGATCAGAAATATAGATGCGTTTAAGGAAACAATGTTTTCCTCACTGCTCACTGCTGCTTTCAGGAAGGGGTACAGAAGCCTCAGGTTCCACACCTCCAGGTTCAGGAGCAGTTACTACCTCGACTATACCTCTTCCCACCCCGCCACATGCAAAAATGCCATTCCCTATTCCCAGTTCCTCCGTTTCCGCCGCATCTGCTCCCAGGATGAGGTTTTCCGTTCCAGGACATCTCAAATGTCCTCTTTCTTTGAAGATCGTAGTTTCCATTTTGCTGTCATCAATGATGCCCTCACCCGCATCTCCTCCATTTCCCGCACTTCGGCCCTCACCCCATCCTCCCGCCACCACAACAGGGACAGAGTTCCCCTTGTCCTCACCTATCACCCCACCAGCCTCCAGATCCAGCGCATTATCCTCCGCAACTTCCGCCACCTTCAACAGGACCCCACCACTAAGCACATCTTTCCCTCTCCGCTTTCCGCAGGGATCGATCCCTCCCCGACTCCCTGATCCACACGTCCCTCCCCATGGATCTCCCACCTGGCACTTATCCCTGTAAGCACAAGTGCTACACCTGTCCCTACACCTCATCTCTTGCAACCATTCAGGGCCCCAAACAGTCCTTCCAAGTGAGGCAACACTTCACTTGTGAGTCTGTTGGGGTCGTCTATTGAATCCGGTGCTCCCAGTGCGGCCTCCTCTACATCGGTGAAACCCGATGCAGATTGGGGGACCACTTCGTCGAGCACCTCCGCTCCGTCCACCACAACAGACAGGATCTCCCAGCAGCCACCCACTTCAACTCCGTTTCCCATTCCCATTCAGATATGTCCATACAAGTCGTCCTCTACTGCCATGATGAGGCTAAACTCAGGTTGGAAGAGCGACACCTCATATACCGTCTAGGTAGTCTCCAGTCCCTTGGTATGAACATAAAATTTTCCAACTTCCGGTAATTCTCTCCCCCTCCCTTCCTCTATCCCTATGTCACTCTGCCCCCTCCCCTAGCTGCCTATCACCTCCCTCATGGTTCTGCCTCCTTCTACTACCCATTGGGTTTTCCCCTATTCTTTCTTCACCTCCCTGCTTCCCCTTCCCCACCCCTTTATCTTTCCCCTTACTGGTTTTTCACCTGGAACCTACCAGCCTTCTCCTTCCCACCCTCCCCCCACTTTCTTTATAGGGCCTCTGCCCTTTCCCTCTACAGTCCTCATGAAGGGTTCCGGCCCAAAACGTTGACTGATCGTTTCCACGGATGCTGCCCAACCTGCTGAGTTGTGAGTGTTGCTTTGACCCCAGCATCTGTGGATTATTTTGTGTTTACAACTCCCAAAACTGACTATCTTGCTAGCAAATGTACAGGCTCTAGTAAATAAAATCAAAGATCTCAGTGCTAGCGTACTATATCAGGGGGACATTAGGACCACTTGTGTCCTTTGTTTCATGGACTTCTGGTTAACCCCTACTGTACCGGACGCAGTGATTCAGATTGGTGAGTTCACAATACACCATCAGGAGAGGACTGTCAAGTCTCTCAAAAGCAGAGGTGGAGGTGTATGCTTCATGATCAACTCCTCTTTGTGCACAAACGTACCAGTGTTGTCCCAATCAACACACATCAAAGTTGCTGGTGAACGCAGCAAGCCAGGCAGCATCTCGAGGAGGAGGTACAGTGGACGTTTCAGGCCGAGATCCTTCGTCAGGACTGTTGTCCCAGTTCTGCCCACCAGACCCGGAATATCTTGCAATTAAATGCCTTCCATTTTACCTGCCTTGGGAGATTCCTGTGATCATTTTGTAGTGGTATACGTTCCACTTCAGTCCAATGCCCAGCAGGATTAAGACGATCTAAGCAATGTGATCAATATGCACAAAACAGCATACCCTGATGCCTTCACAATCATTTTGGGGAATTCTAAACAGGCCAGTTTGAAAAAGTCTCTAAATAATTACCATCAGCAAATAACTTGTAGTTCCAGAGGAAACAACACACTGGACCACTGTTATACCACCATCAAGAATGCCGAACGTGCTAAATGTTAGGCCATTGAAGAATGCTGTAGAACAGAGGGATCTAGGAATAATGGTGTATAGTTCCCTGAAGGTTGAATCTCATGTGGATAGGGTGGTGAAGAAAGCTTTCGGTATGCTGGCCTTTATTAATCAGAGCATTGAGTATAGGAGTTGGGATGTAATGTTGAAATTGTATAAGGCATTGGTAAGTCCAAATTTGGAGTACTGTGTGCAGTTCTGTTCACCGAATTATAGGAAAGATGTCAATAAAATTGAGAGAGTACAGAGGAGATTTACTAAAATGTTACCTGGATTTCATCTCCTAAGCTACAGAGAAAAGTTGAACAAGTTAGGTCTTTATTCTTTGGAGCGTAGAAGGTTGAGGGGGGACTTGATGGAGGTAATTAAAATTATGAGAGAGATTGATAGAGTTGACGTGGATAGGCTTTTTCCATTGAGAGTGGGGGAGACTCAAACAAGAGGATATGAGTTGAGATTTAAAGGGCAAAAGTTTAGGGGTAACATGGGGGGGAGCTTCTTTACTCAGAGAGTGGTAGCTGTGTGGAACGAGCTTCCAGCAGAAGTGGTTGAGGCAGGTTTGATGTTGTCGTTTAAAGTTAAATTGGATAGATATATGGACAGGAAAGGAATGGAGGTTTATGGGCTGAGTGCAGGTCAGTGGTACTAGGTGAGAGTAAGAGTTCGGCACAGACTAGAAGGGCTGAGATGGCCTGTTTCCGTGCTGTAATTGTTATATGGTTATATGGTTATTCCATGTCCTCACTTTGGGAAGTCTGATCACCTGGCTGTTCTTCTACCCAGGACTGGACCGTATTCAGGGATTGATCTTCGAATCTGGATGAGTATGCTGCACTTGTTACCAACTTCAGCCACCTGCGTAGATGAGTATGTGCCTACAAAAACTTGCTGTACATTTCCAAATGAAAAGCCGTGGATGAACCAGAAGGTACATCGTTGGCTGAGAGCTAGATCTGTGGCATTTAAGTCTGGCAACGGATGTCTCTACAAGATGACTTGTGGAGGGCAATTTTAAGAGCGAAGAAACAATTCCTGGAGAGGTTGAAAGTGACATCGGATGTATGGCAACTTTGGCATAGGGTTTTATAGGCATCACTTTCTACAAAGTGAAACCCAACATCATGAATGGCAGCGAAGTTTAGGATGAGCTCAATGCCTTCCATGGCCACTTTGAAAAGGAGACTTCAACTATAGCCGTGAAGATCCCTGCTACACCTGGTGACCCTGTGGATCTCTGTCTTGGAGGCCTATGTTAGGTTGTCTTAAGGAGGGTGAATCCTCGTAAGGCGGCAGACCAGATGGAGTACCTGGTCAGTCTCTGAAAATCTGTGCCAACCAAGTGACGGGAGTATTCAAAGACATTTCCAACCTCTCTTTGTTACGGCCAGAAGTTCCCAGTTGATTCACAAAGGCAACAATTATAGCAGTGCTGAAGAAGAATAATGTGAGCTGCCTTAATGACTATTGCCCGGTAGTACTCTCATCGACAGACTGAACTCCTGCCTCAGCAAGGACCTGGACCCATTGTAATTTGCCTATCGCCACAATAGGTCAACGGCAGATGTGATCTCAATGGCTCTTCTAACGGCCTTAGATCACCAAACTCCTATGTCAGGTTGCTGTTTATTGTCTATAGCTCAGCAGTTAACACCATCATTCCCACACTTCTGATTGATGAGCTACAGAACCCGGGTCTCTGTACCTCCCTCTGAAATTGGATCCTTGACTTCCTAACTGAAGGACCACAATTTGTGCAAATTGGTGATAATATCTCCTCCTCGCTGATGATCAACAGTGGCTCACCTTAGGAGTGTGTGCTTAGCCCACTTCTCTTCTCCCACTATGCCCATGATTGTGTGGCTAGGTATAACTCAAATGCCATCTATAAATTTGCTGACGACACAACTATTGTTGGTAGAATCTCAGATGGAGAAGGAAGGGCGTACAGCAGCGAGATATACCAGTAGTTGAGTGGTGTCACAGAAACAAAACTTGCACTCAATGTCAGTTTGATGAAAAAGCTGATTGTGGACTTCAGGAAGGGTAAGATGAGGAAACACAAGCCAACCCTCATAGAGGGATCAGAAGTAGAGAGAGTGAGTGATTTCAAATTCCTGGGTGTCAAGATCTCTGAAGATCTAACCTGGTCCCAACATATCGATGTAGTTATAAAGAAGACAAGACAGCAGCTATATTTCATTTGGAGTTTGAAGAGATTTGGTTTGTCACCTAAAGCACTTGAAAACTTCTATAGATGTACTGTGGAGAGCATTCTGACAAATTGTATTACTGTTTAGAATGGGAGTGGGGGGGGGGGGCGGGCACTACCGAAAAGGACTGAAATAGGCTACAGAAAGTTGTAAAATTAGTCATCTCCATCTTGGGTACTAGCCTTCATATTACCCAAAACATCTTTAAGAAGCAGGCATCAGAAAGGCCTCCAATCACCCAAGACATGATCTTTTTCAATGTTACCATCAGGTAGGAGGTGCAGAAGCCTGAAGGCACACACTCAGCAATTTAGGAACAGCTTACATCCCCTCTGCCATCTGGTTCCTAAATGGACATTGAACCCATGAACACTACCTCACTTTTTATATATTATTTCTGTTTTGCACTATTTTTAAACTATTTAATTAGCATATATATACTTACTGTAATTCATTTACTTATTTATTTTTTCCCTCTACAAGACCATACAACATAGGAGCAGAATTTTTCCCATTGAGTCTGCTTCGCCATTCAATCATGGCTGACCCTTTTTCCCTTCCTCAGCTCCACTCCCTGGCCTTCTCCTCTTTACCTTTGATGTCATATCCAATCAAGAACCTATCAAGCTCTGCCTTAAATGCACCCGAAAACCTGGCTTTCACAGCTGCCCATGGTAACAAATTCCACAAATTCACCACCCTTTGACTGAAAAAATTCCCCCATAGCTCTGTTTGAAATGGACGCCCCTCTATCCTGAAGCTGTGCCTTCACGTCCTAGATTCCCCCACTGTGGAAAACATCCTTTCCACATCTACTCTGCCTTGATGTTTCAACATTCGAAAGGTTTCAATGTTCATCCTTCTAAATTCCAGTGAGTACAAACACAGAGCTATCAAACGTTCCTCATATGATAAGCATTTCATTCTCAGAATCATCCTTGTGAACCTCCTTTGAAACCTCTCCAATGCCAGCACATTGTTTCTAGATGAGGAGACCAAAACTGTTCACAATACTTAAGGTGAGGTTTTACCAGTGCTTTATAAAACCCCAGCATCACATCCCTGCTTTTGTATTCTAGTCCTCTTGAAATGAATTCTAACATGGCAATTGCCTTCCTCACCACTGACTTGACTTTCAAGTTAACGTTTAGAGTGTTCTGCACAAGGACCCCCAGGTCACTTTGCATCTCAGATTTTTGGATTTTCTCCCTGTTTAGAAAATAGTCTGCACATTTATTTCTTCTACCAGAGTGCAGGGCCGTGCATTTTCCAACAATGTATTTCATTTGCCACTTTCTCGCCCATTCTCCTAAACTGTCTAAGACCTTCTGCAGCCTACCTGTTTCCTCAACACTACCTGCCCCTCCACCAATCTTTGTATCATCTGAAAACTTGGTAAGAAAGCCATCTATTCCATCATCTAAATCATTGATATACAGCATAAAAAGAAATGGTCCTAACACCAACCCCTGTGGAACATCACTAGCCATTGGCAACCAACCAGAAAAGAATCCTTTTATTCCCATTCACTGCCTCCTACCAATTAGCCAATACTCTAACTATGCCAGTAACTTTCCTGTAATACCAGGGGCACTTAACTTGGTAAGCAGCCTCATGTGTGGTATCTCATCAAAGGCCGTCTGAAAGTCCAAATACACAACATCCACTACATCCCCTTTATCCATCCTACTTGTAATCTCCTCAAAGAAGTCCAACAGGTTTGTCAGGCAAGACTTTCCCTTAAGGAAACCATGCTGACTTTATCCTATCTTGTCCTGCATCACCAGGTACTTCAGAACCTCATGCTTAACAATTGACTCCAATATCTTCCCAGACACTGAGTGACATTTGTAATTTTCCTGTCACCTGGCATCATGCCAAAGTCCAAATATTTTCAAAAGATCATTACTCGTGTCTCCACAATCTCTACCACTATCTCCATCAGAACCCTAAGGTGCAATTCATCTGGTTGGGTGAATTATGTCCTTCAGCTTTCTGAACATCTTCTCCTTTGTAACAGTAACTACACTCACTTCTCTTCCCTCATACCATTCAACACCTGGCACACTGCTTGTGTCTTCCACAGTGAAGACTCATGCAAAATACCCATTATCATGTATTGCATTGTATCGCTGCTGCTAAATTAACGAATTTCATGACATATGCCAGTGATATTAAACCTGATTCTGATTCTGACATGCTAAATCTTCACAACTTCTCAGAAATGTAGAGGAACTGCTGTGCCTGCTTTATATTGGTATTTATGTGCTATACCCAGGACAAATACTCTGAAATGGTAACACTGAGGAATTTAAAGTTGCTGATTCTCTCCACCTCTGATCCCCAATGAGGACTGCCTCATACACCTCTGGTTTTCTCGTCTTGAAGTCTTTGGTTTTGCTGACATTGAGTGAGAGGTTGTTGTGGAACCACTCAGCCAGATTTTCAATCTCCCTGCTAGATGCTGATTCATCACCACCTTTGATTCAACCTTTGGCAGTGGTGTCATCAGCAAAGTTAAGTATGGCATTGGAGCTGTGCTTAGCCACTCAGTCATAAGTATAAGGTGAGAAGAACATCGGGCTAAGCACTGCGCCTTGTGGTGTACTGTGTTTGCTGAACTGACTGGAATCTGCAAGTGAGGAAATCCAGGATCCAGTTGCACAAGGAGGAATTGAGTCTTATGTCTTGGGGCTTATTGATTAGTTTCAACGGGATGATAGTGTTGAATGCTATAGTCAATGAAGAATTGAATTGAATTGACTTTATTTCATACATCCTTCACGTACATGAGAAGTAAAAATCTTTACATTACGTCTCCGTCTAAGTATGCAATGTGCAATCATAGTAATATATAATAATTTATAATAAATAGAACAGTCAATGTACCATCAAGTATGCTCAAATCAGTGTGAGTTCATCAGTCTGATGGCCTGGTGGAAGAAGCTGTCCTGGAGCCTGTTGGTCCTGGCTTCTATGCTGCGGTACTGTTTCCTCATTGTGGTTGGGATGTCTCAGGTCCCCAATGATACTACGGGCCTTTTTTACACACCTGTCTTTGCAAATGTCCTGAATCACAGGAAGTTCACAACTACAGATGCACTGGGCTGTCTGCACCACTCTCTGCAGAATCCTGTGATTAAGGGAGGTAGAGTTCCCAAACCAGCCAGTGATGCAGCCAGTCAGGATGCTCTCAGTTGTGCCCCTGTAGAAAGTTCTTAGGATTTGGGGGCCCATACCAAACTTCCTCAGCTGTCTGAGGTGAAAGAGGTGCTGTTGTGCCTTTATCACCACACAGCTGGTGTGTACAGACCACGTGAGGTCCTCAGATGTGGATGCCAACAAACTTAAAGCTGTTTACAGTCTCAACCCCAGACCCATTGATGTCAATAGGGGTTAACCCATCTCCATTCCTCCTGTAATCCACAACCAGATCCTTTGTTTTTGCGACATTGAGGGAGAGGTTGTTTTCTTGACACCACTGTGTCAGAGAGATGACTTCTTCCCTGTAGGCCACCTCATTATTGCTTGTGATTATGCCAGTCAGTGTAGTGTCATCAGCAAATTTAATTAGCAGATTGGAGCTGTGGGTGGCAACACAATCATGGGTATACAGGGAGTAGGGGACTTAGTACACAGCCCTGAGGGGCTCCTGTGTTGACAGTCAGAGGGGTGGAGGTGAGGGAGCCCACCCACCTGCTGGCGATCTGACAGGAACTCTAGGATCCAGCTGCACAAGGCAGGGTCAAGGCCAAGATCTCTGAGCTTCTTGTCGAGCCTGATTGGAATTATGGTGTTGAATGCTGAACTGTAGTCCAAGAACAACATTCTCACATAACCATCCTTCTTCTCCAGATAGAACATAGAACATAGAACATAGAATAGTACAGCACATTACAGGCCCTTCGGCCCACAATGTTGTGTCGACCCTCAAACCCTGCCTCCTATATAAGCCCCCAACTTAAATTCCTCCATATACCTGTCCAGTAGTCTCTTAAACTTCGCTAGTGTGTCTGCCTCCACCACTGACTCAGGCAGTGCATTCCACGCACCAATCACTCTCTGAGTAAAAAACCTTCCTCTAATATCCCCCTTAAACTTCCCACCCCTTACCTTAAAGCCATGTCCTCTTGTATTGAGCAGTGGTGCCCTGGGGAAGAGGCGCTGGCTATCCACTCTATCTATTTCTCTTAATATCTTGTACACCTCTATCATGTCTCTTCTCATCCTCCTTCTCTCCAAAGAGTAAAGCCCTAGCTGCCTTAACCTCTGATCATAATGCATACTCTCTAAACCAGGCAGCATCCTGGTAAATCTCCTCTGTCCCCTTTCCAATGCTTCCAAATCCTTCCTATAGTGAGGCGACCAGAACCGGACACAGTACTCCAAGTGTGGCCTAACCAGAGTTTTATAGAGCTGCATCATTACATTGCGACTCTTAAACTCTATCCCTCAACTTATGAAAGCTAACACCCCATAAGCTTTCTTAACTACCCTATCCACCTGTGAGGCAACTTTCAGGGATCTGTGGACATGTACCCCCAGATCCCTCTGCTCCTCCACACTACCAAGTATCCTGCCATTTACTTTGTATTCTGCCTTGGAGTTTGTCCTTTCAATGTGTGCCACCTCACTCTTCTCCGGTTTGAACTCCATCTGCCACTTCTCAGCCCACTTCTGCATCCTATCAATGTCTCTCTGCAATCTTCAACAATCCTCTATCTACAACACCACCAACCTGTGTCTTCTGCAAACTTGCCAAACCACCCTTCTATCCCCACGTCCAGGTCATTAATAAAAATCACGAAAAGTAGTGGTCCCAGAACAGATCCTTGTGGGACACCACTAGTCACAATCCTCCAATCTGAATGTACTCCCTCCACCACGAACCTCTGCCTTCTGCAGGCAAGCCAATTCTGAATCCACCTGGCCAAACTTCCCTGGATCCCATGCCTTCTGACTTTCTGAATAAGCCTACCGTGTGGAACCTTGTCAAATGCCGTACTAAAATCCATATAGATCACATCCACTGCACTACCCTCATCTCTATGCCTGGTCACCTCCTCAAAGAACTCTATCAGGCTTGTTAGACATGATCTGCCCTTCACAAAGCCGTGCTGACTGTCCCTGATCAGACCATGATTCTCTAAATGCTTATAGATCCTATCTCTAAGAATCTTTTCCAACGGCTTTCCCACCACAGATGTAAGGCTCACTGGTCTGTAATTACCCGGACTATCCCTACTACCTTTTTTGGACAAGGGGACAACATTCGCCTTCCTCCAATCCTCCGGTACCGTTCCCGTGGACAACGAGGACATAAAGATCCTAGCCAGAGGCTCAACAATCTCTTCTCTCGTCTCGTGGAGCAGCCGGGGAATATTCCATCAGGCCTCGAGGACTTATCTGTCCTAATGTATTTTAACAACTCCAACACCTCCTCTCCCTTAATATCAGCATGCTCCAGAACATCAACCTCACTCATATTGTCCTCACCGTTATCAAGTTCCCTCTCATTGGTGAATAGCAAAGAGAAGTATTCATTGAGGACCTTGCTCACTTCCACAGCCTCCAGGCACATCTTCCCACCTTTATCTCTAATTAGTCCTACCTTCACTCCTGTTTTCCTTTTTTTCTTCACATAATTGAAGAATGCCTTGGGGTTTTCCTTTACCCTCCTCGCCAAGGCCTTCTCATGCCCCCTTCTTGCTCTTCTCAGCCCCTTCTTAAGCTCCTTTTTTGCTTCCCTATATTCCTCAATAGACCTATCTGATCCTTGCTTCCTAAACCTCATGTATGCTGCATTCTTCCACCTGACTAGATTTTCCACCTTATTTGTCATCCATGGTTCCTTCACCCTACCATTCTTTATCTTTGTCCATAGAACATTTCCCTGCAAAAACATCATCCCAATTCACACCCGCAAGTTCTAGCCTTATAGCCTCATAATTTGCCTTTCCCCAATTAAAAATTTTCGTGTCCTCTCTGACTCTATCCTTTTCCATGATAATGCTAAAGGCCAGGGAGCAGTGGTCACTATCCCCCAGATGCTCACCCACTGAGAGATCTGTGACCTGACCCGATTCATTACCTAGTACTAGATCTAGTATGGCATTCCCCCTAGTCAACCTGTCCACATACTGTGACAGGAATCCGTCCTGGACACACTTAACAAACTCTGCCCCATCTAAACCCTTGGAACTAATCAGGTGCCAATCAATATTAGGGATGTGTAAGGACAGTGTGTAGAGCAGTGGCTATTGCGCCATCTGTCGATCGGTTGTGTCGGTAGGTAAGTTGTAGGGGGTCCAATGTGGGTGGTAGCAAGCTGCAGATGTAATCCTTCACCAGCCTCTCAAAGCATTTGTTTATTGTTGAGGTGAGTGCAACAGGATGCCGGTCGTTCAGACATGTTACATTGGTCTTTTTTTGGTACAGGGACAATGGTGGATAATTCGAAGCAGGAGGGCAATCTACACTGGAAGAGGGAGAGATTAAACATCCTGATTTATGTATTTTCACTGTCATGATGTCCACGATTAAGTGTAGATCCAATGAAATAGCAAATGCTGTTAACCTGTTATGACAGTAGACAAATTGCAGCAGATTCATGGTCTCTTCTCAGGCAGGAGTTAATGTGTTTCATCACCTACCTCTCAAAGCACTTCGTTGCGTGGATGGATGGAAGTGCTACTGGATGACAGTCTTTGAGGCAGGTTACTATGTTCTTCTTGGGTACTGGTGTAATTTAAGCCTGCTTGAAGCAGGTGGTACCTCAGACTGCCAAAACGACAGGTTAAAGATATCAGTTAACACTCCATCCAGCCAGTTGATTGGCACAGGTATTTAGTATTGGCCAGGTACCCAGTCTGAACCGGATGCTTCCTGTGAGTTTACCATCCTGAAGGATGATCTCACATCAGCCTAATAGAGAGAAATTGCCGGGTTACTGGGGGCTTTGGAAGATAATGACAGTGCCTCCATGTTTTGTCATTCAAAGTAAGCATTAAAAGGCATTGAGTTCATCCAGAAATGAAATCTTGTTGTCACATAGGTTGCTTGGTTTTACTTAGTTGGAGGTGATAGCTTTCGGAACCTGCTACAGCTGTGAGCATCCTTCTGCAATTCTAGTTTTCTCTGGAATTGCTACTTCACATATGAGATAGCTTTCCAGAGGTTGTATCCAGACCTCTTGTATTTTACTTGGTTGCCAGATCTGAATGATATTCATCTGGCCCCCAGCAACTTGCAGATCTCTTGGTTCATTCAGAGCTTCTAGCTGGGGAAGACTCTGAATGGTTTTTTGGGGACACACTTGTCCACAAATGACTTTATAAAATCCATGACAACCGTGGTGTTTTTGTTCAAATCCTCTTTTGAGTACATGAACATGGACCAGTCCTCAGACTCAAAGCAACTCTATCACTGTTCCTCTGCCTCTCACTACCACCTCTTTATTGTTCTTACCTCCATAGCTTCAGCCTGCATGATGGTGGGAGGATGACAGCCTGGAGATCAGATGTGCTGAAACATGGTCTAGCTATGGTATGGTAGGCATTCCTAAACGTAGTGTAGCAGCAGTCAAATATGTGGACCCCTGGTGTTGATGATAACTGGGCAGATATTTCTTCAAGTAAATGTGATTGAAGCACTGACAATGATCTGAAAGACGTTGAGTACGCTCTTTCTTGTTTGATAATGGCGACACTCTGTACCTCAAGTGCATGCTCAGCATTTGCTTTTGTAACCTGCAGTTAGGATCACAGAGGAGTACACTCTCAGAAGATAGGATGGACAGCATTTAACTGTTCATTAACTGTTCCAGGTTGGGAGAACAACAGTGTGACGAGATCACAATGTCTGAGCTGCCCAAGCACCATGAAGCATTTATCATGAAGCACAGAACCCCACTTCTTGCTTTCCCAGATGTTCTGCAGATCAATCTATCTGGTAGATCGAGTATCCTTCGACATAATCATGTGTCTTCAGTGGGCCATTTCTCTGTGAAACAGCAAACGCAGCAACCCCTCATTTCCTGCCAATACAGCCATCTTGCCCTTCAGTCCTTAATCATGTTCTCCAGTTACTGTCTATTTGTTAATAAGATACCAGGTAGAGGAAGTTTTACATCCGACTGTTTTACTCTGCTTGAAGTCCTGTCTACCGATCTCTCCTCTGGCCATGGCGATGGACATTTGTCTGCTTAAATGTGATGTACCTTCATTCCTCTGAGTCCTTCAGAATATCATGAAACCGCTAGTTCATTGAGATGGTTCAACAGTGCTTTACTTAAAGAGAAATTACAGACTGCAGATTGCAGCAATTGTAGTTTATAACTGTATCTAGGCGTTTTGTGAACTACATGCAAAGTGTCGGCATGTATCATCAGCTCAATCTCAAAGAAAGATGTTGGTAAAATTCAGTGCTGTACATCAGAATCTGGTTTCACTGACATATTGTAGCTGTGAAGTCTGTTGCCTTGTGGCAGCAGTACTATGCAATACGTAATAATATGTAGAACCCTCTCACCAGTCTTGGCTCGTTAGCTAACCCTGCTAACAGCCACGTGACTCAGTGGTGAGAAGGCCACTTTTCATAAACTATATGTGCCTAGAATCGGTGTAATGTGGGGTTCAACCAAACAGGAACGTTGGGGTGTTCTGATTAATGCAACCTTGATTTGAGCAAATGTTGTGTAACTACTGCCTACACACAGTTATCAATAACCCAGAAATGACAGATCATGTACCAGCATAAAATTATAAAGTAAGTATATTTATCAAATTTTCAACTTTAACTAACAGTTACAGAAAGAGAAAAGAAAAAATAAAAGGGGCCATTACAGTCAAACCAGTGCAATGTTCACATAAGGTTGGAGCTCATAATGGAGTGGCTGAGAGTGGATCTCTTCACTCACACACTGGACCCACAATCTGCTTGAAAGCACCCGCCACATTCCAATCTTCCCTTGAAGATCATCTCGAATGAACTATCTCTCTCAGGAGTATTGCCCTTCATCTTTAGAACCATTCATCTGCACAAAGTACCTGCAATGGGGACTGTCCTTTCAACAGCATTCTGCGGCATCTTTCCTTGTGCCCCACTCCACAGCTCCTAGCCAAAGACCCCAATGCAAACTACTGTCCTTCAGAAAACTCTCTCTCACAGCTCTCTAGAACTCCTGATTGGCTGGCACACATTCCTAAATTGGACAACATGGCTCCTTATGTTAGCCAAAGACAAAACACACTTTCTAGCATGGCACACTGCTTTTACGGGAGACTGCTAATATAAACTAGCTCACAGCATAGCAGTAGCAATCTTAACCAGGGCATTACATATACTATAAATTATAATAAGATATATATGTACAACCAAAATAAATAAGTCGTACAAAAAGAAAGCAAAAATAATGAAGTGGTATTCGTGGGTTCAATGTCTGTTCAGAAAAGGATCTTGACAATTGTAGGGATGACTTACAGTGGATTGAAAAGCTTGAACACGTGGACATTAAGGAAGAGGATGAGCTGGAGCTTTTGGAAAGCATCAAGTTGGATAAGATTCTGGGACCAGACGAGATGTACCCCAAGCTACTGTGGGAGGCGAGGGACGAGATTGCTAAGCCTCTGGTGATGATCCTTGAATCATCAATGAGGATGGGAGAGGTTCCAGAGAATTGGAGGGTTGCAGATGTTGTTCCCTTTTTCAAGAAAAGGAGTAGAGATGGCCCAGGAAATTATAAACCAGTGAGCCTTACTTTTGTGGTTGGCAAGTTGATAGAAAAGATCCTGAGAGGCAGGATTTATGAACATTTGGAGAGGCATAATATGATTAGGAATAGTCAGCATAGCTTTGTCAAAGGCAGGTCTTGCCTTATGGGCTTGACTGAATTTCTTGAGGATATGACAAAACACGTTGATGAAGGAAGAGCAGTAAATGTAGTATATTGGATTTCAGCACGGCATTTGATAAGGTGCCCCATGTAAGGCTTATTGAGAAAGTAAGGAGACATGGGATCCAAGGGAAGGGACCTTGCTTTGTGGATCCAGAAATGGCTTGCCCACAGAAGACAAAGGGTGGTTGTAGACAGGTTATATTCTGCATGGAGGTTGGTGACCAGTGGTGTGCCTCAGGGATTTGTTCTGGGACCCCTGCTCTTCGTGATTTTTATAAATGACCTGGATGAGGAAGTGGAGGGATGGGTCAGTAAGTTTGCTGATAACACAAAGGTTGAGGGTGTTGTGGATAGTGTGGAGGGCTGTCAGATATTACAGTGGGATATCGATAGGATACAAAACTGGGATGAGAAGTGGCAGATGGAGTTCAACCCGGATAAGTGTGAGGTGGTTTATTTTGTTAGGTCAAATATGATGGCAGAATATAGTATTAATGGTAAGACTCTTGTCAGTGTGGAGGATCAGAGGGATCTTGGGGTCTGAATCCATAGGTCACTCAAAGCTGCTCCACAGGTTTACTCTGTGGTTAAGAAGGCATACGGTGCATTGGCCTTCATCAGTGGTGGAATTGAGTTTAAGAGCTGAGAGGTAATGTTAGAACTATATAGGACCCTGTTCAGACCCCACTTGGAGTACTGTGCTGAGTTCTGGTCACCTCACTACAGGAAGGATGTGGAAACTATAAAAAGGCTGCAGAGGAGATTTACAAGGATGTTGCCTGGATTGGGGAGCATGCCTTATGAGAATAGGTTGAGTGAACTCGGTCTTTTCTCCTTGGAGCGACGGAGGATGAAAGGTGTATAAGATGATGATAGGCATTGGTTGTATGGGTAGTCAGAGGCTTTTTCGCAGGGCTGAAATGGCTAGTATGAGAGGGCACAGTTTTAAGGTGCTTGGAAGTAGGTACAGAGGAGATGTCAGGGGTAAGTTTTTTATGCAGAGAGTGGTGAGTGCGTGGAATGGGCTGCCGGCGATGGTGGTGGAGGCGGATACGATAAAGTCTTTTAAGAGACTCCTGGATAGGTACATGGAGCTTAGAAAAATAGAGGGCTATATGTAACCCTAGATAATTTCTAAAGTAAGTACATGTTCGGCACAGTATTGTGGGCAGAAGGGCCTGTATTGTTCTGTAGTTTTTCTATACTTCTATGTTTCTAAATCTGATAGCAGAAGGGAAGAAACTGTTCCTAAAATATTGAGTGTGTGTCTTCAGGCTCCTGTACCCACTCTGTGATGGTATTATTAAGAAGAGGGCATAGGGGCTCCTTTAAGATGGATGGCACCTCACACAATCACCATCAGCACAGGTGAACCACAAGGCTGTGTGCTTAACCCTCTGCTCTACACACTTGATACCTATCACTATGAGACTAAGTACAGCTCCAATGCCATACTTAAGTTTGTTAACAACATTACTGTTGTTAGCCAGATTAAAGGTGGCAATGAATTGACATATATAGAGAAAATGAAAATGATGTGAATTGTGCTACTGTAACTGCCTCTCTGTCAACATCAGCAAAGTCAAAGAACTGATGTCTATCCATGGCCTCCTCTACTGTAAAGATGAAGCCAAACTCAGGTTGGAGGAACAACACCTTATATTCCGCTTGGGTAGCCTCCAACCTGATGTCATGAACATTGACTTCTCAAACTTCTGCTAATGCCCCTCCTCTCCCGTGTACTCCATCCGTTATTTATTTATATACACACATTCTTTTTCTCTCTTTCCTTTTTCTCCCTCTGTCCCTCTTACTATACCCCTTGCCCATCCTCTGGGTTTTCCCCCCTCCCCCTTTTCTTTCTCCCTAGGCCTCCTGTCCCATGATCCTCTCATATCCCTTTTGCCAATCAACTGTCCAGCTCTTGGCTCCAACCCTCCCCCTCCTGTCTTCTCCTCTCATTTCGGATCTCCCCCTCCCCCTCCCACTTTCAAATCTCTTAACTAGCTCTTCTTTCAGTTAGTCCTGACGAAGGGTCTCGGCCCGAAACATCGACTGTACCTCTTCCTAGAGATGCTGCCTGGCCTGCTGCGTTCACCAGCAACTTTGATGTGTGTTGCTGGAATTTCCAGCATCTGCAGATTTCCTTGTGTTTGAGTGACTACAAGAGGAGGATATCGGAGGTCTTCATCAGGGGATCCAAGATGGAGAGGGTCAACAACTTTAAATTTCATGGCATTATCATTTCAGAGGATCTGACCTGGGGCCAACGTGTAACTGCCATTACAAAGAAGACATGGCAGCACCTCGACTTTCACAGAGGTTAGCAAAGATTAGGCAGATCATCTAAAACTTTGATAAATTTCTACAGATGCAGAGTGGAGAGTATCCTAACTGGCTGCATCATGATCTGGTATGGAAATACGAATGCTTGGGAATGGAAAAGACAAAAAGACTAGTCAATACAGCCAAGTCCTTCACAAACACCCTTCCCAGCATTGAACAAGGAGTGCTGGCACAAGAAAGCAGCAGCCATCATCAGGGACCCCCACCATTCAGGCCATGCTCTCTTCTCTCAGCTGTCATCAGAAAGGAGGCACAGCAGCCTTATGTCCTACAACACCAGGTTCAAGAACAGTTATTACCCTTCAACCTCCAGGCTTCTGAACCAGTGTGGATAGTTTCACTCACCTCAACCAAGAAGTAATTAAGTAACCTAGGGGCCCAGTTTCAAGGACTCTACAACTCGTTATCAATATTATTCATTTATTATTTGCCTATTTATTATTAGTTTTGTACTTGCACAGTTTGTCTTCTTTTGTACATTGGTTATTTGTCATTCTTTCTTTGTGTGTAGTTGTTCACTGATAAAGCCTGTGCTAAAATGAATGCCAGGGTAATCCCTGGTGACAGATACATATTTTGATAATACATTTGTAAATTTGCTTTGAACTTTGGGCCAAAGGGGCTGGTTTCCAATTCCTACAACTCTATCCATGCATGAAACTATGGTTGTTGTATAAAACTAGAGCCAAAAAAGGACATGGGAGAGATTTAACTAAGAAGAGGTGAACAAGGCTCTAGTTCAATGCAAATTGAAATCGGCTACATTTTACTGTGGATTTAGGCAGAAACAGCAAATTTTGCTGACAATTTGGCACCAATATGTAATCAATTTGGTGATATTGCCCTTGAATATATATACTTGATCAAGCATTCTTGTTCCTTAAATAATTAATTACGTTATATGTAAAAATACGTGAATTGCATACATTGTCACGCTACCACATAATTCGTGTGCGCCTTACTCTAAGTAAACATAAAATTAGAAGCACATTTCATACTACCTTATCTTCCTTTGAATTAGTTTAATGTTTTGAACTTTAAAAACATGACAGACTACTTTTCCAACCTTGACAGCATTCTCTGCTCAGAAGTGGATGTCCATTCAGCTACTAGCCACTGGCTGAAAGGTGCTAGCACAGCCTATACAAGAATAAGGAAAAAAGTCTTTGAAGACCGTGACCTACAGGGACAAACAAAACTTTTGGTGTATAGAGCAGTCGCCATTTCTGCATTACTGTATGGAGCTGAATCATGGACCACGTATGGGAGGCACCTGAAAGCCCTGGAACAATGCCAGCAAATAACCTCATAAAAGATTTGGAGTGTCATCTGGAAGGACGGACACACTAACACCAGCGAACTGGAGGAAGCCAACATGAACAGCATCTCCGCCATAATAAAGCAACACCAACTCCAATGGATAGGTTATGTCATTCAGACGCCTAACTCATGTCTCCTCAAACATGTCTTTTACTCCTAGCATCTTCCCTCTTCCTTTCCAGACCTGAAGAAAGGCCTTGATCCAAAACTTTAACAGTTTATTCATTTCCATCGATTCAGCATTTTGTGTGTTTTCCTTTACTCCCAATTGAAGAAAGGTCAGTAACCCCTTGTTAGGCAAAGGAAATACTTCAAAGATAACATCAAAATCAGCTGGATGAAATTCAACACAACATCTAAAAAACTGGGAAAAAATATAAAGGTAACTCAAATAACCACATGTTACAACAGCAGTGTGCTGAACAGCATCTCTTAACACACTTGTCGAACCTTAACGTGGATGAGCTATAGCTGCAAAAGACCACAAACAAGGCCACTATATTAGCTGCAGGAGGTACCTAATAATGTGGCCTCTGAGTATATTTAACACCCCTCCCACTCTTGACTACAAGACAAATTAAATTCTCAACTGTAGTGCCCACAGACAGCTTTAACAGAGGTGCGCTGCCTTGGCTGATAGCTTCTGAGGCTATTTTTAGCAATTATCCTGAGCTAATTGGTGGAGATCCATCCTCACAGTAGACTACAAACCCTTTGAATTATCTTTCCCATCTGCTTGCTGGACCGTTTAACAAACTTATTAGCATGTTACATCAATACATTAGAGCTTCCAGCTTTTGAGATGACCAGCAAGACATTAAAATTTGCAGACAGTCATTTAATTAGATCACGGTTGACTCCTACTCAAACTTGATTTCACAAACTTAATACCATCACTTCACAGCCTTTCTCAGTTTTGAAATTTTCAGCTGACTTCCACGTCAATAGCATTTGGTTAAGAGATTACGAATTTCCACTTTGCTTTATGCTTTATGATAACATCCCAGTTTTTGGGGATTCAGATTCAGGTTCAGATTCAAGTTTATTTACCACTTGTATATCAAAACATACAGTAAAATATGTTACTTCTATTAACAACCAACATGGGGGCAGCCCACAAATGTTGCTACACATTCCAATGCCAACATAGCATTACACACAATGAACAACTCACAACACAACAACAGAACTCCTGGCTTCCAGCTTCTACTGGACTCAGAGACAACAGACCTCCGACGGTCAAGGTTTGGTCTTTGATATCGACCCCAGGACTAGCCGATGACAGGAACCTGAACTCCAGGTCTCAAACTCCAGACTTGTTAACCTATGTACCTAGGGGATCACTGGCCCTTCTGTCTCCTGCTTGCATGGATATCTCAAAATCAGGTTTAATATCACTGGCGTAGCTCATAAATGTTGCCGTTTTGCGACAGCAGTATGTAGTAATAAAAACTGTGAATTACCGTAAGAAGTATATGTTGCGTTAAATTAAATAAGTAGTGCAAAAGGAGGGGAAAAGTCCCAGTACCCACCAATGCTGGGTGTATCCAACAGTTTGTGGAATTACTAGGATTGGTGAAGGACAAATGATCAATTACTGAAGAGGTGTGCAGTATCCTGTACACACAGGTTTTGATGTTGGGCACCATGGGGAAATGGGGAGGCTTAGATGAAAGTTGTGATGTTAGTGACTGGGAGAGTTGGGAGGGGGGATGGGGAGTATGGAGTCAGCTTGACAAATGCACAACCTGACAACTAGTAACACTATAAAACTGATGGACTTGGGCTTCTAGCTGTCTGTATTTCTCAGAACAATAAAACTCTCCAATAGTTGGTATTAATAGAAAACCTTTGAAAAATAAATGGTAGCTTTCTTGATCAAGTAAAAATGACCAACGACCTTGCACGAGCAGGTGGCTCTTCTAACTGTTCTTATAAATCCGTAATATATAGTCTTTAGGCAGATTAATTCCCTGTTCATTAATACAAGAGGACCTGCAGATGCTAGAAATCCAGAGCAACACAGCACAGAATGTGGAATGGAAAAAGAGAGGAAGGGAGAGGAGTGAAAAATAACCAGAAGTTAGAGAAATTGCTGTTCATTTCATCAGGTTGGAGGCTATCCAGACAGCATATGAGGTGTTTCTCCCAATTAGCCCTTCTCTTTTTTGCCATTTCCCATTCTGGTTACCCCTTTCCTTCTCCCTCACCTGCCCATCATCTCCCTCTGGTCCACCTTGGTCTACTCTTCTCTCTTATCAAATTCCTTCTTCTTCACTCTTTACCTTGTCCACATATCATCTCCCAGCTTGTCACTTCACCCACCTTTCCTCTCACCTTGTCTCACCTATCACCTGCAAACTTGTACTCCTTCTCGTCCTCCCACTTTCTTATTCTGGCTTCTTCTCCCTACTTTTCCAGTCCTGATGAAGGGTCTCAGCTTGAAACGTCAACTGTTTATTCCCCTCCATAGATGCTGCCTGACCTGCTGTGCTCCTCCAGCATTTTGTGTGTGTTGCTCTTAATTCCCTGTTTCAGATTTTTCAGTTTTAATACAGTCGACCTTCACTAATCTGACTACCTGTAATCTGGTTCCTTCGATAATCCGACTCTGATTTCAAATTTTCCACGCAACTGTAATTTCAAATTTCCTGGGCCACTGTACCAATCTGCTGTGCATTGTTTTGGTTGCGTTAGATCTGTTCACGTGTTGGCGCGCTCTTATAAGCACAGGCAGGCGATTCCTGCTTGTTTTCCTGCATTTATTAATATCATTGGCTTTTTTAGCCCCAATTATGGCCCCAGTGAGAAAAGGAAATGCACCTTGTGCTGTGAAGCAAAAACACGACACATTATCCAGTAAAGAGTGCACTCATTTTTCAAGATGAAGATGTTGATGATCCTACACCACACTTGCAGACATGTAACTTTGCCTGAAGGTATATTAAACATCTCACTTTAGAAGCGGAAGTGCTCAACTTTTCTGTATAAGTTAATTCCTGTACATTTACCTGTACCCTTTATTTTATCTGTGCCTGTACAGTATGTTACTTTATTAAAAATTCACTTGCTACTCATCTAATATTTCTATTTCATTATTATCTAACTTGTACTGATTTACATGATATTTTAAAGGTATGATAAGACGGTTAGCTATTGCTTAATGTGATCCTTCTTTAATTTGGCATTTTCACTAATCCGGCACTCCTCAGATCCCAATGGTGCCGGATTAGTGAAAGTCAATCTGTATTTCAATCTCCCAATCAGATCAAAGCCATCTATTTTTAATTGTTGATTTTGCCTACTTTGTTAACTCCTGTGCTCACCTTAAATTCCTTAATCATATCATTCAAGGCAATGCAAGGTTCTATGGTAACTTTCTAAACCCTCGGATCGTTCTGCTGCATCTGCGCTGATGATGATGACGACGTCGACTCAGGCCTGAGAGGCCAGCGTTGGGCATTTTCATGCCTTACAAGGCGCAGTTTGAAAGACTGTGTGGGGCACCACTCCTCGCACAGACATTTCACAGTATTATTTTATGAGGTCGAGTTGCGAGCTCGACATCAACCCGGCGCAGATGGAGAGCGCGCACGGGGGTGATTTGTCACTGGATCGAACTCAGGAACCTCTGTTTTCAGGCCCAGCGCTGATCTCACTGCACCACCAGCCAACCATCTGTGTTGCACCACTCCAAGGCTGTGCTATTATTCCAAAGGGACTAACCCAGACCCAAAAATAACTGAATGAGATTCAGATTCAGAGTCAAATTTATTTATCACATGTACACCAGAACCTACAGTGAAATACATGATTTGCCTTAACATTGTTTGTGCTGGTGCAGCCTACAGGTGTCATCCCCCGTTCTGGAGCCAAATTAGCATACCCACTATGGTCCAGAAAGCACCACAAGCAGCAGCAACAACTATGCCAGCAAACAAGCCTTTTTCCCATCCCTACTACCCACCCACGCAGGCAGGACCCAACTTCAGGATCGGCTGTATTTAGGCCTCCAACCCTAGGAAAACTGTGTGCAGTTCTGGTCTCCATACTTAAGGAAGGATATACTGGCTTTGGAGGCAGTGCAGAGGAGGTGCACCAGGTTGATTCCAGAGATTAAGGGGTTAATTTACGAGGAGAGATGAGTCACCTGGGACTATACTCTCTGCAATTCAGAAGAACGAGAGGGGATCTTATAGCAACATACAAAATTTTGAAAGGGATAGATAAGATAGAAGTAGGAAAGTTGTTTCCATTGGTAGGTGAGACTAGAACTAGGGGACATTGCCTCAAGATTCAGAGGAGAAGATTTAGGACAGAGATAAGGAAAAACTGTTTTTCCCAGAGAGTGGTGAATCTGTGGAATTCTCTGCCCAGGGAACTAGTTGAGGCTTCTTCACTAAATATATTTAAGATACAGTCAGATAGATTTTTACATAGTAGGGGAATTAAGGGTTATGGGGAAAAGACAGGTAGATGGAGCTGAGTTTACGGCCAGATCAGCCATGATCTTATTGAGTGGCAAGGTAGGCTCGATAGGCCAGATGGCCTACTCTTGTTCCTATTTCTTATGTTCTTATGTTCTTATGAGCCTTCAGTCCTTGTCCCTGAATTGTCAGACTCACAGACATCAATCCTCTGACTTAGGACTTCACCACAGAACACTGATCATAGGTTTATCTTTTGAGCTTCAACTTCCGGACTTCTGGACATAACTACTGGTTGCACCTACATGGCATGAACCCTGTACTGGGTATGCAAGGAATCTTGTAACTATACTTGCAAAGCTCCTAACACAGCCATAATTGGTTGGGAGTGGGGGAAGCAGTAGAGAGTAGTGGGAATAAGTTCTCACTACCTATTAAATGATCCCAATGGCGGGCTTCTCTAATAGCCTCAGACAACCAAATCCAGCTCCTGTCCTTCACCTGTGGCTTAGCTACCAAGCTCAGCAGAATCATCTTTACTTATAAGAGAAGGCAGGTTATTGGTATCTTAAAACCGGTTGATTCATGCACATGGGGCACACCAGCCATGACTTGCAGCTCATCTAGGAGAAGGAATTTAAATACAGAATTTATTACTCAATTAAACAGCTTTTTTAAACACCTTTTTAACTACTTCCAAGAAACTTTGCCTAATTGGGGCAGCCATTTATTTGGGCCAAAATGCATTGGTCCCACTGCGTCCCAATTAACCAGAATCCACTATATATATTATAAATATTTATAATATATAAAATTATATATATATAATTAACATATATAAGTATATCTTAATATATTGTGCTGTACTGCTGCCACAAAACTGTGAATTTCATGACTTATGACAGTGATAATAAAGGTAATTGTGATTCTGATTCTGATTCTGAGCTGCCTCTGTTTATTTGCAGGGAAACAGCATTAAATGTCTTTCTATTTCTTAACGAAACTGAGCAGCTCTATTGTAGCATTTATTGTCACTTCTCACCTGGTGCCATAATTCACTCAATTCCTCTTGTAAGCACTGAGCAGCCCAAGAAAGATACCCCAGCACAAGTAATTCATACAGTTTATATCTGCTGGCAGTAAACCGACCTAGTCAATTATGTAGCATGCAATAGGTGAGTGCAGGGGCTCTAAAAGAGGGTGGGGTTTCAGGGAGTGGGCAGTGGGGTAATAGTTTACATCTTCTTCCCAAGTAAGCATTAAACACATTAAAATTCACACAGGTAACAACATGCATAGAAAATGCATCTGTTTAAAATGCTTCCTCCAAGTTCAGGTTCCTATTTGTTCCCCGGGGTGGAGAGATGTGAGTCATGAACAGTAACACAATCTCACACCCAGATTACTGATATAAATCACTCTAGATCTGCCCTCAAGTCCTTAGTCAATAACCTATGTTTGTATCACTACCCTGTAACTTTTTATACCACCTGATATTCTATATTTCAATATACACTATTTCAATATCATTGCAAAATCAATAATTATTAACATAGTATACTGGCAACGAACTATCACATTAGCGCATATTCTCTAATCCTAAAAATAAATAGAATGAATATACTATCACACGCCCTCTTCTCATTGCTGCCATCAGGGAGGTGGTACAGGAGCCTGAAGACACACACTCAGCATTTTAGGAGCAGCTTCTTCCTCTCCGCCATCAGATTTCTGATGTAAACCCAAGAAGGCTACCTCACCATTTTTCCTCTCTTTTAACTCTACTTATTTCATTTCTTTTATATATTTCTTATCATAATTTGATATATTTTATGTTTTGCTTTGTACTGTTGCATATAATAAGAAAAATATAAAATATATAAAATATCAAACAAGAATAAATCTGCAGATGCTGGAAATCCGAGCAACACACACAAAATGCTGGAAGAACTCAGCAGGCCCTGCAGCATCTATGGAAAAAAAGTATAGTCAACATCTTGGGCCGAAACCTTTTAGCAGGATTGAATGTATACAATATTTTATGTATTGCACTGCACTGCTTCTACAAAACAACCAATTACAAAATTCACAAGATACAGTACCTCAGTGATAATAAACATGTTTTTGAATCTGAATACAGCAGGTGAATACAGTGCCATCATGCATAGAGACTTGAAATCAACTTTTACATGCAGACATCTCCATCTTCACCTCACAAAGAGTTTTATTTGCCATTGTGAAATGTTGATCTCCAGTGTACAGCCATCTTGCTGATTTCTAACAGCATTGTTACAATTTCTTCAGGTGGCTTTTCCTCAGCGTTCAATAGTTGCCTCACTTCTGCAAAGGCTAAACCTCTAGGTGTGAGGTTAATTTGCACTGAAGTACCATTGCCATCTCTAGTCTATCACCCACTGTGTTGGCTGAGCCAGCAACATCAGGGTTCTGTAAGACTTGGATGAAGGAATTGATGGCTTTGTGGCCAGGTTTGCAAACAATACGAATATAGTTGGAGGGCCAGGTAGCATTGAGGAAGCAGGGTGCCTGCAGACAGACCTAGACAGATTGGAAGTATGGACAAAGAAGTGGCAGATGTAATATAGGGTAGGGAGGTGAATGGTCATGCACATCGATAGAAGGAATAAAGATATTTTCCCCTATTTTTCTAAAGGGGAAGAAAATTCAGAAATCAGGGCTGGAAAGGGACTTGGGAGTCTTCGTACAGGATTCTCTAAAGTTTAACTTGCATGTTAAGTCAGTGGTAAGGAAGGCAATTGCAATGTTAGTATTTTTTTTTGAGAGGACTAGGATATAAGAGCAAGGATGTGATACTGAGGCTTTATAAGGTATTGGTCAGACTGCACTTGGTGTATAGTGAGCAGTTTTGGGCCCCTTATCTAAGGAAAAATGTGCTGCCATTGGAGAGGGTCCAGAGGAGATTCATGTAAACTATCCCATGAAGGGAAGGGTTAACATATGAGAAGCATCTAATAACTCTTCACCTGTACTTACTGAAGTTTAGAAGAATGAGGGGGGATCTCATTGCAACCTATCAAATATTGAAAGGCCTAGAGTGGATGTGGAGAGGATGTTTCCCTCAGTGAGGGACACCAAGACCAGAGGGCACAACTTCAGAAAAGAGGGACTTCCATTTATAAACAAGATGAGGAGAAATTTCTTTAGCCAGAGGGTGGTAAGTCCATGGAATTTATTGCCATAGGTGGTCATGGAGGCCAAGACATTGGGTATATTTAAGGCAGAGATTGATAAGTTCCTGATTAATCAGGGCATCAAATGTTACGAGGAGAAGGCAGGGGATGGAGATGAGCGGAACAATAAATCAGACATGATGGAACAGACTCGATGGATCAAATGGTCTAATTCTGTCCTATGTCTTATGGACTTATGGTCTTATTTGGAAATATCTCTAGTTATCTCACTAAGTACCTCTATACCTTTAACCAGAGCTTTTCTTTGCAGCATATACTTCAGTCAACAAAGAAACATGTACTACCTTAAATCCTGAGCTACCATGTCTAAATATTACATACATACCTAATAAAGTGGCCACTGAATGTATGTTTGTGGTCTTCTGCTGCTGTAACCCATCTACTTCAAGGTTTGATGTGCTGTGTGTTCAAAGATGCTCCTCTGCACACCACTGTTGTGACGCATGGTTACTTGAGCAAAGATGCTCCTCTGCACACCACTGTTGTGACACGTGGTTACTTGAGCAAAGATACTCCTCTGCACACCACTGTTGTGACACGTGGTTACTTGAGCAAAGATACTCCTCTGCACACCACTGTTGTGACACGTGGTTACTTGAGCAAAGATGCTCCTCTGCACACCACTGTTGTGACACGTGGTTACTTGAGCAAAGATGCTCCTCTGCACACCACTGTTGTGACGCATGGTTACTTGAGCAAAGATGCTCCTCTGCACACCACTGTTGTGACACGTGGTTACTTGAGCAAAGATGCTCCTCTGCACACCACTGTTGTGACACGTGGTTACTTGAGTTACTGTCACCTTCCTATCATCTTGAACATGGCTAGTCATTCTCCACTGACCTTGCTCATTAACAAGACATTTCTGCCCACCAAACTGCTGTTCACTGGATGTTATTTCCTTTGTTTTTTTTTACACCATTTAGTGTAAACTCTAGAGACTGTTGTCTGAAGACCCCAGGAGTTCAGCAATTTCTGGGATACTCAAACCACCCTGTCGGGCACTAACAATCTTTCCACATTCAAAGTCATTTCTTCTCTATTCTGATGTTTGGTCTGAACACTGAGTGAACCTGTTGACCAGCCTGCCTACTTTGATGTATTGATCTGCTGTCATATGTATGGCTGGTTAGATATTTGCATTAATGAGCAGGTGTGCAGGTGTACCTAATGAAGTGTCCACTGTGTACAGAGCTCCTTTAAGGAAAATTGCTGCTGTTATTGGTTAAAAGATTGACAATGTAGTTTTTCATTTCCATTGATTCACTTGTCAGCCATGAATTAGATTTCTGTAGTGAATTCCTTCTAACCATTCTTCTCTGTGTGATTATTCTGACAACCTTGTACTTTCAGTGGCACAATAGACAGAATATGAGGAGCGTAATTTAGGAAATGGAAGTGGAGTGCTTATCAAAAAGAACTATCTGTAAAAAGTAAATAATATTGCAAGCTACATTGACTAGGTCCAAAACCAATAATCCTGACTTGCTTGTTGGGGTATAATTATATTTGATATTGTTATTATTAATATAATACCAAATTATACTTGGTATTATTATTGAATAGTTAATGCACTTCTGAAAAACTATAGCTTCCAATGTTAACGTTAACACTGTCGAAAGAGGGACTTGGGGTCAATGGATCTATAGGACGTAGACTATCAGGCAGGAGGTACCTTAGCATTAGGACAAGAATTGTTAGGACAGGAACTAGCTTCATCCCCCGACTGAACTCCCTGCCACCTTCCAGGTCTCATCACATATATAGCGGCAGTAGAGTTGTACTGTTTACTTTTTAGTTTATATCACAAATGCACCTTCTTATTTGTTAATTTACTTGTGGTAATATTATTTTATGTGTTATGTGTGGGAGATATCTGTACTGTGTTGTGAACCTTGGGCCAGAGGAATGTTGTTTCGCTTGGTGATATACTTGTGTATGGTTGAATGACAATAAACTTGAACTTGACTATTCTCTCAACAGGGAGAAATTTCAGAAATCAGAGGTGTAAAGGGATTTGGCAGTCCTCATGCAGGATTCCCATAAGGTTAACTTGCAGGTTGTGTATCTATCACGGTACTAATACTGAGGTCAAACACTTTCTCCTGTTCGTCTATGCTCAAGACTTCAGATACAAATTTATTTATTTTTTTTCTTACAGATGCAGCAGGTAACAGACCCTTCTGGCCTAACAAGCCTGCACTGCCCAGTACGGCCAATGCAATCAATTAATCTACTAACCCATTCATATCTAGTATGTGGGAGGAAAGCGGAGCACACAGAAGACCCCAGCCGGTCACAGGGTATACGTACAAACTCCTTACAGACAGCAGTGTGAAATGAGCCCTGGTTTCTAACACTCACTGATATACTGACTTTTTAAATATTTGTGCGACCTAATACTAGTTTCCCACTTATTATAAGAAGGCTCATTTCATTCCCACTCTTTGCTTCCTGCCAGTCAGCCAATCTTCTGTCCATGCTAGTATCTTTCCTGTAATACCATGGGCTCTTATCGTGTTAAATTGCCTCACACACAGCACCTTGTCAAAGCCCTTCTGAAAATGAAGTACACCACAACCACTGAGTCTCCTCTGTCTACACTGCCTGTTATTTCCTCAAAGAATTCCAACAGATTTGTCAGGCAAGATTTCCCTTTAAGGAAGCTATGCTGACCTTTGCTTATTTTGTCATGTGCCTCAGAGTACCCCAAAACTTCAAACTTAATAATGATCTCCAACTTCTTTATGCTTTATGCTAGAATCAGTGGGGGAGGAGTTGATGCTGCTTACCGATTCTTGTGCGTGGGAAAGGGCAGGGAGCTCTGGGGTTCTTATGTTTATTCTGTCATTCATTCTTGGGTTTTTTTTCCAGTTTCCAAGATGTCTGTGAGGAGTAAGAATTTCAGATTGTATATTGTATATATTCTCTGATAGTAAATAGAACTATTGAACTATTGAACCGCTGAAGTCAGGCTAACTGCCCTATACTGTAATTGCCTGTTTTCTGCCTCCCTCACTTCTTAAAGAGTGGAGCAACATTTGTAATTTACCATTCCTTCAGAGCCATTCTAGAATCCAGTGATTCTTGATAGATAATTACTAATGCCTCCACAATCACTTCACTTTACTTTATTGTCGCCAAACAATTGATACTAGAGCGTATAATCATCACAGCGATATTTAATTCTGCGCTTTGCACTCCCTGGATTACAAATCGATAGTAAATATTAAAAATTTTAATTATAAATCATAAATAGAAAATAGAAAAGGGAAAGTAAGGTAGTGCAATAAAAACCGAGAGGCAGGTCCGGATATTTGGAGGGTATGGCTCAGATCCAAGTCAGGATCCGTTCAGCAGTCTTATCACAGTTGGAAAGAAGCTGTTCCCAAATCTGGCCATACAAGTCTTCAATCACTTCTGCAAAAAGCACCTTTTCCTTGGTAATAGCAACGTGCTCACTTCTGCCCCCAGACACACTCGCTTTTTCTGACAGTTGGTTATTGTCTTCCACAGTGAACACTGTCACAAAATACTTATTAAGTTTGCCTGCCACTTCCTTGTCCCCCATTACTATTTCTCCAGTGTCACTTTCCAATAGTCTGTTATCCATTCTTGTCTCTCTTTTCCTCTATATATCTAAAAAAAACTAATTGTATCCTCTTTTGATATTATTGGCTTGTTTCCCACCTTCACATTTCATCTTTTCTCTCTTTATGCCTTTTTAGGTGCTTTCTGTTGTTCTTTAAAATTTTTCCAAATCTTCTACTTTTCCACGATATTATGCTATATTATGTGCCCTCTCTTTGCTTTTATACTGTCTTTGATTTCCCTTGTCACCCACAGTCTCATCATCCTGCCTGTACTTCTTCATCTTTGGGATGTACCTTTTCTGTTCCTTCCAACTTGCTCCCAGAAATTCCATCCATTGCTATTCCACCATCATCCCTGATAGTGTCCCCCTCCAGTCAACTTTGGGCAGCTCCTCTCATACCGCTGTAATTCCCTTTACTCCGCTGTAATACTGATACATCTGACTCTAGCTTCTCCCTCTGAAATTGTAGGGTGAATTCTATCATATTATAATCACTGCCTCCCAAGGGTTCCTTTCCCTAATCAAAATCTTATTCATTACACTACACCCAATGCAGAATTGTTGTTTCCCCTAGTGGGCTCAACCACAAGCTGTTCTAAAAATCCATCTCATAGCCATCCAACAAATTCCCTCTCTTAGGATCTAGCACCAACCTGGTCTTCCCAATTTTCCCAATTTACCTGCAATCTGAAATCCCCTATGACCACTTCCTTTTTACAAGCCTTTTCCCTCTCCCATTATAATTTGTAACCCACATTCTGGCTACTGTTCTATCCACATCAATACCTTACCCCCAATACCGTGTGCTTTAAGTTTGTACACTAATCTCCTGTGTGGGACCTTGTCAAAAGCCTTTTGAAAATCCAAATATACCACATCCCCTATCCACTCTACTACTTACATCCTCAAAAAATTCTATGAGATTCGTCAGACATGATTTTCCTTTCACAAATCCATGCTGACTTTGTCCGATGATTTCACGCCTTTCCAAATGTGCTGTTATCACATCTTTGATAATTGACTCCAGCAGTTTCCCCACCACCGACGTTAAGCTAACCGGTCTATAATTCCCTGGTTTCTCTCTCCCTCCTTTTTTAAAAAGTGGGGTTACATTAGCCACCCTCCAATCCTCAGGAACTAGTCTAGAATCTAACGAGTTTTGAAAAATTATCACTAATGCATCCATTATTTCTTGGACTACTTCCTTAAGCACTCTGGGATGCAGACCATCTGGCCCTGGGGATTTATCTGCCTTTAATCCCTTCAATTTACCTAACACCACTTCCCTACTAACTTGTATTTCGCTCAGTTCCTCCATCTCACTGGACCCTCTGTCCCCTACTATTTCTGGTAGATTATTTATGTCCTCCTTAGTGAAGACAGAACCAAAGTAATTATTCAATTGGTCTGCCATGTCCTTGCTCCCCATAATCAATTCACCTGTTTCTGTCTGTAGGGGACCTACATTTGTCTTTACCAGTCTTTTCCTTTTTAAATATCTATAAAAGCTTTTACAGTCAGTTTTTATGTTCCCTGCCAGTTTTCTCTCATAATCTTTTTTCCCCTTCCTAATTAAGCCCTTTGTCCTCCTCTGCTGAACTCTGAATTTCTCCCAGTCCTCAGGTGAGCCACTTTTTCTGGCTAACTTGTATGCTTCTTCTTTGGAATTGATACTATCCCTAATTTCTCTTGTCAGCCACGGGTGCACTACCTTCCTTGATTTATTCTATTGCCAAACTGGGATGAACAATTGTTGTAGTTCATCCATGCAATCCTTAAATGCTTGCCAGTGCATATCCACCGTCAATCCTTTAAGTGTCATTTGCCAGTCTATCTTAGCTAATTCACGTCTCATACCTTCAAAGTTACCCCTCTTTAAGTTCAGAACCTTTGTTTCTGAATTAACTATGTCACTCTCCATCTTAATGAAGAATTCCACCATATTATGGTCACTCTTACCCAAGGGGCCTCTCACGTCAAGATTGCTAATTAACCCTTCCTCATTGCTCAAAACCCAGTCTAAAATAGCCTGCTCTCTAGTTGGTTCCTCGACATGTTGGTTCAAAAAACCATCCCGCATACATTCCAAGAAATCTTCTTCCTCAGCACCTTTACCAATTTGGTTCACCCAATCTACATGTAGATTGAAGTCACCCATTATAACTGCTGTTCCTTTATTGCACACATTTCTAATTTCCTGTTTAATGCCATCCACGACCTCACTACTACTGTTAGGTGGCCTGTACACAATTCCCACCAGCATTTTCTGCCCCTTAGTGTTATTCAGCTCTACCCTTATCGATTCCACATCTTCCAGGCTTATGTCATCATACATTGATTCACAGGTTAATTCTTGTGAACCTCCTCTGGATCCTTTACATCGCCAGCACATATTTTAATTGATAATGGGCCCAAAACTGCTCAAAATACTCCAAGTGCAATCTGACCAGTGCCTTATAAAGCCTCAGCATTGCATTCTTCCATTTATATTCTAGTCCTCTCGAAAAGCCTTCTTCTCCACTGACTCAACTACAATTTAATCTTCAGGAAATTCTGCATGAAGATTCCCAAACCCCTTTACACTTCTGATTTCTCAATTTACTTCCTTTTGAGAAAATAGACTACTCCTTTATTCCTTCTACCAAAGTTTCTGTTGATTTTCATTTAGTTTTTCTCTTTGCATTAATCTCCCTCTATAAAAATGACTCTAGATAAATCAGCTCTGATGAACAATCATTTCTAAAAGGTACTAATTGCGTGTGTATTATGGGAACCATTTGGTTTCCATCAGATCACATATTTCTCACCTATTTAACTTTGTATCCTGCACCCTCTCTTACACTGAGCTTGCTTTCACAGGTTTCCTAGTTCAGAAATGTTATTGACCTGAATCATTAACTCAGTTTCTCTCTCTCTGCAAATGCTGCTTGACCAGCTGAGTATCTCCAATACTTCCATTTTACGTTCCTCACATGGAGCTTCACAAGGTCTACTGCTTGGTTTCCTGGTACTCGAATGGAAGGTTCTGCTTTTGAAGTACTAATATCTAAAAATGTGCACAGTCCAACAAGGGAAAAAAATCATTAATCAGGATGGAATCCACTGAGACTCTGAAAGATTGGCAATTAAAATAACAGCATATTAAGGAGGACCCCTATAATGTTCATCACAGCAGCAGGCTTTAAAGAGCACTTGCATTTTGTCTGAGGAATTTCAGGTATTTAATCAAAGAGCAAGGAAGAAAAGAAGAAACTCAAGGTAAAAGATACCTTTTTTGTCAGAATAATGTCGAATCATGCAATGCAATTTAAACAAATAATGTGAATGATATTGGTTAAACTGTGCATATTTCTACCCTATTTAATGACTCCATGTCCTGCAATCTGTTTAGGTTTCTCAGAGGCAGTGCTTTTGTTATGAATAGAAGACACATTAAATCATATGGAGTTTTAAAACAGTAAGAGGATAGGACATAAGAGCAGAATTAGGCTATTTGGCCTATGCCTGAATTATTACCCCTCTCAATCCCACTCTCCTGCCTTCTCACCATCACCTTCGACATTCTTACTAATCAAGGGCCTCTGCTTTAAATATACCCAATGACTTGGCCTCCACAGCCGTCTGCGGCAATTTATTCCACAGATTCACCATCCTCTGGCTAAAGAAATTCCTCCTCATCACTATTCTAAAGAAACATCCTTCTATATTGAGGCTATGTTTTCCTGTCCTAGACTCCCCTACTATGGGATACATCCTTACCACATCCACTCTATCTAGGCCTTTCAATATTAAATAGGTTTCGATGAGATACCCCCCTGCCAACCATTCTTCTAAACTTGAGTGAGTACAGGTCCATAAGCAGTCCTCATATGTTAACCCGTTCAATCCTGAGATAATCTTCATGAACCTCATCTGGACCCTCTCCAATGCCAGCACATTTTTTTCTTAGTTAGGGTACACAAAGTTGCACACAATACACCAAGTGTGGTCTGACCACAATTACTTACATTTATATGGCTACTTTCAGGTCAAACCAATTCAAATAGCTTCACATTATTAATAATTTTCTTTGCATATGCCAGCTATTAAAACTGAAGTGTTCTCCATCTCCAGGAAGCTGTGAATCTACGCTGTATGTAGCCTATTTGTGCAGTAGGTTCAGCTGTTGCACTAGATTAATCATGATGCACGTGGTTATTTGAGTAACCCTCCTGTCAGCTTGAAGCAGTCTGGCTATTCTCCTCTGACTGCTCTCATTAACAAGGCAATTTTGCCCACAGAAAAGCCACCCACCGGATTTTTTTTTGTTTTTCACACCGCTCTCTGTAAACTCTAAGGAGTGCTGTGAATAAAAACCCAGGAGTTCAGAGGTTTCTGAGATACTTAAACCAACCCTTCTGGCACCAAAACTCTGTCCATAGTCAAAGTCACTTAGATCACATCTCTTCCCCATTCTGTAGTCTGACCAACAACTGAACCTCAATAGAATCTATATTATATTGAGTTTATATATTGAGTTATTGTCACGATTGTTTGATTAAGTATTTGCATTAAAGAGCAAGTGTACAGGTGTACCTAATAAAATGGCCTCAGAGTGTTTGTTAGGCTGATATTTAACTGTACCAGTATTGAGAGTCTCTTACCTGGATAGTTGAAATGACAGTCTTGTGAATAGTGATCTACCTGCACTATAGGTGGACGTAGACTAATCCATGGCTAAAGAAGGTTCAGTCCAGTGTTGGCTTTCTTCACTGGGGAATTCGTATAGAGCTTCAACGTATTAATTCATTAAGACACACAAAATGCTGGTGGAATGCAGCAGGCCAGACAGCATCCATAGGAAGAAGCACAGTTGACGTTTTGGGCCGAGACCCTTCATCAGGACCCAAAAACAATGTGTCCTGACGAAGGGTCTCAGCCCGAAACGTCGACTATGCTCGTACTGTGTTGTAACATTGTGTATTAAGTATTATATCCGGGTGGATTTGGTGCTGGTGTCAGCTTGTACACCTGAATGAACCAATTACTGCCATGAATGAAGGTGACAGGAAGAATGAGGAAACATGTCAAGAAAAGTAGAGGAGGCTTGGCCCAAAAGCAGAGCAGTGGAGACAATTTAGCAGTGAACAATAACTTTAATAATAGACCACAAAATAACCACCCACAAGGTGTCACGAAATAAACGATAACAGAAACTAAACCCAACAGGGAACAAGGTAAACTTTGGACAGGGAGCATGAAAGCTGGAAGATATGGGTTGAGGCCAGTTGGTTTGATGAGTGAATAAGGACTCTGGATAAGAACTAGGGTTAACTAGGTTGTAGGTGATGTGTCTGGAATGAGCAGCAGGTGAATCTTTTTACCTGGGTGTAAAATGGGAGGTGCCTGCATGTGCAGTTGGAAGGTGACAGTGGGCATAGGCCTGACAGGATCCCTCTTCTACAGCCAACCCCCAAGATTCCAGGATGATCCAGATGTGTCCAGTGGAATTCATCGATGAGTGATGGATCCAAGATGTCACTGGATGGCACCTAAGACCTCTCCTCCAGCCTGTACCTTCCCAGTAAACCAGGCAATGTACACAACAATGTGAATCCAGCAACCGTTGAACCATGTACTTTCCACTAACTTGGGATCCGGAGGTACAGGCTCAGGGGAGTTGAGTGGACCGTGGACGCATGGAAGGTAGGTGTGATCCTGAAGAATGGTAGCAGCTGGATTTATGCGATGGGTGACCTTGAAGAGACCAACAAACAAGGGCAAGTGCTTGTGGGAGAGGGTAGTCGTGGGCAGATCTTGGGAGGACAGCCAGACACATTTCCTTGGCTGGATGGACGTTGACAGAGGCTGGCAGCTAGGATGGCCTTCCATGCCCTCCTTTATGCATCCCAGCAGTGGTGAACCGGGGCCCTGGCAGAATAGACCTCCACTGAGTGATCCTCCATGGGACACAAAGGGCCTGCAGTAGCCGTGATGCATTTTAAAGGATGACATATGAAGGGTGTCAGAGGTAGTGTATAGATTGTGGGACAGCTCAGCCCAGAATAGATACTTCTCCCATGTGGCAGCAAACCATCGCATAAATGTCTGCACTTGCTGAGTGGCCCTTTCTGACTGACTGTTGGTCTGTGGATGCTAGCCAGAGGAGAAACTCACTGAGGCGTGGAGGATAGAACAGAAGGCTTGCCAGAAGCAGGAGATAAATTGTGGGCCCTGGTCTGACACAATGTCCTGAACAAAGCCTTGGAGATGAACTACATGTTGGAGAGCCAGGTGCGCAGTCTCAGTAGCTGATGGACGGGAATGAAGTGGGCCGCCTTGGAGAACTGGCGCACCACTTCATGATCACCATGGCCCCTTGAAAGATGGCAAACCTGTGATGAAATCGGTGGTGATGTGGGACCACAGGGTTTGCAGCATAAGGAGGGCAGAGGTCTGCTGGTTGGAGGCACTGAGGGCCCATAGCAACATACTGATATACATCTGTGATCATGATGGGCCACCAGAGCTGATGTCACAGTAAATCCAAAGTCCATTGTGCACCTGGATGGCCAGAGAAGGGTGTGGAGTGGGCTCACTGCAGTACGACCGTGGGCACATACATACTGTTGTCAGGCGTGTCAGCCAGACATCTATAGGGCCTGGCAGATCTTATTCTCAAGGCCCCAGATGGAATGAGAAGTTGAGAGTTGGTCTCAGTTTCAGCTGGGCCATACGGTCATGACAGGGCATCCACCTTTGTGTTCTTGGAACTGGTCTGGGAGGCAATGGTGAAGTTGAATTTCTCAAAAACAGCCCAGTGAAACTGATATGGGTTGAGTTGGCTAGTCTGTTGAATGTCTCAGTTCCTCCAGGGCACATTTAATAACAAGTAGTTCTCTGTCTCCTGCTCCACAATGGCAATGTCTAGGCTTAAACTTGTGCAAGAATGCTCAAGGGTACGTCTTCCTGTCCAGTCCTCACTGAAAGAGAATGGTCTCTGCACTCTTGTCAGATGCGTCCACCTCCACACAAAAGGTCCAGAAGGGTTTAGATGCTGGAGAATGGAAGCAGTGGTGAAGCACTGCTTTATCCCCTTGAAAGCTCAGCAGTAGCAACCAGCTTATCCGCAAGGTGAGGGCTTGGTGAGGGAGGTGAGAGGAATGGTGATTTGGCTGTAGTTCATGATGAAATGGTGGTAGAAGTTGGAGAAGCCCCATGAGTGCTGTAGCTGTTTGAAGGAGGTGGTCGGGCCATTGAATGATGGCACACACTTCCTCTGGTTCCATGGTTAAGCCTTAGGGTAAAAGGATGTAAGCCAGCAAGGAAATGACTGGAGTGTGGAACTGGCATTTCTCTAACTTGCAGAGAAGTTGGTTTCAAGGAGACGCTGGAGGACTGAATGGGCATAACAGATGTGGTTCTGGAGGTTCTTGGAGAATACGAGGATGTTGTCAAGGTATTGTAAATGAAGACAGACTTGTGTAGCATGTTTTGGAGGATATCATTGATGAAGGCTTGGCAAAAAGCTAGACTGTTGGAAAGTCCGAAAGGCGTCATATGCACCTGTAGTAGCCAGTGGGTGTTTGAACGCTATTCTTCACTCATTTTCCTGACGGATGTGGATCAGGTGGTAAGCACTTTGTAGATTCATTTTGGTGAAGATGTGGATGTGTGGAGTGTTTCAAATGCACTATGCGTCAAGGGGAAGTGGGATCAGTTCTGAATGAAGATTCTGCTGAGTGCACAGTAACTGATGAAGAACTCCATCTTTCTTTTTAACAGACAATCCGGCATCAGCTGGAGACTGGGATGAGTGAAAGAAGCCATGTTGTAGTGCTTCGTCAGCATAGCCATTCATGACTTGGGTTTCAGAAGGAGGGAGGAAGAATAGAGGGCACTGGGGAGAGGTGGCACCTGATCACACAGCCATGTGGTCTGTGAGGCTGCTGGGTGCCAGATTCCCTCTTACTGAAGGCGATGACTAAGTCATGATATTCCTGTAGGGGTCTTGTGAGGTCTCTATGGACGTGTGGGGTGAAGTCAGCTCAGCTGGCAGACAGGTGGTACCCTTACTCAGCAATCTCCTGTGCACGTGGACCCAACGGAGTGTGGAGGAGGATGGAGAGAGTGGCATGGGCTATGGTGCTAAATAGAAAGACCCTTGTCTCCACCTGGTGGTGCCATTTCCCAGATGCATTTGATGCACCAGTGGTCAGCTGCTCCACAGCAGGTGCTCGAGTGACACTCAAAATCAAAGGTGGGGGAGCTAAGGACACGCTCCCTAATTGCATGGGTTCCAGAGACATTGGTGATAAGGTCCAGCAGTCTGAAATGATTCCGGCAACAGAACTGGGAGTCTGGCTGATGATTCTGGGAACAGAACTGGGAGTCTGGCTGATGATTCCGGGAACAGAACTGGGAGTCTGGCTGATGAGGTGGATTGTCATTGTATAAGACACTTGTCAATCTGGAAAGCCTGAGTGATAAGACTTTCAAGGTCAGTAGGCATCTCCCAGACAGGTGGCTCATCTTTCAAATGCTCTGAGAGACTGTGATGGTCATGGGCCAGCAGTATTTCTGTAGTCCAGCTGCTCTCTGCCACGAGTGTCCTCTCTTCTACTTACCAAATTGTTGAGAACACAGCAGTGAAATCTTCCTACTTGTTGCAATTGGTGGCTTTATTGTCCCAGTTAACAGTTGTCCAGGTCAGAGTTCGCCCAGTCAAGAGAGAGATGAGGAAGATGATCTTGGCCTATTTTCTAGAATTCGGATGTGGCTTGATCTCAAAGTATAAAATGCATTGGGACTGGAAGTCGCAATACATCTTACATTTCCTGCCACTGTCTGTAAGGAGCTTGTATGTTCTCCCCGTAACCGCATGGTTTCCTTCGGGTGCTCCAGTTTCCCCCCACAGTCCAAAGACTTACCGGTTGGTCATTGTAAACTGTTCTCTGATTAGGCGATGGTTAAATCAGGGGTTGCTGGGCAGAGCAGCTCAAAGGGTGAAGGGTCCAATTCTGGGTTGTATCTCTATAAATGAATAAATACAAGGAATTTTCAACATCGGGTTGGCCATCGGAATGAGGGGCTCACAGGGAGGAGTTGCTGTACTGAGGCAGAAAGTTGGATGAGAATGGTGGACAGATAGGCAGTGATTTCCTGCTGCTACTGGATTGTCTGCTCGTGTTGATGGATGACTTCCGTTAACAAAGCATACTCTGCTTGGTCAATCAATGGTTAACTCATCCTGTCAGGAAATGTAGAGGAGGCTTGACCCAAAAGCAGACTGGTGCAGATGATTTAGCAGTAAACAATAACTTTAATAATACTCTGCAAAAAACCAAACTAAGAGGGGCCACAAAACAAAGGAGAACAGAGACTAAACACAACAGGCAACAAAGTAAACTTTAGGCAGGGAGAGATAAAGCAAGGAGCAACTGGTCCTGTGAACGATCACGGATTGTGGGTAAGAGCTGGAGTTAAATAGGCTGCAGGTGATGCGTCTGGAATAAGCAGCAGGTGAATCCCATTAGCTGGCTGGAGACTGGGAGGTGCCCAAAGTGCAGGCTGGGAGGCGTCAACAGGAGAAGCTCTAATAGGACATGGATGGGAATAAGGAAATGCTATAAAATCCTGCCACCTCTGGTGGCCCACAGTATTTCATGGAAGCTGAATTTTTAGCTGCCAGTTCTGATTTTAGTCAGTTGGTCATAGGACCAACTGATGTCTGGTAAGATAGAGGCATGTTTGCATGCAGCATCATCTCTGGGGCCAACCAAAGGTGTTTTGTCTTTTTTGAATTTTTTTTACTATTGCAAGACAATACTGGACTCTATGAACTTCAGGTACTGTAGGTCTACCCCATCAACAAGCTGTTCATTGACAGAGGTCTTGGTGCGAACTATATTGCTTCTGCTACAGGAAGGAAACAAAGCCATCATAGTTGGTGCATGAAGGTGGCATTCAGTGTAACAGCGGGTGAATGACTTTGGATGTTTCTCTTGTGATCACAAGACCTTGCTGGATATTGTTCATGTAAAATGCTGCAGGCCCATTTCCCATATTTGTTGGCATGATTAATGTCAGGGTAAATGCATGACCTTGGTTGTAGCAAGGCCTAGGCCTCAAGCCGTGGGCTTGCCTACTGATGCAGTCCAGGAGAGGAGATGCCGGAGGCGGTGCAGCTCAGCATCCATGCTTGACTGGGGGCTGGCATCGCCCATTCATGCTGCCCTCCAGTGTTCAATTGGTGGAATGACAAGTTGGATTGTGTGCATTCATCTGTGGACTGCTGAGAGCTGCACCATCAATTTGTGGGACATATCACTTAGGGACTTGGGCTATATGTAATATTTGCTTGCATGATTGTTTGCTTGCTATCTTGAATGTGCTGTATCTGCCTTGTGCTGTGTATATTTTGCACTTTGGCCCCAGAGAAACATTGTTTCATTCAGCTGTGTTCATGTGTGGTTGAATGTTCATTGAACTTGAACTATATTCATTGAACTTGAACTAAGTCCTAACTTTGATCCATTGGCTAGTACTGAGCAGGGATCTATAGTCATTTAATCAAGGGATATGTTATAAAAACTGAAAATGTCATAGATACTAAGTTGACACAAGAGATTCTGCAGATGCTGGAATTCTAGAGCAGCATACACACAATGCTGGAGGAACTCAGTAGGTCAACCAGCATCTATAGAGAGGAATAAACTGTTGATATTTGGCTCAAATGACGGCAGATAGTTCAATTGTCACAGTTTCGGGTTTAGTTAGGAACCCTGTTGCTGTCTACTTGGAGATTGTACATTCTCTCTATAATTATGGGGCTCTCTTCTGCCTCCTGTATAAGACATAGGAGCAGAATTGGGCCATTCGGCCCATCGAGTCTGCTCCACTATTCTATCATGGCTGATTTATCTTTTTTCTTTTTCAATCCCATACTCCTGCTTTCTCACGTAATCTTTGAATCACTTATTAATGTAAAACCTATCAACCTCCACTTCAAATATACCTAATTACTTGACCACCACAGCCATCTGTAGTAATGAATTCCACAGATTCCCCACCCCATGGCTAAAGAAATTCTTTCTCATCTGTTCTAAATGGACATCCTTCTTTTCTGAGGCTGTGCATTCTGGTCCTAAACTCCCCTATTATAGCTCAAAGGTGTAAGAGGTTATGGATCAATTTGTTGCTAAATAATTACCCCAAGTATAGGTAGTTGCTGGTAAATTCAGGAAGGTGTGAGACAATAGAGTGCAGGAAAGATCAGCCAGTCCGATGGAGGAATGCTGTTTGTTGAGCGGCATCGTGGGGGTGGGGTAGGAGGTGCTGGGAAGATTTGTTAACATTTCTCCAGGAGATAATCTGCTGCTCCAAATTGCAGCGTTCAGAATTATTTATCACCGTTACATAAAAACATGCAGTGAAATTGGTTGTGTGTATTAACAACCAACAGACCCCTGTCATTTTTGTGCAGGTTCTACTTTCCCCAGAAAAGATCCTAGAAAGTAAGATTGGGCTCTTTCTCTTTTACTCGTGAGTCAGAGGATTAGGTCTCTGCAAGCATAAATGTGGCTCTGACTGGCAGCAAATTGCAGTTTGAATACCAGGTCAATGGCTCAAAACCCCTGATTCTCCAAACCATTTCAACAGCGCAAATCAGGAGAATGATGAAATTCTATCCAACGATCATAAGCATATAGCCTGCAACAACAAGGGTCTCAAATCATGAAATAACTGCGATACTATAATCGGGAATGCCCACCATTCTATGCCTAGACTGAACTTTAACAAATCTGATCACTTAGCCTCTGTCTGTATTCAGGGAGAAGGACAGCTAAAGAGCCAAGGACAACAGAGAGACGGTCGTGGGAGGAAGAGGAGCGGCTACAGGATTGCTTTGAGTTGGTGGGCTGGGCCATCTTCAAGGACTTATCAGAGGATCTGGATGATAAAATCAAGGACTTTATTTTTTTTAAAACCCATGGATGAGTGTGTACCCACAAAATCATTCCAAGTTTTCTCCAAGCCATCAGTGACCTATGAGGTCTACAATTTGCCCTATGAGTGGCATTCAGGTCTGGTGACCAAGTAAAATACAAGAGGTGCATGTCAGGAAAGCCATATCACGTGTGAAGTAGCAATTCTGGACCAAACTTGAGTCACTGGGGGCTGCTTGACAGCTGTGCCAAGGCTACAATGCTCTTGCTTCTTACAAAGTGAAACCAAGTGACAGAAAGTGCAACAAGTCTTCATTCTTAGATGAGCTCGATGCCTTCTACATTTGCTTTGACTGTCAAAACATGATGCAACCTTCACAAACTACCATTGCCCCCAGTGACATTGTGATTTCAGTCTCTGAGGCAGATGTGAGAGTATCCTTCAGGAACACAGACTCACAGATGAGGCCACTGCCCAAGTACTAAAGATCTGTGCTGGCCAGTTGGCTGGAGTATTCACTGATATCTTTAACTTCTTGCTTCAGCAGTCTGAAGTGTGCACCTGCTTCAAACAGGCTTCAATTATACGGGTGCCTAAGAAGAACATGGTAACTTGCCTCAATGACTATCGTCCAGTAGCATCTACATTCACTGTGATGAAGTGCCTTGAGAGGTTGGTGGTGCAACATATTAACTCCTGCCTGAGAAGTGACTTGGATCCACCAATTCGTCAACCGGCTCAACAAGTCCAAAGCAGATGCCATTTCATTGGCTCTTTACACAACTCTGGAACATCTGGACAGCAAAGGTACAAACATCAGGATGCTTTTTAACAACTACAGCTCAACATTCAATGCCATCATCCCCTCAAAACTAATCAATAAGCTTCAAGACCTTGGCCTCACATCCAGGTCCTTATTTTCCTCACTTACAGACCGCAGTAATTTCAGATTGGCAACAACATATCTTCTCCACAATAACCATCAGCACAGGTGCACCACAAGGCTGTGTGCTCAGTTTCCTGCTCTACTCGCTTTACACTTATGACTATGAGGCTAGGCACAGCTCCAATGCCATATTCAAGTTTGCTGATAACACCACTGACAGTGGCCAAATCGAAAGTAGTGATGAATCAGCATATAGGAGAGAGACTGCAAATCTGAATGAGTGCTGCCACAGCAACAATCCTTTACTCAACGTCAGCAAAGCCAAGGAGCTGATTGTTGACTTCAGGAGGAGGAAACTGAAGGTCCAGGAGGCAGTTCTCATCAGGGATTGTCACAACCAGGGTTTGCAGGCAGGCTGCACAGCAGATTTGCCAATTGTGCTGGTGAATATGCATATGTCAGCTAATTACTGTTTCATTATGGTGGTATTCAACTCCCTTCTTTGTAGCACTTGTCCAGATGTGAACAAAGCACAGCAACATTACACTGCCTGATTGCATTCGGCCTTGTCTGAGAAGGTGTTTCTATCGAGTCAACTGACGGTGAAGACTAGCAGTTTTTGTCTTGTATTTAAATATTCCTTTCGGCCAGGGTGTTGTATCTAGTTTTCCATCTGAGTTTTAGTTTACAGCCCTCATTTGGCCGAGCATTTATTGTTTTCTTTTCCCTTAAAATCCCATTCACATTAAAGTATGAATGGTTGACCCTCTTCAATGTCTCTCTCTTCACACTTGGGCCATATCCAAATGCCATGACAGGGATCAGATGTAGAGAGAGTCAGCAATTTTAAATTTCTTGGTGTTATAATTTCACAGGATCTGTCCTGGACCTGGCAAGTAAGTGTAATTATGAAGAAGGCACAGCAGCACCTCCACTTCCTTAGAAGTTTGCGAAGATGTGGCATGACATCTAAAACTTTGAGAGTCTATTTACTGATTGCATCACAACCTGGTATGGAAACACCAATGTCCTTGTACAGAAAAAGTAGTGGATATGGCCCAGTCAATCAGAGTCAAGGTCCTTCCCACCACAGAGCACAACTACATGGAACGTTGTTGCAAGAAAGCAGCACCTGTCATCCAGAACCCCCACCACCCAGGACATGCTGTCTTCTCATTGCTGCCACCGGGAAGAATGTAGAGAAGCCTCAGGACCCACACCACCAGCTTCAGGAACAGTTATTATCCCTCAACCGTCACTGTCAGGTTGGGGGAACCGGTAAGATTTTTACTGCTATGCTATAGGTACTTTGTTTCAGCAGTTTTGTAAGAATAGTCTGTGCTGCTTTCAGCTTGTTTGGGTTTGAGCTGACATTTTTTTATATACTACAGCATAGTACAGGTCCTTCAGAACACAATGTTGTGCCGACCCTCAAACCCTGCCTCCCATATAAACCCCCAGCTTAAATTCCTCCATATACCTGTCTAGTAGTCTCTTAAACTTCACGAGTGTATCTGCCTCCACCACTGACTCAGGCAGTGCATTCCACGCACCAAACACTCTCTGAGTTAAAAAACCTTCCTCTAATATCCCCCCTGAACTTCCCACCCCTTACCTTAAAGCAATGTCCTCTTGTGTTGAGAAGTGGTGCCCTGCGGAAGAGACACTGGCTATCCACTCTATTTATTCCTCTTAATATCTTGTACACCTCTATCATGTCTCCTCTCATCCTCCTTCTCTCCAAAGAGTAAAGCCCTAACTCCCTTAATCTCTGGTCATAATGCATACTCTATAAGCCAGGCAGCATCCTGGTAAATCTCCTCTGTCCCCTTTCCAATGCTTCCACATCCTTCCTATAGTGAGGTGACCAGAATTGGACACAGTACTCCAAGTGTGGCCTAACCAGAGTTTTATAGAGCTGCATCATTACATTGCGACTCTTAAACTCTATCCCTCAACTTATGAAAGCTAACACCCCATAAGCTTTCTTAACTACCCTATCAACCTGTGAGGCAACTTTCAGGAATCTGTGGACATGTACCCCCAGATCCCTCTGCTCCTCCACACTACCAAGTATCCTGCCATTCACTTTGTACTCTGCCTTGGAGTTTGTCCTTCCAAAGTTTACCACCTCACACTACTCCGGGTTGAACTCCATCTGCCACTTCCCAGCCCACTTCTGCATCCTATCAATGTCTCTCTGCAATCTTCAACAATCCTCTACACTATTTACAACACCACCAACCTTTGTGTCATCTGCAAACTTGCCAACCCACCCTTCTACCTCCACATCCAGGTCATTAATAAAAATCACGAAAAGTAGAGGTCCCAGGACAGATCCTTGTGGGACACCATTAGTCACAATCCTCCAATCTGAATGTACTCCCTCCACCACCACCCTCTGCCTTCCGCAGGCAAGCCAATTCTGAATCCACCTGGCCAAACTTCCCTGGATCCACGCCTTTTGACCTTCTGAATAAGCCTACCATGTGGAACCTTGTCAAATGCCTTACTAAAATCCATATAGATCACATCCACTGCACTACCCTCATCTCTATGCCTGGTCACCTCCTCAAAGAACTCTATCAGGCTTGTTAGACATGATCTGCCCTTCACAAAGCTGTGCTGACTGTCCCTGATCAGACCATGATTCTCTAAATGCTCATAGATTCCATCCCTAAGAATCTTTTCCAACAGCTTTCCCACCACAGACGTAAGGCTCACTGGTCTATAATTACCCGGACTATCCCTACTACCTTTTTTGAACAAGGGGACAACATTCGCCTCCCTCCAATCCTCCAGTACCATCCCCATGGACAACCCGGACATAAAGATCCTAGCCAGAGGCTCAGCAATCTCCTCCCTTGCCTCGTGCAGCAGCCTGGGGAATATTCCGTCAGGCCCCAGGGACTTATCCGTCCTAATGTATTTTAACAACTCCAACGCCTCCTCTCCCTTAATATCAACATGCTCCAGAACATCAACCTCACTCATATTATCCTCACCATCATCAAGTTCCCTCTCATTGGTGAATACCGAAGAGAAGTATTCATTGAGGACCTCGCTCACTTCCACAGCCTCCAGGCACATCTTCCCACCTTTATCTCTAATCGGTCCTATCTTCACTCCTGTCATCCTTTTTTTCTTCACATAATTGAAGAATGCCTTGGGGTTTTCCTTTACTCTACTCGTCAAGGCCTTCTCATGCCCCCTACTTGCTCTTCTCAGCCCCTTCTTAAGCTCCTTTCTTGCTTCCCTATATTCCTCAATAGAACCATCTGATCCTTGCTTCCTAAACCTCATGAATTCTGCCTTCTTCCACCTGACTAGATTTTTCACATCACCAATGGTTCTTTCACCCTACCATTCTTTATCTTCCTCACCGGGACAAATTTCTCCCCAACATCCTGCAAGAGATCTCTAAACGTCGACCGCATGTCCATAGTACATTTCCCTGCAAAAACATCATCCCAATTCACACCCGCAAGTTCTAGCCTTATAGCCTCATAATTTGCCCTTCCCCAATTAAAAATTTTCCTGTCCTCTCTGATTTTATCTTTTTCCATGATAATGCTAAAGGCCAGGGAGCGGTGGTCACTGTCCCCCAGATGCTCACCCACTGAGAGATCTGTGACCTGACCTGGTTCATTACCTAGTACTAGATCTAGTATGGCATTCCCCCTAGTCGGCCTGTCCACATACTGTGAATAAATATGTGATTTCAAGAAAATAAACAAAATATTTAAGACATTCAATGGGTAAGCATTGGAGGGAGAAACAAATTTACACTGTCAGTCTGTGACTTTTTAGTTCTGATTAAAGATGATCAACTGAAACCTTTTAACAAATGTTGTATCACTGCAATGTCACTCAAAATTAATGAGATAAGAGGCATTCATTTTTAACTGTGGCTGACACCATATTCCTATCAGGATGGTAGAGTTGGAAGAAGGTTCTAGAGAATGCAGGGTGGGAGCTGGGAGAATACAGGAGGGAAGATGCCATCGCTGTTTCACAAGGCGCTTTGTGCAGATGAATGGCTTTGAGGAGGAGGGACTGATACTCCCATGGAAGAGCCTGTGTGTTCAAGATGGATTTTGAGCAACGTTCGGAAGGTGGTGTGTGCTTTCACACAGGCTGATGGTCCAGCTCGTGAGTTACAAACAAGCTCAAGATCTGAGCTCCACCATGCACATGTGACTGTTTAAGTATAATGGGCCCCTGTTATTTTTTTCTTTCTTTCCTTTAATAACTGTCTGCTTAAGTTAACATTCTTAAATATATTTCTTATTAATTGTATGCAGTGTACGATCTGTTATTTCTTGCTGGTGGCAGTAAATTGCACAGCATTTGCACAAACTGAGGTTTGGGTGGGTGAGACATCCCAACCTTATGGATTTGGTGGGACCAAAGTCATATACACCCCAGACATACAAAGCCTGAGAAAGGTGGGTTTCTCACCATGGAATACAGTGGCTGTTAGCGAGGGGCTAACAAGTCGCATTTCCAGAGATGTCCAGTAAAAGGGGGTTTCGTATTTATTTATTTTCTCTTTCATACTCATCGTTCAGTTGTTGTCCTTTGCACATTGTTTGTTTGTTCATCTGTCTAGTTGGGTGCAATCTTACAATGACCCTATTGTGTTTGTTTGATATACTGTGTACACCCGCAAGAAAATGAATCTCGGGGTTGTATATGGTGATATATATGTACTTTAATAATAAATTTACTTTGAACTATTGAACTTTGAAATATGTCATTTTAAGTATCAAAAGTAATCTGTGAATGGTCCTGATGAAGGGTCTTGACCTAAAACAGGGGTATCAAACTCATTTTAGGTCACAGGCTGGATTGGGCAAAATGCGACTTCACGCGGGCCGGATCAGTTGTGTACGCACGAATGCACGCATGCGTGCTCCCATATCTTTCGTTGCCTTCATTTTTTTCAACCTGCTCTCATGTGTCTCATTCTCTGCTATAACTACAAACTGCTTCACTTTACGAATTTCGTTTCTTATGAAGAAGACCGCCTAGCAAGCATTATTTTTATAATTGGTATTAACTTGCAGTCGTAGGCTACAAGAAAATTGTGATGAGAGAGAGAAAAAACAATGCTCTTTTGGCTAAGATTGTTTTGGGAGCCACACTCTTTCCATTAATAAACCATTTGAAATCAAACATTAGCAGATACAAATGTAGACCAAACAAAACAAATTGTAAATGTAGGCTACGCAACTGCACCTAATTTTTATTAGCCTGCTTCCGGCAATCAAACTCAGACAATGAACACAGTTAGCCTCTAATTTTTATTGAAGTGATCACATTTACAATAATAGTACAGTCATAAAATGAATGAATCACAATATTATGACACTCAATATTTCATAATGCATTTTGCTTACATGTCGCAGTGCATCGAAGAGTGTCACTCATTTTTCACTTGCTGCTTCCAGACACCTGACATCTCTTGGCTTTAACCAGCCTGTCAACATCAGGGACCAGTTTCAGGGCAGTTGTGATTTTCATAATGTCATTTAGATGTCTGTTTGTCAGCTGTGAGTGCAGTTTGGATTTGTTAATGTTCATTATGGAGAACGCCTGCTCACAGAGATATGTTGTCCCGAACATGCAAAGGATCTTTGAGGCAAAGTCTGTCATCTTGGGGTACATCGGTCCCAGGTATTGATAGAATGAGTCCAGACCCACCATCTCAAATTTATATTTCAAAGCCGAGTTACACTGAATTTCAATTAGTTCCATTTGGAGTTCCTCCAGCACATCTGATGCTGCGTTGACGGCAAACGGCGAGCAAAATAGTGAGAATAGCTGAGTGAAGACTTGGAAACGATTCTGAAGCTCACTTTTCAGCCGTGATATTTTGTCCTTGTACTTGTCCATATTGTCATTATTCCCATGAGCGACACGCACAGACTGCAAAGAGGGGAAATGAGCTGGGTTGCTCCGGGATAGTTGCATCTCCCACAGCCTAATTTAATTTGAAAGGCGCAAATGCTGTTGTAGTATTCCGTAACAAGTTTGTTACGGCCTTGCATGTTAACATTAAGCATGTTTAAGTGCTCTGTTAAATCCACCAAAAATGCAAGATCATGAAGCCCGTCTGGATCATCCAACTCTGTCACTGGCTTCCCTTTCTTGTTCATGAGTAGTCCAATTTCCGCATGTAATTGAAAAAAACGTTTGAGCACAACCCCTCTGCTCAACCAGCGGACTTCAGTGTGGTAGGGTAGGCCGTGTCCAATATTATTTTCAGACAAAAGAGTGTCAAATTGCTGATGGTTGAGTCCCTTGGCTCTAATAAAATTAACCGTTTTGATTACTACATCCATGACATTGTCCATTTTCAGGGTCCTGCTACATAACGCCTCTTGGTGTATAATACAATGAAAATTCCGGAATTCCTGCTCTGGATTCCCTGTCTGAACTGTCTCTCCGAGTTTCACAACAACACCTGCCTTTTCCCCGACCACGGACGGTGTGCCATCAGTTGCCACGCTGACAGCGTGACTCCAGTCAACCCCCACTCTGTCCAAGGCCTTAACGAGGCTGGAGAAAACATCGTTTGCCATTGTGGTGTTTATCATGGGCACCATCTCCACAAACTCCTCGGTGACGGTCAAAGATGCATCAACACCATGAATAAATATTCCCAGTTGAGCTACATCAGTCAAGTCGGTGCTCTCATCAACTGCAACAGAGAAGGCTTCACTTTGTCTTTTAGTTGACTGTTCAAATCTCCTGCAAGGTCTCCGATTCTCTCTGCCACAGTATTTCTTGACAAGCTGATTTTACCAAAAGCCTGTCTCTTCTCAGGGCACACCAGCTCAGCCGCTGTCAGCATGCATGCTTTGATGAATTCCCCTTCTGAGTATGGCTTCAACGCAGCAGCTATTTTGTTGGCTTTGACAGCTCCATCATGAGTTTCTCGACTTTTGGTTAACACTGATTGCTGTTTTTTCAGAGCTGCTTCAAGCTTGTTTACCTTTTGCATTCTGAGTCGTCCTGCGTACTTGTCATATTTTTCTCCTTGTGACGTTTCATAGTGTCATTTGATATTGTACTCTTTTGCCACAGCCACTTGTTGTGAGCAGATCAGACACACAGGTTTGGCGTTGACCTCACAGAAGAAAAAAACAATCTTTCCAATTATTGTTGAATATCCAACCTTCGATGTCAACTTTTCTTTTCTTGGAAAACATTTTGAACCACAGCAGCAAACAGTCTCAGCCTTGCTACAGATGTTACTTACCTGAATACTCCATGTGTTTATACTGTGTCTGACGACGTAAGTGGGGCCCTAGTGGTCTTCAGTGCAGGGTGGTAGGTGCTTGTGCACAGCGGGGGGTTAACTGCCGCCTATTGTTTTCTAAGTACACACAACAAGCTGCCCGTGCAGCAGGTAGCACAGGCAGCGGTGGGAGAGAGACCGGCTGCCGTACAGGTACATAATAAATGGTCATGAATATACTTCTTTTTCCCCCAAATCATCCCGTGAATTGGATTGGTCCCCTTCACCAGTTGGATGCGGCCCGTGGGCCAGTAGTTTGACACCCCTGGCCTAAAACATCAACTCTTTATTCCCTTCCATAGATGCTGCCTGATCTTCTGAGTTCCTCCAGTGTTCCTTTGGATTTCCAGCATCTGCAGAATCTCTTGTGTTTAAAATTAATCTTTATTCTGAGAATTGTCACTCTTTGGACAAAATTACTGCTGGACATAGGATAGGAGCGGCGCTCTGGTAATACTTTACATCAACAGCTATAGATCAGGGTTCAATCCCTCCAGTGTCTGTTTATTTTTTTTACGTTTGTACGTTTCCTCTGTGACTGTGTGGCTTTCCTTTGGGTGTTCCTGTTTCCTCCCACGTTCCAAAGACGTGGGTTAGGGTCATTGACTTGTGGACATGGTATGTTGGCGCCAGAAGCTTGGTGACATTTGTGGGCTGCTCCAGCACATCCTTGATGCAAGCAATGCTTTTCACTGTATATTTTGATCTAACTGTGATAAATAAAGCTAAGAAACAGAGGAAATACAACGGTTTATGTGAAAATAGTTCATTCCTAAAGAAGAAAGATCTGGTGAAAAATGGTGAGACAGTTAACATCTGAGGTTGCATGGAATGCCATTGTTTGATGGACTTATTTTGGAGGGAGGTCCCAGGGCTGATCTTGACCCCAGATGGCTGAAGAAGATTATTCCAGCGAACAATGTGACCAAGGGCGACATCCTTCAGGTAGTTTATGAAACTAGTTCTTTTTCTTTCAAATGTGAATCTGCTACTATTGGAGCCTGTGATCTACATTTAGATGGTTGTTTGTTTGGTTTTTTTGGGGGTCAATTGGGCGATCTGGTACTTTGCTGTCTCTGAGGAAGTTTGGTGAGGTTGCAAACCATGATAAAGTCCATTTCCTACCTATTAACGTGTCAAGGAAGATTGAAATCATTGAGGACATGTTATGGCAGGCACCTGACCACACCAGCTTCATGTCTCTGTCTCTGTCTCTGTCTGTCTCATAATTGACATGGTTTGTAGATTGGATTCTGTAGTTCACATTATGCTGTGTTTCTGGTTGCTTCGTTTTCATTGTTTTCTGTGCGATTTTGATCGGGATGGACTGACTCTGTGGCCTGGAGTCAACAGACAACACAGCACTGGATTGATCTGAATGGAGCCAAAATGAAAATTCCTGGACTGTTTCAATGACTTGTGGTTTGCTTGTGGTTTATATTCTGTGGTTTTCGCTCATTCTTTAAGCCATATGTGTAATTTGTTCTTTAGGTTTTGGGGTTTTGATGCTTTTCTTTGGTTTTCATGGTTCCATGGTTTTTCTCGGGTGTCTGTGGGAAGTTGAATCTCAGGGTTGTTTAGTGCATACATTGATAATAAATGTACTTTGAATCTTTGATTCTTTTGGTAATCCATCACTATCATTTCTTTCCCCCCAGGGTAAGTGTTTATGTGCCTAATGGTCAATCTGAATGCTGTGGTCCATGTCAGGTATCATTCTGAAGCAATGACTTCATAGATAGTGTATTAATGGATTACCTGAAATAAGAAGCTACCTTCAAGATATCAAACCTGTACCCAATTTAATGGGACCCTTTGACTCGTCCCATTGAAACTACAGAGGGGAAGACAATTGATGAATGTTCCAGCTATTGGCACATTGTTAAAGGTGGATCCCTGCAACTTAATGCACAATGCAAGACAGATCTCTGGATTTCTTAACCTTCTGGTTATTTGTATATTCATGGAGCCACCTCTCGTACTGTAACAAGTGTGTTTAGATTTTGAAACAGACGCCAGTGGTAGTTGTCTGTCATATGAGACAATGACAAGAAACCTGTACGTACGGGAGAGTTTTTAAAGCCTGGGGCAGATCCACTTCACGACCTCAGAAGTCTGGGTCCACTGGTATGGGTAGTCGTCACAAACTGGGTCTTCCTTGGCTACAGTGGATCACCAGGACTTCTATGCCTCGTCATGCACTTCACTCTCCACGGAGAGTTGCAGAAACCACATTCCTGGCCATTAGATCTCACTGTAGATCTCATCCACCCAGTCTTCCACAACTGATTCATAGCTAGAACAGGCATGTCCCTACCTCACCAGGGTATGAGGCTCACTGGTTACCCTCACCTAGTTTAGCTCACCTGTTGAAGTGGTGTACCGCGGTGTGGCCACTGTCGCATGCATATTGCTCCGATGAGATGAGAGCCAAGTGTTCAGTGGGGACCAAGTTGAGTGAGTTGCCTCAGACTGGACAGGACAAGCCCCTTCACCAGTGGTACCACTCTCGCTGAACATCCATACTTCAGTATTGAATATTCCAAGGGGTTCTACCAGTTGGGATGTGCCACCACTGTAATTGGGTAATTCTACAAATTTACCTGACTACATTCAAAATGTTAAAATTACGTAGTTGATCACAGCAATTGAAACTGTAGTTAATCATTTATTATTACCTTTGTGTTGATGTCAGGAGAAAGAAATTTTCCCATTTGTATTTTTTTTATTTCCCAGTTGTAGCTTCCAAGTTACTCAGTTCTAGTTCAGTCACAACAGTCCTGGGCTACGCAGAATAAGTTTGTTGCTGGCTAGGTGTGTTGAAAGTCCTGTTTCTGTGCCCTTGTACAATGTCTTTCAATACCATGAGATCCACCTCAAATTTATCTCACTTCAGTGAGTCATAGGGACAATGTAGAAGTGAATTGCCCATCTCTCAAATAGAGCATTTATTTAATTTGTATCATAGAGGTGCTCTCAACATCTCAACAATTAAACTATATGTGCTGATGTCTGTTTCCTGAAACTAACTTGGCTTAGTTCTTTGAAGTATGCAAAGATTTGGCATGTCAGCTAAAACTTTGACAAGCTTCTATAAATGCACAGTGAAGAGTATCCCTGATTAGTTACATCACAGGCTGGTGTGGGAACACCAATGCCCTTGAACAGAAAAGCCAACAAAAAGTACTGGATGCAGCCCAGTCCATGAGGAAAACCTGCCACCATTGAGCACATCTACAAGGATTATGGTAACATTAAAGCAGCATCCATCATCGAGGAGCCCCACATCCAGGCCATGCTCTCTTCTTGCTGCTGCTGTCAGGAAGGAACATACAGGAGCCTCAGGTCTCATACACCAGGTTCAGAAGCAGTCATTATTCCTCAACCATCAGGCTCCTGAACTACCATGGATAACTTCACTCACCTCTACACTGAACTGATTTCACAATCTATGGACTTACTTTCAAAGACTTTACAACTCGTATCTCAATTTTATTTATTACTTTGTATTATTATTGCAGTACTGTGCAAAGGTCTTAGGCACATGTTTAAAAAAATCTTTACAACAAGAAGATGGTTTCAAAAGTAATGAAAAGTTCCTAAATAATAAAAAAGTCATAAAGAGCAGTAAACTGTAAAAAAAAACCCTAAACCAAATAAATATTTAGTGTGACCACACTTTTCCTTAAAACTGCATCAATTCTCTTAGGTGTGCCTCATGCAGTTTTATCGGAAAATCAGCTGGTAAGTTTGTTACAAGTATTCTGAAGAACTTGCCACAGTTCTTCTGCAGACTTTGCCTGTCTCATTTGCTTCTCTCCCTCCAGGTAATCCCCAGACAGACTCAGTGTTGTTCAGATCAGGGCTCTGTCAAGGCCATACCATCTGGAGTCATTTAAAATCCACAATGCCTAAGACTTTTGCACGTTGGTATTCCTTTTGTATTTGTACAAGTTGATTGTCTTTGTTCAATGCTTACTTGTCTGTTTTTGTTGGTGTGTAGTTTTTAAATAACTCTATTGTGTTTCTTTGTACCTACTGTGAATGCCCATAACAAATGAATCTCTGAGTGATATATCTACTTTACTTTGAACTTTGATGTATTTCTGATTAATATTCACAGGAATCTTAGTAAAACAGTTTGTGTCAGTTTACTACGTTGTTTCACAGTTCAGTGTTCCTAATTAAAGTTTCTTGCTCATCTTCTGTGGCCAATTTCACAATTTCCTAAAAGACTTCGTAAAGCTGGCTTTAGAATGTCCTCAGTTTTCCTCAGACTGACACCAGTACAATAGAGGAAATTAACTCAACAGTGATAGTAAAAATCAAGGGTTACTGGTCAAAATCTTTCGTAACTGCCTGGTGTTTCAACTTCATTCAGTAGAACCTCCTAGAAGTCTGTCAGAATTGATTGATTGGTGGTAGAGGTGGTTGCATACATCAGAGGCTCTGCTTGTCTTGTTTAGCTGATAATGTCTAACGGTTTTTATCAGTCTTGTTGGTCTGCAATCACTTCCACATAGTACTGGTCACTGAGGTTTTTACTAATCTAGAAACAGGAATTGGGCCAGTTTAAGACATTTCCTAGTAAATGATGCTATATTTGTCTTCCACAATGTTTCAGTACTTTAGTACTCAGGGGATTAAGGTTGAATACTCAAGTCTTTGGTTTTGATTTTAAGGCTAAGATCTTTTTTTAAAAAGTGTAAGATTCAGCTTTGAATAGATGTGCATAAAAGTCAAAATTTGTCTTTTTCACAGTTAATAATCTCACGATGCTCAGCAGAACAACATCAAATACAACCAGCAACAAAACAATAACAGCAAAGTAAACCCCATTGCTCCCTCCCTCCCTCCCACCCACTCACATACATTGTCTTCCAATACAAGGACAGACCCTCTCCCGCCTCCAGGCACCAGTGGATTCAAACTCACATAACTTGAGTTTTTGACCTCCTCAGCAGATTAAAAAAAATTTCCTCCTACCCATTCCAAAAGGACAGAATAGAAGCCCTTGAATGTTTAATCCAACATATCATAAACATTTGGAAATATTCACCACTTATTTTATGATTAAACTTTTTCCAGTGAATTTCTTCAAAAACATACATGAGAACTCAACTGAGTCCTGAAGAAGGTTCTCGAACTGAAATGTAAACTGTTTATTTCCTTCCATAGATGCTGATTTGCTCCAGCGTTTTGTGTGTGTTACTTTAGACAAGAATGACTCTTTTATGGTCAATTTAGTTTGAAAGCCCATTCTTATTTGAATTTAGATTGCATTATTTTTTCTGTAGATTTAATGGAATATTAACTATTCAAGTATATTCAATGTCATTTCCAGTATACAAGTGTACAGGAGAATGAAATAACTCTTACTCCGGATTCAATGCAGCACAAGAAAAACACATTAAGATAAAGAACACAATTATAAAAGAAACAATAAATATAAATAAGTAGGTTATATACACACATAGATTGAGTAAATAAAGTGACGGAAGGCATAGGGTTGTCTGGACATCAGATGACTGCAGGAAATGATAAAGATGTGGTGGGGGTGGGGTGGGTTAGTGAGTGGAGCTGTTGATCATCCTTACTGCTTGGGAAAGTAACTGATTTGAACCTTGGGGACCTGGCGTGGATGCTATGTAGCCCCTCCTTGATGGGAATGGGGCAAACAGTTCATGAGCAGAGTGAGTGGGATCCTTTATGATCTTACTAGCCTTTTTTTGGAACCTTTCTGTATATATGTCCTTGATGGCATGCAGACTAGTGCCAGTGATACACTGGGCAGTTTTGGCTCCTCATTGTAGAGACTTCCTGTCTGCCACAGTGCAGTTTTCATACCAGTTTTCACAGTGATGCAGCTTGTCAGGATGCTCTCAATTGCACATCTGTAAAAGGCCAAGAGTATATATGTGCATAGTCCAGCTTCCTCCTGCCTTCAGAAAGTAAAGACATTGAGCTTTCTTTGAATGTGTAAGAAATGTGCTGGGATTATGAGAGGTTGTGCGAGATGTACGTTCACAGGAATTTGAAACTGCTGACAGTTTCCACTGTTATGCTAGCAATGTGAGAAAGAGAGACTGACAGAGAGCTGCTGTCTCACCATTTTTCACCAAATCTATTATCTACTGTTCTTATCTTTGCCCTATTCTTTCTGTTGCTCTCTGAAACTTTCATTATCCTCCCAATTCACTTCTACCCTACTGCATTGTTTCCATGATAATAATTTTCTGTTCCCTTCTAATTCACTTCTTTCAGTTTCTCTTCCTCCAAGACTTTTTTTTGCTGATTTCTCAGTTGGAAACATTGGAACACTATCTGACCTATGGCTGTTGCTGAGCTCTTAAGGGATGGAAATAACACATAGAAAGAAACATGCACATGAAGTTGAGAATGTTGCAAGTGGGCGTAGCTGACAATAAACTGAAAAGTCTCACACATAGTAACACCACATGGACAGTCCCGGCTATGAAAGGAAGAGTGTTGGGCATGGGGCTAGTAACATCATCCTGTAAAATCTCAGCACTACAGAAACACAAACAGAAGCTCCAAAGAGCTCATTGCTGGGAAAGGAAGGATCTTCACCTAAACAGATTGTGAGAATGGGCATAGAAGTGGCAGATGGAATAGAGTGTAGAGAAGCATATGATCATGCACTTTGATACAAGGAATAAAGGTGTAGACTAATTTATAAGTGGGGAGAAAATTCAAAAAGCCAAGGTGCAAAGGGACTTGGGAGTCCTCATGCAGGATTCTCTAAAGGTTATCAGATTTGGGCCCCTTATCTAAGAAAGTATGAGTTAATATTGGAGAGGATTCAAAGGAGGTTCACAAAAATAATTCCAGGAATGAAAGGCTTATCATATAAGCCTCTATCCTTCACCATTCCCCATTCTTGTTTCCCTCTCACACTTTCTCTTCTTACTTGGCCATCACCTCCCTCTAGAGTTTCTCCCCCTTCCCTTTCTTCGATGGTCTTCTGTCCTGTCCTATCTAATTACCCCTTCTCTAGCTCTTCATTTTATTCACCAACCAACGTCACAGCTCTTTACTTCACCCTCTCCTCCTCTCCCAGTTTCACTTATCACCTGCTACCTTGTACTTCTTCCTTCCCTCCCCTACCCTTATTGTGAGTTCTCCCCTTCCTTTCCAGTTCTGATGAGTCGCAACCTGAAATATTGACTGTTTACTCTTTTCCATAGATGCTGCCTGACCTGCTGAGTTCCTGCAGCATTTTGTGTGTGTTGCTTTGGGTGTCCAACACCTGCAGATTTTCTCGTGTCATATGAGGAATGTTTAACGGCTCTGGACCTGTACTTACTGGAGGAGGGGATTTCATTGAAACCTGTTGAAAGGACTAGATAGAGTGGAAGTGTAGAGGAATCTAGAACCAGAGGACACAACTTCAGAATAGAGGGATGACCATTTAAAAGAAGATGAGGATGATTTCTTTAGCTGAAGAGTGGTGAATCTGTGGAATTTGTTGCCACCGATGGCTGTGGAAGCCAAGTCACTGAGTGTATTTAAGGCAGAGGTTGATAGGTTCTTGATAAGTCAGGGTATGAAAGGTTATGGGGAGAAGGCAAGAGAATGAAATTGAGAGGGAAATGGATCAGCCGTTATCAAATGGTAAAGCAGAGTCTATGGGCCAAATGGCCTCGTTCTTTTGGAACTTATTTAGCCACTGGGTAGTAAATCATTGTCATAGATAGCAGTGGAGGCCAAGTTATTGGTAGTGTCTTTGGGTGTATTTACAATGGAGTTTAATAGCTTCTTTATTACTCATGGTGCCCAACACTGTGGGGTGAAAGCAGGAGAAAAGGGTAATAGGGATAATAAATCAGCCATGATAGAATGGCAGGGAAGATTCAATGGGCTGAAAGGCCTAATTCTACTCCTATGTTTTATGGTCTAAGACAAATGAAGTTATGAGGCGAAAGCAGAAGCCACAAGATCAACTTTCAGTCCAGGACTGGGTTCTCTGACACGTTGCAGTTGGCAGCCTATTGCCCAGTGAGGGTGATGGGCTTACGAAGACAAAGAAAACAACACAATCCATCAGTCAAAATCCCCCTCACCATTGAGCAGATCTACAGGGAGTGTTACCACAAGAAAGCAACTTCACGGTCAAGAATCCCCACACCCAGTTGATGGTCTCTTTTCATTGATACCATTGGGAATGAGGTAGAGAAGCCTTTGGCCCCACATCACCAGGTTCAGCAACAATTCAATCATTTGGCTCCTGAGCCAGTGTGGATAAGTGCACTCAGCCTAGCTCAGAACTGTTCCTATAATCCACAGACTTACTTTAAAGGGCTCTACACTCATGTTTATTTTATTTACACACTACATGTACAGGTAGTGTGGAACAGGTTTTTCCAGCCCAGTGAGCTGTGCCACCCAGCAAACCACCAATTTAACCCAAGCCTAATTACAATCACCCTACTACCGGGTACATCTTTGGACACTCGGAGGAAATCTGGACACCTGGAGGAAATACACACTGTAATGGGGAGAACGTACAAACTCCATACTGAAACTGTTGGAATTGAGCTCTGAACTCTGACTCCATGTATTGTAATAGCCTCGCACTTACTACTACCACGGCACCCCATGTTCTCAGTATTATTTATATATTATTATTATTATTACTTTTTTCTGCTGTTTGTCTCCTTTTGCACAGTGGCTGTTTGTCAGTCTTTGTGTGTAGTTTCTCATTCACTCTATTGTATTTGTTCTACTGTGAATGTCTGCAAGAAACTGAATCTCAAGGCAGTATATGGTGACAGATACAAGCTTTGATAACATATTTGCTCTGAACTATAAACTTTGAATTTTGATTGCCTTTATTTGACATGATCTCGGGTAACCTCATAAATGGCATTGGTTAACCAATGTAGAAACTCCATTTTATACAATGATTGTACAAATTTTAGTTCCATTGAAATTTCCTTAGTTAGTGAAGGATATATGTGTATATTAACAGTCAATCTGGCACAATATGCAGCTCCTGTCTGTAACATTTCCATCATACAAATGCCAGATACTAACCATTGTCATCAAGTAAGAGATGAGATACTTCTCTGCGATGTTCAATAACTTTGTCATGAGTAGGTTCTCCACCACTAACATCCACGGGTTAACATTGGCCAGCTAGATCAACTATATTTTTATTTATTTATTTTACATAGCGCTATGCCACAGTAACAGGCCCTTCCAGCCCAGCGAGCCCGTGCCGCCCGATTACACTCATGTGACCAATTAACCTACTAACCCGTTCCTCTTTGGACTGAGGCAAGAAATCAGAGCCCCCGGAGGAACCCATGCAGTCATGGGGAGAATGGACAAACTTCCTGAAGACTGCAGTGGGAATTGAACCTGGGTTGAAGGTACTGTAAGAGTGTCACACTAACTACTGCTCTAATTCAGATTTATTGATCACATGTACATGGAAACACACAGTGAAATATATCATTTGCATTGACAACCAATACACTCAAGGATGTTCTAGAGGGTAGCCTGCAAGAGTTGCCTCGCATTCCTGATCCATCACAGCATGCCTACCATGCTGAGAAAGCAGTGACGTGTCTTCATCTTGAAAAAGTGTCATTCATGTAGTGAAGATACTCCTGATAATGCTTTAAGTTGGTGAACATCAGTATCTCGATTCAAAACAATGAAGCGACAGTGATATCCATCCTAGCTGAGTTTGTATGTGGCTTGGAATGCTAGAACATGATGATGTTTCTATGCACACATTGTACTACTTCAGTTTGCTGGTGGAGGTCTATTTTGAGAAAGGTCTATCAAAGAAACCAAGTTGGGTTGATGCAAGGTTTCAGGTAAAAGCTATGTGCTGCATCTCTGTTGGTGACAGGAGATGTTTAGTTGGATAATGGTGCTGCTAATCAAATGTGCTGCATTGCCTTCCATGATGGCCAACGGGATGGCTTTTGAACCTATCTGCACAAGTTGCATTTCTATAAGTGGAGATACTCTTGTCTGGAAATATGTCACCTTCCTCAGTTTGCCCTGTTAATGACTAGATCCAGTATTTAGAGCATTTGGTAGTGAAGTGAAGGTCCAGACTGAAGTCTGAAGACTGATTGGAGGGCCACATAGAAGGCTGAAAATCTATCAGAAGCCCAGTTGAGGCCCGATGGCCAAGGTCCCAAGTCTGTGAACCTCTGTGGAGGTACAATGTCTGCAAATTTATGAGTCTGATGGAGGCTGAAGGACCTGTCCTGGGGTTGGAGAATTGTGTATGTGGGAGGGAAGAATGGGGCTTGATTTCCTGTGGCTTTTTTTGTCTCTTGTGTCCTGTGTTATTCTGATGAACATTCTGCACATGCTATGCTGGTACCAGAATGTGTGGTGACACTGGCAGGCCACCACTGGTACGTTGGTTGTTAATGCGAACGACGTATTTCATTGTATGTCTCTGTCTCCATGTACATGTGATAAGTGAATCTGAATCTAATATAGGTGAGAGGCTAACAGCGGTCTTGAGTCTGGGGAGGTGTATCCGAAACACAAGTTGTAGATATCAAAACAGAAGAGACTTGCCTACATCAGCATGACCAATGTGACTTGATTTCTCCAGGAAACAAGTTAGTAATTAACCCAACAGGGCTTATGTTAATGCGTGTATCTGTATCCAATGGCTTATCCAGACAAGTGTGACTCAGAAATGAAAATGCCTGGGTGAATTTCCAGAGCTGAATGTTTTAGTCCAGAAAACAATGTAATTTCTTCTGTACTTCATGTATGAAACATTGTATGAGAATGAAGTCTCTGACAAAGTTTCCAGTTACATAATTTCTACCTCATCTTTGTCAATTGTGTAACTCCTTCCTGGAATTAACATCATAGAATCAAAGAGCACCACAGTGCATAAACAAGCCATTCAGCTCAGCTAGTCCATGCCAAACTATTATTCTGCCTAGTCTCTTCCATCTGCACCTGGACCATAGCACTTCACTCCCCACATCCACGTGCTTATCCAAATTACTCTAAAATGTTGAAATCAGACCTGCATTCACTGCTTCAACTGGCAGCTCATTCTACATTCTCACCACCCTCTGCGTAGAAGCTCCCCTCAAATTTTTCACCTTTCACCCTTAACCTATGACTTCCAGATAAAGACTTACCCAATCTCAGTGGAAACAGTCTACTTGCATTTACCCAATCCATACGCCTCAAAATTTTGTATACCGCTATCAGCTCTCTCCTCATTCTACACTCCAAGGAATAAAGACCAAACCTGTTTAAACTTGCCCTATTATTCAAGTCCTGGCAACAGCTTTATAAATTTTTCTGTATTCTTTCAATCTTATTGATATCTTTCCTGTAGGTGAATAATTTAGAATAATGTTTTTGGGCAAGTTGACACAAGAAGCAAATTTACATACTGTAATGTTGAATCAGGTTTGTGCGTCTAGCAGAGACAGAAAACACTCTCTGCGAATCAGCATATTAATTATTTCTTTACAAACAGGAAAGTTTCAACCAAACATTCATGTTCCCCAAGTTACAGGCACTACAATTCTGAACGTTCAACAAACATACTTAAGTTAAAAGTGAGCACAGAGTATATCTTCCCAATGGTCTTGTCATAAATAAAGGAAGAAGAGAGCAAGCCCCTTCCACATGCTATTTTATATACCCAGGATATTTGAAACTGGACGCCAGGCATCTATCCAATGGGAAAAACAGCCGCACCTTCTAAACTAACCATTAAAACTGAAACGGCTTTCGACAAAGGGGTGAGTTAGTAAGTTTGCTGCTGACATGAAGGTTGGAGGTGTTGTGGATAGTGTGGAGGGCTGTCAGAAATTACAGCGGGATATTGATAGGATGCAAAACTAGGCTGAGAAGTGGCAGATGGAGTTCAACCCGGATAAGTGTGAAGTGGTTCATTTTGGTAGGTCAAATATGATGGCAGAATATAGTATTAATGGTACGACTTTTGACAGTGTGGAGGATCAGAGGGATCTTGGGGTCCGAGTCCATAGGATGCTCAAAGCAGCTGCGCAGTTTGACTCTGTGGTTAAGAAGGTATACAGTGTATTGGCCTTCATCAATCGTGGAACTGAATTTAGGAGCCGAGAGGTAATGTTGCAGCTATATAGGACCCTGGTCAGCCACCACTTGGAGTACTGTGCTCAGTTCTGGTCGCCTCACTACAGGAAGGATGTGGAAAACATAGAAAGGGTGCAGAGGAGATATAGAAGGATGTTGCCTGGATTGGGGACCACGCCTTATGAAAACAGGTTGAGTAAACTCGGCCTTTTCTCCTTGGAGTAACGGAGGATGAGAGGTGACCTGATAAAGGTGTATAAGATGACGAGAGGCATTGATCGTGTAGATAGTCAGAGGCTTTTTCCCAGGGCTGAAATGGTTGCCACAAGAGGACACAGGTTTAAGGTGCTGGGGAGTAGGTACAGAGGAGATGTCAGGGGTAAGTTTTTTTACTCAGAGTGGTGAGTGCGTGGAATGGGCTGCCGGCAACGGTGGTGGAGGTGGATACGATAGGGTCTTTAGGGTCTTTTAAGAGACTTTTAGATAGGTACATGGAGCTTAGTGAAGTAGAGGGCTATAGGTAAGCCTAGTAATTTCTAAGGTAGGGACATGTTCTGTACAACTCTGTGGGCCAAAGGGCCTGTATTGTGCTGTAGGTTTTCTATGTTTCTAGTCAGAATAAGGCACATCCCCACAGAACACATACACTCAGTGGCCATTTTATTATGCATAGGAGGTAGCTAATTAAGTGGCCATGTAGTGTATTTCTATATGCATTGCTGTAGCTCATCCACTTCAAGATTTGACGATTTGTGTGTTCAGAGATGCTCTTCCGCACACCATTGTCATAGCACGTGATTATTTGAGTTACTGTTGCCTTCTTGTTAGCTGGAACCAGTTTGGCCATTCTCCTCTGACCTCTCTCATTATCATGGCATTTTCACCCACAGAAAGGCCCAAAAAACTGCATTGTTTTTTGTTTTTCACACCATTCTCTGTAAACATTAGAGTCTGTTGTGCGTGAAAATCCCATGACATCAACAGCTTCTGAAAGCTTACTCCTCGCCATCGAGTCCATCTACAAGGAGCACTGCCACGAGAAAGCAGTATTCATCATCAGTGACTCACACCATCTAGGCCATGCTCTCTTCTTGCTGCTGCCATCAGGCAGGAGATATAGGAGCATGAGGTCCCACACCACCGGGTTCAGGAGATATAGGAGCATGAAGTCCCACACCACTGGGTTCAGGAGATATAGGAGAATGAGGTCCCACACCACCGGGTTCAGGAGATATAGGAGCATGAGGTCCCGCACCACCGGGTTCAGGAGATATAGGAGGATGAGGTCCCGCACCACCGGGTTCAGGAGATATAGGAGCATGAGGTCCCGCACCACCGGGTTCAGGAGAAGTATCAAGCTCTGAACCACTGTGGATAATATTTACTCACCTCAACACTGAATTCATTCCACAACCCATGGACTCACTTTCAAAGACTCTACAGCTCACAATTTTTTACTATTTTACTATTTATTTATAATAATTATTATTATTATATTGCATTTGCACAGTTTCTTTGGCACAATGGTTAATTGTCAGTTTTTGTTTGTGTGTAGTTTTCAAATTATTCTATTGTATTAGTTTGTTCTTCAATTCAAGTACATTTATTATTAAAGGCAACTCCTCTGCTTGCACCTTTGGAAACAGCTCTATTCCTATCTTTAATATCTCTATTTTTTCCCTTTCAGGGTTCTTTTGAAGACCCTGACCTGGAGTTCCACGCTGACTTCGGTTCTTTGAAGGAATGGAACCCACTCTCGGGGTCTCACAACTGACCGTTATTCGATATACCAAGGGTGTGGCCTAGAAGATAAGCTCGTTTTTGGAGTTCTGGGATTTTGTGGCTCTGGAAGTGTGCGTACTCGTGGTCGGTGTCTCTGCTGGAAATCAGTGTGTTATGGGAGTACACGGAAGATCAAAAGCAGCAAGCTGGCTGTGTGCCCAGAGACCCGAGTTCTTTGGGCAAAGAGCTCGGAAAAAGTGACGCAACAGACTTTTAACATCATAAACTGGTGAGTTGTTTTGTTATGTCTCCCCTCTCGTTATAAAACAGGGACACCTCTTTTTCCCTTATTAGGGAGAGAGAGAGAGCCAGTGGTATGTCGAATTATCGGGTTAACAAGTAGTCTTTGGGGTACTGCATGTCTGTGTCTTTATTGATGCTTTGCTGCACGCGTAAGTGCTCAGTGGGGGGTGCTGATGCTTTCTTTGCTGTTGGGGGAGGGGGGGTCATTTTCTTGCTGCTGCTTATGTGTGGGGGGGTCTTTGGGGTTCTAACATTTAACTGTCATTTATTCTTTGGGGCACTCCTCTGTTTTCGTGGATGGTTATGAAGAAAAAGAATTTCAGGATGCATACAGTATTGTATACATTTCTGACATTAAATGTACCTTTTGAAACCTTTGAATATATAAATTATAAAACTGTAAGATTTAGAAGATTATAAAGCTAGCAGAAAGGACCTTAAGAAAGAAATGAGGAGAGCCAGGAGGGACCATGAGAAGCCTTGGTGGACAGGATTAAGGGAAAGCCCAAGACATTCTACAGCTATGTGAAGAACAAGAGGATGAGACATGAGAGAATAGGACCAATCAAGTGTGACAGTGGAAATGTGTGTATGGAACCGGAGGAGATAGCAGAGGTATTAATGAATACTTTGCTTCAGTATTCACTACGGAAAAGGATCATGGCAATTGTAAGGATGACTTAGAGCAGACTGAAAAGCTTGAGCATATAGATATTAAGAAAGAGGATGTGCTGGACCTTTTGGAAAGAATCAAGTTGGATAAGTCACCGGGACCGGATGGGATGTACCCCAGGCTACCGTGGGAAGCAAGGGAGGAGATTTCTGTGCCTCTAGCGATAATCTTTGCATCATCAATGAGGACGCGAGAGGTTCCAGAGGACTGGAGGGTTGCGAATGTTGTTCCCCTATTCAAGAAAGGGAGTAGGGATATCCCGGGAAATTATAGGCCAGTGAGTCTTTCTTCAGTGGTTGGTAAGTTGATGGAGAAGATCCTGAGAGGCAGGACTTATGAATATTTGGAGAGGCGTAATATGATTAGGAATAGTCAGCATGGCTCTATGAAAGGCAGGTCGTGCTTTACGAGCCTGATTGAATTTTTGGAGAATGTGACAAAACACATTGATGAAGGTAGAGCTGTAGATGTAGTGTATATGGATTTCAGCAAGGCATTTGATAAGGCACCCCATGCAAGGCTTATTGAGAAAGTAAAGAGGCATGGGATCCAAGGGGACATTGCTTTGATGATCCAGAACTGGCTTGCCCATAGAAGGCAAAGAGTGGTTGTAGACGGGTCATATTCTGCATGGAGCTCAGTGAACAGTGGTGTGCCTCAGGGATCTGTTCTGGGACCCCTACTCTTCGTGATTTTTATAAATGACCTGGGTGAGGAAGTGGAGAGATGGGTTAGTAAATTTGCTGATGACACAAAGGTTGGGGGTGTTGTGGATAGTGTGGAGGGCTGTCAGAGGTAACAGCAGGACATTGATAGGATGCAAATTTGGGCTGAGAAGTGGCAGATAGAGTTCAATCCTGATGAGTGTGAGGTGGTTCATTTTTGCAGGTCAAATATGATGACAGAATATAATATTAATGGTAAGACTCTTGGCAGTGTGGAGGATCAGAGGGATCTTGAGGTCTGAGTCCATAGGACACTGAAAGCTGCTGCACAGTTTGACTCTGTGGTTAGGATGGCATAAAGTGTATTGGCCTCATCAATGGTGGGATTGAGTTTAGGAGCCAAGAGGTAATGTTGCAGCTATATAGGACTTTGGTCAGACCCTACTTGAAGTACTGTGCTCCATTCTGGTTGCCTCACTATAGGAAGGATGTGGAAACCATAGAAAGGGTGTATAGGAGATTTACAAGGATGTTGCTTGGATTGGGGATCATGCCTTATGAGAATAGGTTGAGTGAACTCGGCCTTTTCTCCTTGGAGCGATGGAGGATGAGAGGTGACCTGATAGAGGTGTACAAGATAATGAGAGGCATTGATCGTGTGGATAGTCAGAGGCTTTTACCCAGGGCTGAAATGGCTAGCATGAGAGGGCACAGTTTTAAGGCGCTTGGAAGTAGGTACAGAGAGAAGAATGGGCTGCTGGCGGCAGTGGTGGAGGCAGATACGATAGGGTCTTTTAAGAGACTCCTGCATAGGTACATGGAGCTTAGAAAAATAGTGTGCTATGGGTAACCCCAGGTAATTTCTAAGGCAAAGACATGTTTGGCACAGCTTTGTGGGCCGAAGGACCTGTATTGCGCTGTAGGTTTTCTCTGTTTCTAGTTGTTTGCTCACAGGTAGCCAGACAGCAAGAGTGCCGAAATGACCCAATTAAAGAAAGAAAAGAATAAAAATAAACATAGAAGACTAACACACAATATGCAAGAGAAAGAGAAACAATCATGCAATTAGTTGAAGGAACCAACTCCATTCCGAACCAAAACTGTGTCCTCAGATCCGAATCTCGGAGCAGCCCAGGCCAGGCCCAAAGCCTTGCTTATCAGGTCATCATATTAGCAGGCATGGAGCACAGCAACCGGGGCATGGAGCACTGTGGAGTTGACCATTGCAGAGAACACATGAAACTGGCTCTCGCCTTGGATCCTAAAAACCCTGTCTTTTCAGTCTATCCGGCCGGCCTTTAAATTGAACTAACAATAGAATAGCAAAAGGCTCTGGCACCTTGGAGATAGGATTAAAAAGATCATGGAGAGCAAGTGAAATTGTACTAGGACCCAGCTGCAGCAAAAGGCGTCGGGGCTAAACCACGTCACATAGCGACTGGCTCTGGGCCCATATTTCGTCGCCCAGCCCGAAGCTGCTCCCAAGCTCTTCAAATAGCTCAGCGCCCAAAGTCATCCAACCTCACTCCCAGGCCAGTTGAACAGCCTATGCCTGCAAGAAGAACAATCTGAATGATCAAAATTCAAGGTATATTTATTATCAATGTACTGTACATCTGTCACCATATACAATCCTAAGATTCATTTTGATGAGGGCATGCTCACTAAATCCAAAATAGAATAATAAGCAATGAAAGACCACATCAACTTGGGCGTTCGACCAGTGTGCAAAAGACAACAAACTGTGCAACTAACAGAAAAAAATAATAATATGTACACATTAAATATCAAGAACATGAGATAAAGAATCCCTGAAAGTGAGTCCATAGGTTGTAGGAATATCTCAACGATAGTGCAAGTGAATTTGAGTGAAGTTATCACCTTCTGCTCAAGAGAGGCAGTATATGGTGACATATACAGACTTTGATAATAAATTTACTTCGAACTTTGAATACTGCATTAAAACTTGACCAGTATGGTTCTCAATGGAAGCTGCCTGCATAGATGACAATTGCCGTGCCTTTGCTCCTAAGGAGCATGGGAAGTGAGTTATAGCATCAAAGCTGCTGTGGCAGTGAGATCCAACGTGGGGAGAGGCGCAGTAAGAATACATATCCCCCGTGTGTGTGGCAACACTTATTCCACAACTGTCCTCCCTGATAGAGTTTCATGTCACTCACACTCCACTGTGAAGCACAAGTCAATTACCCTGGTGGAGAGTTGTATTGTTTTCTTTGTAAAGCCCGTGGGTCCCAGCAGTGTCGAAATATGTGCAACATTGAAATCTCAGGCAAGCACAAGTAGACAGCAACAAATTCCATTCATTCACATTCACTCACTGATATTGGATTGGGGTGTAGGTTTGTTATTTTTCTTGTATTTCCTTGTAATTTAAGTTTCTTATTCTTGTTTGTATTTTCATGCAATCATACATGTAACTGTTTAGTGAGTTTTCCAGCAATTATCGTACAATTGCTTCTGTACTTTTCTAGAAACTTGGTTTTCGTTAGCAGGTGTCATGCCACATGAATACAGCTATTTTACAGCTTAATTGTTATCGCGGGAATTTTGGCTTATCTCTAGTCTGAGTATGAGATGATCATGAATGCTTTTTAGTCCTTTGTTCTATCGACACTTCCTGTTCTTTTTTTGTTCTTGAAACACTGAAACAAAACAATTGTAAGCAATAAATTTTATGCCTCATTCTTGACTTCCAAAGTATCTTTGGATTACAAAATAATCGGGATCCCAATCTGATATACCATGGAAATTCAATCCTTGCTTTTCTGGGGGTTAAGGACAAAGATCACGGGTTATATATTTTTGCTCTGCTTTCTGCATCTAAGGCAGAGATGAGAATCTGCTGTCACGACATGCACAGACGATGCAGGAGAAGGATTAGGCTCAGTGATGATTCAAGACTGAAATCTAATGTCAGAATGGAATTGATCAAAAAGTGATTGTTAATGTATAAAACATGCAGTAAATAGACAGGATGTCTCCAAAAGGACATCCATCACCCAGGACAGGCCAGCTTCTTATTACTACCATCAAGGGAGCAGGCACTGGAGCCTGAAGACACACAGTCAATGTTTTAGGAACAGCTTCTCCCCATCCGCTATCAGGTTAGTTCATAGGCAATGAGCTAATCCATGAACACTATCTCACTATTTTTGTTCTCTTTTTGCACTACTGATTTAATTTAAATTATATATGATTGGGTGTCCATTATATCCGACCATGACAGACTGATGTACTGTACAAAAGTCTTTGGCATATGTACAGTATATAGCCTGAGTGCCTAAGATTTTTGCACAGTACTGTAGTAATTTTATCTATTTCATTGGTCATTATTCTAGATGTTTTATATATATTGCACTGTCTGGCTGCCACAAAACAGCATATGTCAGTGATTTTAAATCTGATTCTGATAGAACAAAAAGTTCAATTTTTTGTCAATAAGAATTACTTGGTTTAAATGTTACCTCAATCATTCTCTAATCAAACAAGACCTTTCTGTATTTTCATGTTGGAGCATAATATAAGCAAGCCAAAGCCACATTAAACTGGCTCCCTGCACTAGAAATAATTATTGTGATATATCATTTTAATTGAGCTTGTTTGGCACCTGAGGTGTATATGTCAAAGTCAAAGCATATTTATTATCAAAATACGTATATGCCGCAATACTATCTTGAGATGTATTGTCTTGTAGGCATTTGTAGGAAAATAAAGAAAAAAACTATACATACACAAAGACTGACAAACAACCAGCTGCAAAAGACAAAAATTGTGCAATTTAAGAAAAAATAAATTAAGAACTACTAAGAATGTGAGTTATGGAATCCTTGACAGTGAGTCTGTAGCTTGTGGAACCAATTCAGAGTAATGTTGGGTGAAGCTGTCCATTCTTGTTCAGGAGCCTGATTGTTGAGCATAATAGCTGTTCCTTGGTGTGGCTCCCAGGGCTCCTGTACCTCCTGCCCAAATGTAGTAGTGAGAAGTGAGAAGAGAGCTTGGCCTGGATGCTGGGGGTCCTTGATAATGGATACTGCTTTCTCGTGAAACCTGCTCAATCATGAGGAGAGCTTTCCCTGTGATGGACTGGGCCGTATCCTGTCTGTAGATTTCTCTCCAACAAGAGAAAATCTGCAGATGCTGGAGATCAAAGTAAATCAAGGACAACCACCAGTCAGGCCTTGCTTCTTCTCCCTGCTACTATCGGCAGAAGTACAGGACTCGGACTATAAAACTAGATTAGACTTGTGAACAATGATGTTTTTATGAGTTTGTATTTTATAGCAAAATTTTGGTGAATGTTTCTCACTTGACTGTGCTGGTGTAGATAATCAGACTGAGTTAAACTGCTGTAATGTGTTGAATTGGTACTAGTTTCTCTTAACATTTTCTGGATTTGTTGGTCTTTTATTATGTATTTGTATATTTGATTTTTTTGTGTTAACCACCAGGTCCTGTATTGCCACAAGGAACCCAACAATTAGTAGTAGCTTTCTTGTATTTGCACAATTTTTCTTCTTTTGCTCATTCGTTGTTTTGTCAGTCTTTGTGTGTAGTTTTGCAGTGATTCTATTTTATTTATTTGATCTACTGTGAATGCCTGCAAGAGAAGGAATTTCAGGGTAGTATTTGCTGATGTACAGTATATATATTTAGATAAATTTTCTTTAAAGTTTGAACATCGAACAACTAGGAAAGCTGCCGCTTCACAGCTCCAGCCATCTGGGTTCAATCCTTGCTTCAGGTGCTGCCGGTGTAGAGTTTGCAAGTTCTCCCGGTGCCTGGATGGGTTTCCTCCCACACCGCAAATGCATCGAGGTTGATGGGCTAATCGGCCACAAGTAAAATGCTGCTTATGTAGAAGGTGCCAGGATTATGGGTGAATCAAATGAGTCAGTAGAAGATTCATGTAGAAACAGGTGCCTGTTGGTGAATGTGGATTCTATGGGAATGGAGCCTGTCTCTGTGATCAGAGTCAGAATCAGGTTTAATATCACTGGCATATATTGTGATGTCTGATTACTTACACACGTACAATCATGTGGCAAACATCATTCACCAAAATCTTGCTTTAAAATATAAACTCAAAAAAACACCATACCTTACTATAAATAAAAGCTTGACCCAGTTTTAGAGTCCGAGTCCTGTATCTTCTGCTATTTAGTAGTTGTGAGAAGCAAGCATGTTGTCCTTCTGTTCTGAGGTTGTGCCCTCTGGTCCTAGACTCCCTCTTTATTGGAAACATCCTCTCCGTCTATCAGTATCTGGTGGGTTTCAATGAGGTCCCTCCTTTCCCAAAGAATAAATTAGATTTTGATCTTTGTCCCATCAGATTTACATCCTTGGTCAAAAGTGATCAACTTCTCAGTTGGCTTTCTACATTTGAAGATTGGAACACAGCTGACCCAGGATGAAGTGAGGATGAGGAAGATCTCATTGTGTGTGTGTGTGTGTGTGTGCTTGTGTGTCTGCATGTGCATGTGTACGTGTTTGTGTGAGTATGGGTGTGTCTGTATATTCGTGTGTGTGTGTGTATATGTGTGTCTATTTGCATGTGGTGTGTATGCGGATGTGCGTGTGTGAGTGTGTGTGTGTGCATGTTTGTCTATTTGTTTGTTGTATGTGTGTGTTGTATGAGTGTATAGTATGAGTGTGTGTGTGCATGTGTCTGTGGTGTTGGTGTGTATACGTATAAGAGTGTGTGTGTGAACACCTGAAGTTGTTTACACTGTATTTCAAGCACAAGTCCAAGACTGCAGTGGAAGTAAGCATACACTGATTTATTGTATGAGAACTTTGGTATTCTGAACAACTTTTTAAAGTAATTCACCATCTTAGCCGAACGTAGCATGAGAAACAGGAATGTTGATGCCTGTAGCTCCATGTCTGATTTAGAAATATTCATTATGGGTGCATTTCTCCACAATCCATAAGACCATAAAAGATAGGAGCAGAACTAGGCTACTCATCCCATTGAATCTGCTTCGCTATTTCATCATGGCTGATCCATTCCCATCTCAATGCCATTCTCCTGCCTTCTCCCCATAACCTTTCACGCCCTGACATATCAAAAATCTGTCAACCTGTGCCTTAAATACACCCGATTACCTGGCTTCCATAGCCACCCATGGCAATGAATTCCACAGACCCATCACCCTCTGGCTGAAGAAATTCCTCCTCCTCATAGCCTCAAAATTGTGGGGCGACCTTTTAGAACAGAGGTAAGGAGGAATTTTTTAGCCAGAGAGTAGTAAGTCTGTGGAATGCTCTACCACAGACTGTGGTGGAGGCCAAGTCTGTACGTATATTTAAAGCAGAAGTTGATTGTTTCCTGATCCCTGATCTGTCAGGGCATCAAGGGATATGACGAGAAGGCAGGTTGAGTGGGATCCAGGATCAGCCATAATGGAATAACAGAGCAAACTCGTTGGGCTGAATGGCCTAATTCTGCTCCTATGTCTTGTAGTCTATCTCTATTCTAAATAGATGTGCCTCTAATCTGAGGCTGCGTCCTCTGGTCTTAGGCTCCTCCACCATAGGAAATATCCTCTCCAGATCCACTCTCAAAATATCAACTCCTGTTTGAGAAATGATTTGGATCTGCTCCATCTCAACTTGGAGCCATCTCATTGGCTCTTCACATAACCCTGGAACATCTGGACAGCAAAGATGCATACATCAGGATGTTCTTTATCAATTACAGCTCAGCACTTAACACCATCATCCCCTTAAAACTAATCAATAGGCTCCAAGACGTGGGTGCAATTGGATTCTGGATTTCCTCACTGTAGACCCCAGTCAGTTCGGATTGGCAAGAACTTCCCCTCCCGGATATCCGTCAGCACAGGAGCACTACAGAGATGTGTATTTAGCCCCTGCTGTACTTGCTTTACACTAATGACTGTGTGGCTAAGCACAGCTCCAATGCCATATTCAAGTTTGCCGATGACACCACTGATGTGAGCCATATCAAAGGTGGACATGAATCAACATACAGGAGAGAAACTGAAAATCTGGCTGTGCATAATAACAGCAACCTCTCACTCAGTGTCAACAAGACCAAGGAATTGATTGTAGACTTTAAGAGAAACCAGAGGTTCATGAGCCAATCCTCATCAGAGGATCGGAGCTGGAGAAGGTTAGTAGCTTTAAATTCCTGGGTGTTACTATTCCAGAGGTCCCGTCCTGGAGACAGCAAGTAAATGCAATGGTGAAGAAAGCACACTTTCTTCGGAGTCTGCAGAGATCAGGCACGACATCAAACACTTTGACAAGCTTCTATAGATGTGTAGTGACTGGCTGCATCATGACCTGGAATGGGAACACCAGTGCCTTTGAATGGAAAATCCTACAAAAGGTAGTTAATCTGGCCCTGTACATCACAGGTAAAAGCCCCCAAATCATTGAGCACATCTATGTGAAATGTTACTGTAGGAAAGCAGCATCAATCATCAAAGATCCTCACCACCCAGGCTAGGAAATAACTACATTTACTTTGCAATCCATTGAGACGTTTCCACAATCAATGGCCTCTCTTTAAAGACTCTTTATTTTGTCATTTCATTTTCTCATTACTTATTGCTATTATTTAGTACTTGGATTTGCACAGTTTGTCATCTTCTGCACTCAACATGATCTTTCATCAAATATTGTTATAGTTACTATTCTACAAATTTGTTGAGTATGCAGCTTGAGAATAAATCTCAGGGTTGTATGCGGTGACATATATGAAAGGTGATTGATAAGTTTGTGACCTAAGATTGACGGAATCAATTTTAGAAAACCTAGCACATTTACTTTTCAACATACTCCCCTCCTACATGTACACACGTAGTCCAGCAGTCGTGGAGCATACGGATCCCTTCTTTGTAGAAGTGGTCCACAGCAGGAGTGATTGATAAGTTTGTGGCCTAGGGTAGAAGGAGATGAGTTATACAACTCTTGTTACAAGCACGTGCAGTTCAACACTTTGGGTGAAAATGCAGAAAGTTTGAAGTTAATAACTCATCTCCTTCTACCATAGGTCACATACTTATCAATCATCCCTGCTGTGGACCACTTCTGGAGGTCCAAAGCACTGACTTCTACAAAGAAGGGATCTGTATGCTCCACGACCACTGGACTAAGTGTGTAAATGTAGGGAAAAAAATGTGCTAGGTCTTCTAAAATTGACTCCTCCTACCTTAGGCCACGAACTTATCAATCACCCCTCGTTATGTACTCTAATAAATTTAATAAATTTACTTTGAAGTTTGAACGTTGAACTCTATCAAGGCCTTTCAACATTTAATGGATTTCAATGAGTTTCCACCTCACTCTTCTAAACTCCAGCAAGTACAGGCCCTGGGTTATTAAATGCTCCTCATATTTCATTCCAGGAATCATTTTTGTGAACCTCCTTTGAAGCCTCCCATGGCCTTCCTTTGGTGAGTTGCAAGCACAAGCGAAGTCACACCATGTCTGTGTTACACCGAGTTTAAGGATAGAAGATACAGATGTCTGCAGCAATATTGTTGCTATCAAAAGATTACAAAATTAAATTATTTGAATTTCTAATCAGAGTTATAATAAATAAACAAACAGATAAATAATACTGAGAGCATGAGTTGTAGTTGTTCTTGAAAGCGAGTCTATAGGTTGTGTTCAGTTGACCGTGCTGGTTCAAGAGCCTGATGGTTGCAGAGTAATAACTGGTTTTGAACCTGGTTGAGTGGCATTTAAGCTCCTGAAACTCGTTCCTGACAATAGCAGCAAGAAGGGAGCATGGCCTGGGTGGTGAGGTCCCCAACGTCCAGCAGCGCTCTGTACAAATGTGCTCAGTGTGGGGAGGGCTTTTCCTGGGATGACCTAGGTGGTTTCCATTAGTTATGGTAGGCTTTTCATTCTTAAGCACCAGTGTTTCCATTCCATACCATGACCTATGATCTCTAGTTCTTGTTTCATCAAACCTCAGTGGGAATAGCTTGCTTCTATTTACCCTATCTAGACCTCCCATAATATTGTATACTTCTAGCAAATCTTCTCTCATTCTCCTATGTTCTGGGAAGTAAAGCCCTAGCCTTTTCAACCTTTTCCTATATCTTATGCCAGTATTCAATAAGCTTAGGAAAGTTATAGCACATTAACAGCTCAAAATAATGAACTCCCTTGATAAAGTGAAAGAAATAGTACTAGAACTGCCAATGTTCTGCAGAATTCAGAATTCAATAAATGCCAAAACTGAGACAAGTGCAAATCAAAAGTCACCAAGTCAAAGCAATAAGCAAACCAATAGGTATGTGCGAAGCAAAATCTGTTTATCAGACTAGGAATGAAAAATAGATCATTTCCTTTTGGTAGAGCAGGCTGAAAATTAATGCTAGAGACTAGATGTTTCAGCAAGAAGTCTCTTGATGCTCAGAAGGAATCTGGTCTTGATTCAAAGTCAAACTAGATTTATTATCAAAGTATATACACATGATTAATCACTCTACAGGCAGCCACAAAACAAAGAAATCCAATAGAACCCAATAGAACCCTGACCTTTTCAGTCTGGCCCAGCACTTAAATCACCTAAACATCAGGCTGTTCCTCACTTTCGGACATTGAGACACCTATGTTCTTTGGGGGTAACATACACAAAAATGCTGGAGGAAGTCAGTGGGTCAGGGTCTCGATCAGAAACATTGACTCTTTATTCTTCTCCATAGACTTGATGAGTTTCTCCAGCATTTTGTGTGCATTACTCTGGATTTTCAGCAACTGCAGGATTTCTTGTGTTATGATGCTCTTTGGGACTGTCATCCCAGAGGTAACAGTTTCTCATGCACAGCTTTACACTGCGGAGGAGCTCTGAGACAATGTAAGGATTATATACACTCAATGGCCACGTATTAGGTAGATCCAGTCTGTGGTATGCCTGTGATTTTCTGCTGCTGTAACCCATCCACTTCAAGGTTCAATTTTTTTTGTGTTCAGAGATGCTCTTCTAAACACTATTGTTGTAACACGAGATAATTTGTGTTTCTGTCGCCTCCCTGTCAGCTTGAGCCCAGTCTGGCCATTCTCCTCAGATCTCTCTCATTAACAAAGCCTTTTCACCCACAGGAATGATGCTCACTGGATTTTTTTGTTTCTTGCACCATTTTCTGTAAACTCAAGAGACCCAAGAGATCAGTGGTTTCTATTATATCCAAACCACCCTGTCTGGCACCGAAATCATTCCACAGTCAAACTCACTTAGATCACATTTCTTCCCAATTCTGATTGTTCCCGTCTGAACAACAATTGAACCTCTTGACCAGATCTGCATAGTTTTATGCATCAAGTTGCTGCCACATGATTGGCTGATTAGATAATTACATTAACAAGTATGAGTACAGATGTACCTAATAAAGTGACAACAGAGTGTAGCTGTGCTGAAGAAAATAATGGCACTAAACCACGTCCAAAGTTTCCCACACAGAGAGATTTAAAGAAACTAGGTGAGAGCATTAAAAGTATCCAAAAGAATATCATCTTCCCAAGCTGTTTTGATTCACAAACTACTCCATTAGATTCAAAAGTTGTGTGCAACATTTGGTACATAAGGGAGGGAAAATAGAGACATTGACATGTTATCACTTAGTGGGAAATTGCTGATCCTAATTAAACAGAGATGACAGTGCACCCTGAGAACTTTCAGCTGCTTAGAGAGAAAGCACATTTATTTCTTGAGGTTAGTTCATGCCTGATAAGACTGATCAGTTGTTTTTTTTTGAAGAGGTATTTGAAGTTACAAAAAAGGGACGCCTTCAGGTACCATATTGATCTCCAGAATACACTTGATAAGAGGATTTTGGTTAACATTGAAGTTCAAAGAATTTAAGGAAAATTCCAGGTAACAAATGAACTAAGCAACAGGGGGCAGAAAGTAAAGACAATGCTTTCAAAGCTTCAGATCTTATTTCAAATTTCCAACATCTGCAGCTTTTTTGACTTTAGTTGAAATGGCAACCAGAATCTGTGTAGCAGGCCAAAACATTTCCAAGCACCTAACAACTGTGCACTCTCACACTAGCCATTTCAGCCCTGGGAAAAAGCCTCTGACTATCCATACGATCAATGCCTCTTATCATCTTGTACACCTCTATCAGGTCACCTCTCATCCTCCGTCACTCCAAGGAGAAAAGGCCGAGTTCACTCAACCTATTCTCATAAGGCATGCTCCCCAATCCAGGCAACATTCTTGTAAATCTCCTCTGCACCCTTTCTATGCTTTCCACGTCCTTCTGGTAGTGAGACGACCAGAATTGAGCACAGTACTCCAAGTGGGGTCTGACCAGGGTCCTATATAGCTGCAACATTACCTCTCGGCTCTTAAACTCAAACCCACGGTTGATGAAGGCCAGTGCACCATATGCCTTCTGAACCACAGAGAGAACCTGCGCAGCAGCTTTGTGTGTCTAATGGACTCAAACCCCAAGATCCCTCTGATCCTTCACACTGTCAAGAGTCTTACCATTAATACAATATTCTGTCATAATTTTTGACCTACCAAAATGAACCACCTCTCACTTATCTGGGTTGAACTCCATTTGCCACTTCTCAGCCCAGTTTTGCATCCTATCAATGTCTCGCTGTAACCTCTGACAGCCCTCTACATTATCCACAACACCCCCAACCTTTGTGTTATCAGCAAATTTACTAACCCATCCCTCCATTTCCTCATCCAGGTCATTTATAAAAATCACAAGGAGTAGGGGTACCAGAACAGATCCCTGAGGCACACCACTGTTCACTGACTTCGATGCAGAATATGACCCATCTACAACCCATCTTTGCCTTCTATGGGCAAGCCAGTTCTGGATCCACAAAGCAATGTCCCCTTGGATCACATGCCTCTTTACTTTCTCAATAAGACTTGTATGGGGTACCTTATCAAATGCCTTGCTGATATCCATATACACTACATCTACAGCTTTACCTTCATCAACATGTTTAGTCACATCCTCAAAAAATTCAATCAGGCTCATAAAGCACGACCTGCCTTTCATAGAGCCATGCTGACTATTCCTAATCATATTACGCCTCTCCAAATATTCATAAGTCCTGCCTCTCAGGATCTTCTCCACCAACCTTACCAACCACTGAAGTAAGACTCACTGGCCTATAATTTCCTGGGCTATCTCTACTCCCTTTCTTGAATAAGGGAACAACATCCACAACGCTTCAGATCCCCGGAACCTCTCCCGTCCTCATTGATAATGCAAAGATCATCGCCAGAGGCTCAGCAATCCCCTCTCTCACTTCCCACAGTAGACTGGGGTACATCCCATTTGGTTGCGGTGACTTATCCAACTTGATGCTTTCCAAAAGCTCCAGCACATCCTTTTTCTTAATATCTATATGCTTAAGTTTTTCAGTCTGCTGCAAGTGATCCCTACAATCGCCAAGATCCTTTTCCGTAGTGAATACTGAAGCAAAGTTTTCATTAAGTATCTCTGCCATCTCCTCTGGTTCCATACGCATATTTCCACTGTCACACTTGTTTGGTCCTATTCTCTCACGTCTTATCCTCTTGCTCTTCACAAACTTGTAGAATGCCTCGAGGTTTTCCTTAATCCTGTCCACCAAGGCCTTCTCATGGCCCCTTCTAATTTCATTCTTAAACTCCTCCCTGCTAACCTTATAATCTTCTAGATCTCCATCATTGCCTAGTTTTTTGAACCTTTCATAAGCTTGTACACTACGGTTTCTGTACCTACCACCCCTTCCCTGTCTCATTGGAACGTAACTATGCGGATTAGATTAAAGTCTGTCACAATCCTTGTAGCCCAGTGCTTATGCTGGTTTCTGTGGCATGAAGCGACTGAGAGTACAAGACTCCCACCCGATATCGGACGCCAGTCTATCGCGAGGTTAACCAGCATTTTTGCTGGGTAGACTGGAGCATTATGTGGATAAGTGCCTTGCTCACACACACTGCCTTGGCTGAGGCTCGAACCCACAACCTTCAGATCGCTAGTCCAAAGCCCTAACCACTTGGCCACGCGCCACACATGCCTGTGCAGAACCCCACGCAAATATCCCCTGAACATTTGCCACATTTCTTCCATAGATTTCTGTGAGAAAATCTGTTTCCAATTTGTACTTCCAAGTTCCTGAGTGATAGCTTTCTATTTCCCTTTACTCCAATTAAACATTTTCCTAACTTGTCTGTTCCTATCCCTCTCCAATGCTATTGTCAAGGAGATGGAATTATGATCACTATCTCCAAAATGCTCTCCCATTGAGAGATCTGACACCTGATCAGGTTCATTTCCCAATACCAGATCAAGTACAACCTCTCCTCTTGTAGGCTTATCTACATATTGTGTCAAGAAACCTTCCTGAACAAACTCCACCCCTTCTAAACCCCTCATTCTCGGGAGATGCCAATCAATATTAGGGAAATTAAAATCTCCCACCACAACAACCTTGTTATTATTACACGTTTCCAGAATCTGTCTCCCCATCTGTTCCTCGATGTCCCTGTTATTATTGGGTGGTCTATAAAAAACACCCAGTAGAGTTATTGACCCCTTCTTATTCCTAACTTCCACCCATAGAGACCCCATAGACAACCCCTCCATGACTTCCTCCTTTTCTGCAGCCATGACACTATCTCTGATCAACAGTGCCACGCCCCCACCTCTTTTGCCTCCCTACCCGTCCTTTCTGAAACATCTAAAGCCTGGCACTTGAAGTAGTAATTCCTGCCCCTGCACCATCCAAGTCTCTGTAATGGCCACAACTTCATAGCTCCAAGTACTGATCCATGCTCTAAGCTCTTCTGCTTTGTTCATAATACTCCTCGCATTAAAATAGACACATCTCAAACCATTGGTCTCAATGCGTCCCTTCTCTATCACCTGCCTATTCTCCCTTTCACACTGTCTGCAAGCTTTCTCTAGTTGTGAGCCAACCTGCCTTTCCTCCATCACAACAGTTCAGTTCCCACCCTCCCAGCAATTCTCGTTTAAACTCTCCCCAATAGCCTTAGCAAACCTTCCTGCCAGGATATTGGTGCTGCTGGGATTCAAGTGCAAACCGTCCTTTTTGTACAGGTCACACCTGCCCCAAAAAGGTCCCAATGATCCAGAAATCTGAACCCCTGCCCCCTGCTCCAATCTCTTAGCCACGCATTTATCCTCCACCTCACTCTATTCCTATATTCACTGTCATGTGGCACAGGCAGTAATCCCGAGATTACTACCTTTGATGTCCTGCTTCTCAACTTCCTTCCTAACTCCCCGGAGTCTGTTTTCAGGACCTCCTCCCCTTTCCTGCCTATGTCGTTGGTACCAATATGTCCACGACCTCTGGCTGCTCTCCTTACCACTTCAAGATATACTAAAATGTACCAATTTCATTGGTACAGTCTCTCTCTTTTAAGTTTCTTCAGACATATAAGTTAGGCACTCTGGTAAGTATAAGATTTACAGCTCTATAAAACTCTGGTTAGACAACCAGAACTGTGTTCAGTTCTGCTCATCTCATAGAAACTTTCAAGAGTGTGCTGAGGAGTTTTATTCAGTGTTCTATTTATTTAATATTCTATTGAACTTCTTTTAAACTTCTGCAATTTAATTTAAAAAAGCAACTGTAGCAAACAGAATTATGACTGGTTACACATCAGGTCGTTTACTTTGGTCTTGAAAATAGTTACAGTGGATGCCCAGAGCAATTTCAAGTCAGTGAAGAGAAATAAGAGGTGCTAATTGAATTTTATCCTTTATACTTAAAGAAACAAAGTAAAGAAGCAGTAAAGTTATGTCGTGGCTCTACAAATCCCTGACTGGACTAGACCTGAACAAAGTCCTCCAACAGATGCACCGAGTTCCTCCAGCAGTTTGGTCATTGCTCCGGATTCCAGCATCCATAATCTATCGAATGTCCTTCTGAATGCTTTGTCTTAGCAAGGATTTAACGCCCTTGTAGAGAGTGCTTCAGAAAATAACTCAGAATGATGCCTGATCAGACTGTAAAACTGGGTTTATTTTCCATGCACCCACCACTCTGTGTGAAAAATTTACCTCTGACATCCCCCTTGTACTACTTCCGAGCACCTTAAAATTTATCCCCCTCGTGCTAGCCATTTCAACCTTGGGAAAAGCCTCTGGCTCTCCACACGATCAATTCACCTCATCATCTTACACACCTTGTTGGATGGTTAATTGAGTTACTGCCATTTTTCTGCCTGATTGAACCAGTTTGGCTATCCTCCACTGAACTCACTCATTAACAAGGCAATTTTGTCCACAGAACTGCCTCCCACTGGATGTTTTGTTTTGTTTTTCACACCATTCTCTGTAAGTTCTAGAGACGGTTGTGTGTGAAAATCCTGGAAGATCAGTTAGTTCTGAGTTACTCAAACATGCCCATCTAGCACCAACAATTGGATTACTGAAGCTAGGAGTGCGAATATAAAAAAAGCAGACTCCAATAAAGCTGGTCTCTTTTTTTTGGCAGCTGAGGTGGGAGGAGTGTGTGTTGGTGCCTGAGCCCGACGGAAGTAGAGACAAAGGATAAAAGGAGCAGATTTGGGTGAGGCCGGTCTTCTTTGGGCTGCGCATGCGTGGAAAGTATCGATGTCAGAGGCCTAACCTCAGCTGCCAGTAGGGAAGTGTAGACTCTAACAGAGCGAGCTTTGTTTGGAGTGTGCCAGTGTCAACTCTAACAGAGCGAGCCTTGTTTGGAGTGTGCCAGTGTCGACTCTAACATGGCGAGCTTTGTTTGGAGTGTGCCAGTTTAGGCTCTAACAGAGTGAGCTTTGTTTGGAGTGTGCCAGTTTAGGCTCTAACAAAGCGAGCTTTGTTTGGAGTGTGCCAGTGTCGACTCTAACAGAGCGAGCTTTGTTTGGAGTGTGCCAGTTTAGGCTCTAACAGAGCGAGCTTTGTTTGGAGTGTGCCAGTGTCGACTCTAACAGAGTGAGCTTTGTTATAGTGTGCCAGTGTCGACTCTAACAGAGTGAGCTTTGTTATAGTGTGCCAGTGTCGACTCTAACAGAGTGAGCTTTGTTATAGTGTGCCAGTGTCGACTCTAACAGAGCGAGCTTTGTTTGGAGTGTGCCAGTGTCGACTCTAACATGGCGAGCTTTGTTATAGTGTGCCAGTGTCGACTCTAACAGAGTGAGCTTTGTTACAGTGTGCCAGTGTCGACTCTAACAGAGTGAGCTTTGTTATAGTGTGCCAGTGTCGACTCTAACAGAGTGAGCTTTGTTTGGAGTGTGCCAGTGTCGACTCTAACAGAGTGAGCTTTGTTTGGAGTGTGCCAGTGTCGACTCTAACAGAGTGAGCTTTGTTACAGTGTGCCAGTGACAGACGGAGTGTGGATGCTTTGGCTTAACAGGTGACGGTGTGAGCAGGTGGAGGCACAGTTCAGAAGAGACAAGCCTTTTTCTTTTCTATAGTGGTCAAGATGGAATAATCTTGCTGTCATATGTGGGAATTTGGGATTCCTGATGGTTTCCCTGATGACTGCATCTGCTGGAAATGCACTCAACTTCATTGTCTGACTGACCAGGTCAAAGAGTTGGAGCTGGAGTTGATTGTATTCAGAGTCATTCAGGAGTCTGAACATTTTATAGATGAGACTTTTGAAGAGGTGGTCACACCCAAAGTACAGGCTTCGGACAGTAGATGGGTGACTACCAGGAGAGGTAAGGAGATTAAGATGTCAGTGCAGGGTTACCCTGTGGCCATTCCCCTCAGCAACAAGTATATAGAGTTAGGAAAGAGGAAGAGAAGGACCTCCAAGGTTATAATCTCCAGATGTTTGTGCCACGGGCTAGTGCAGGTAGAAATGGAGTGATAACACGTGTGAATGAGTGTTTGCAGAAATGGTGCAGGGAACAGGATTTCAAGATTTTGGACCATCGGAACCTTTTCTGGGGAAGGGGGGAGGGAGGAAACATCGACTCAAGACCATGAGAGGCCTGCATCGGGCATCTTCATGCCTTACAAGGCGCAGATTGGAAGTCTGTGTAGGGCGCCACTCCTCACACAGACACTAGAGCAATGTGTAGTTAAGTGCCTTGCTCAAGGACACAAACACACTGCCACAGCTGCGGCTCAAACTAGCAACCTTCAAATCACTAGACGAACGCCTTAACCACTTGGCAATGTGGGGAAGGAGTGACCTGTACAAGAGGATGGGTTGCTCATGAACTGGAAAGAAATCAATATCCTGGGCAGGAGGTTTGCTGATGCTACTTGGGAGACTTTAAACTAGTTTTGCAGTGGGCTGGGAACCCCTACCCCAGGTCAGTAAGGGAAGGATCAGAGCAGAAGGTAGATTCCAGGAAAAATATTGAAAGGCAAAATCGAAATAATAGTATAATGCATATGATAGTTTGAAGTGTGTATATTTTAATGCTAGAAATATTATGAGTAAGGGTGATGAACTTAGAGCATGGATCAGTACATGGAACTACGATGTGGTAGCCATTACTGAAACTTGGTTGAGAGAGGGGCAGAAGTGGGTGATTAATGTACCAGGTGTTTGAAGTTTTAGAAAAGATAGAGAATGAGGTAAAAGAGGGGGTGGAGTTTGCTGACTGATCAGAGACAATATGACAGTTGCACACAGACAAGACATAATGAAGGGTCAGACACTGAGTCCATTTGGGTGGAACTCAGGAATAGGAAGGGTGCAATCACACTGGTGGGATTGAACTAGAGACCCCCCCCCCCCAAGTAGCCACCAGGACATTGAGGAATAGGTATGTAACCAGAGCAACGAAATGTGTAAAAATAATAGGGTTGTTGTCATGGGGGATTTCAATGTCTCTCATATAAAAGGGGGCCTTCTTAGTGTAAGGGATTTAGATGGGGCTGAATTTGTAAGTGTATCCAGGAAGGTTTATTAAATCAGTATGCAGATGGTCCAATAAGAGGAGGGGCCGTCCTGGACCCAGTGCTGGGTAATGAGCCTGGCCAGGTAACTGTGGGTGAACAGTTAGGGAACAGAGACCACAACTCCTTAACTTTCAGGATAGCTATTGATAGCTCGGTGTGGTCCCTGTGGGAGAGTTTTAAATTGGAGTAGAGCAAATTATGAGAGCATTAGCAGGAACTAAGAAGCATTAATTGGGAACACCTTTTCTCTGGCATTTCCACGTCAGATACTGTATATGGAGGGTGTTTAACGATCAGTTGCACAAGGTACAGGGAAGGTATGTTCCTATCAGAAGGAAAGATGGAAATGGAAAGATCAGAGACCCTTGGGCATCCAGAGAGGTGATGAATTTAGTCAAGAAGTAAAAGGAAATTATGCAAAGCTTGGGAAATCAGGATCAAACAGAGCAGATGAGGAGAATAAAGAAGCCAGAAAAGATCTCAAGAAGGGAATTATGAAAGCCCAGAGGGGCCTTGAAAAGTCCTTGACAAGTAGGATTATAAGTAAATCTGAATGTTGTTTAGACATACATTGAGAGTAAAAGGATAACTAGAGAGAGGGTGGGACCAGTCAAGAATAAAAGGGGGAACATTTGCTTGGATGAAGAGAATGTGAGTGAGGTACTTAATTGGTACTTTGCTTCAGTATTTACCAAGGAAAAGGTCATGGCAGACCAGGAGATCAGTACTAAGTGCATAAATATCTTCAGGCATTTAGAGGTCAATGAGGAGGAACCGTTGGGCTTCCTAATGAGTATCAAGGTGGTTAAGATCCCAGGACCCGATGGGATTTACCCCAGCTTATTGAAGGAGACATGATTTCTGTGCTCTTGGCCAGTATCTTTCTGTCCTCTCTAGCCACAGGCAAGGTCTGGAGGACCGGTGAGTGGCTAATGTCGTACCTCTATGTCAGAAAGGAACAAAGCAAAGTCCTGGGAACTATAGACCAGTGAGTCTCACGTCATTTGTAGGGAAATTGCTGGAGAAAATTCTTAGGGATAGTGTATATGAACATTTGGAAACTCATGGACTAATTAGGGAGAACCAGCACGGCTTTCTGCATGACAAGTCATACCTTAACAACTTGATTGAGTTTTTTGACAAGGTGACGGGAGAGATTGATGGGGGTAGGGTAGTGGATGTTGTCTCCATGGATTTTAGTGAGGCATTTGACAAAGACCCTCATGGGAGGCAAATCCAGAAGATTAAGATACATGGGATCCATGGCGAATTGGCTGTTTGGATTCTGAACTGGCTTGAGCATAGAAGGCAGGGGGTAGTAGTTGAAGGGACTTATTCAAGTTGGAGGTCTGTAATTAGTGGAGCTCCTCAGGGATTTGTACTGGGACCCCTGCTGTTTGTGATGTATATAAATGATCTGGATGGAAGTGTAGATGCGTGGGTTGGTAAATTTGTGGATGATACCAAGATTATGGAGCTGTGGATAGTGTAGAAGACTGGCAAAGAATATAGATCAGTTGCAGATATGGGCTGAGAAATGGCAAATGGAGTTTAACCCAAGTAAATGTGAGGTGTTGCACATTGGTTGGGCAAATGCAAAGAGACAGTGCCCTGTTAAGGGCAAAGTCCTTAACAGCGTTACTGAGCAGAGAGATCTTGGGATCCAAGTTCATAGCTCCTTGAAAGTTTATACCCAGGTCGATTAGGTGATTAAGAAGGCCAACGGAATGCTTGCTTTTATTAGTTGAAGCATTGAGTCCAAAAGTCAGGAGGTTATATTGCAACTTCATCATACTCTGGTGGGGCCACATCTGGAGTATTGGATACAGTTCTGGTCACCCCAATATAGGAAGGATGTTGAAGCTTTGGAGAGAGTGCAGAAGAGGCTCACCAGGATGCTCCCTGGTTTAGATAGCATGCACTATCACAAAAGGCTGGATAAACTCTCTGGAGAGTCAGAGGCTGAAGGGAGATCTGATAAAGGCATATAAGATTGTGAAAGGCATAGGTAGAGTGGACAGAGAGTATCTGTTTCCCAGGGTTGAAATGTCTAATACCAGATAGCATGTATTGAAGGTGAGAGGGACTCGTTTTTTACTCAGAGAGTGGTAGATGCCCAGAATGCACTGCTATTTAACAATCATTCCATGGTCATAGCCTTAGATTATATTTCTTCCCCATTCTGATGTTTGGTCTGAACAACAACAAAAACTCTTGACCATGTTTGCATGCTCTTATGCATTGAGTTGCTGCCACATGATTGGCTGAGTATATATTTGCTTTAATGAACAGGTGCACAGGTATACCTAGTAAAGTGGCCATTAATTGCATTATTCATTGTCATGAAAGCAAGAGATTCTGCAGGTGCTGGAAATCCAGTGTAACACCACTATTGTAACATGTGGTTATTTGAGTTATTGTCACCTTCCTGTCAGTTAGAACCAATCCTTTACCTCTCTCATTAGTAAGGCATTTTCAGCCACAGAACTGTCACTTACTGGATGTTTTTGTTTGCCACACCATTCTCTGCAAACTCAAGAGACTGTTGTGCATGAAAATCCCAGGAGATCAGCAGTTTCTTAGATACTCAAATCACCCTATCTGGCACAATCAATCATTCCATAGTCAGTGTCACTTAGATAATATTTCTTCCCCATTCTGGTCTGAACAACAGATGAACCTCTTGACCATGTCTGCATTCTTTTATGCATTGAATTGCTGCCACATGATTGCCAATTATCTGTTTGTATTAATGAGCAGGAGTACAGATGTACCTAATAAAGTGGCCACTGAGTGTATTTCTCATATGTGTAAGGAAACACACAAAGACATGTGTTGTTTGCATTGATAATCAACACAAGTTAGGGGTGTGCTGGGGGCAGCCTGCAAGGTATCATATAAATTCAGCTTGTTGCTGTTATCGAATTGAGGGGTGGGTGGACTGAATATTTTTATTGATGCCCTGAAAATAATGGAACTATACTATTTAGAATTGATTCAAATATTTATAGCAACAGCCTCAGTGAGAATTAATCCAGAACATATCACGGAATGTCACATGTTTGATTGCTTTGTTTAAGAACCCCTGTGTTAAACCAAATTGCCATTCATATCATACAGTAGTCATCCTTTACATAAGCCTTGTTGCATTCTTGCTTCCTCCTTACAGAAAATTAAAAATTGCTCTGAATTATGAGTCAACAGCTCCATCTAACGAAGGAACCGCACAACACAGAAAATCACCTCAGACCCTCTCATTTATGTTTTCATTTTGAACCCACAGCACTCCTTCTGTTAGCTTCCAGCACTACAGGTTGTTAACAGGTGTTAGAGCATTGATCCTATTTTGGAACTCTTAGGTTTCAATTAGATTCATTTCAAAGGTAACTGAAAGTAATCCTGTTTCAATGCTTTTGGTCTTCTAGAATTTTATGTACGGTCTTGGAATTCTCGTAAGCATTCTCATTATAGGCAGCTGTTAGAATCAGCAGACCCAAACAAGAGGTAAGAGTGTATACAAAGTTCAAAGTAAGCCTATGTAGTTTAAGAAGTTAGAACAGCATGATGGACTGAAGAGCCTGTACTGAGCTGTATGTTCTGTGTTCTATGTTCTACATTCAGTGGCCACTTTATTAGGTACCCCTTGTACCTGATACAGTAGCCACTGAGTGTGTGTTCATGTTCTACTACTGTAGCACATCTATTTTAAGGTTCGACATTTTCTACATTCAGATACTGTTCTGCACACCTCTGTTGTAATGAATGGTTATTTATGTTACTGTTGCCTTCCTATCAGCTTGAACCTCACCCCCCCATCTCACCATTTCCAACTCCTATATGCCTCTCTCACCTTATCACCTTATCTCCTTACATGCCTATCACCTCCCTCTGGTGCTCCTGCTCCTTTTCTTTCTTCCATGGCTTTCTGTCCTCTCCTATCAAGTCTCCCTTCTCCAGCCCTGAATCTCTTTCATCAATCAACTTCCCAGCTCTTTACTGCACCCCTCCCCCTCTCCCGGTTTCACCTATCACTTGTGGTTCTTCCTCCCCTCCCGCTTCTTTCTGATGCCTAATCTTTTCTCCCAGTCCTGATGAAGGGTTTTGGCCCAAAACATCGACTGTGCTCCTTTCCATAGGTGCTGTCTGGCCTGCTGAGTTCCTCCATTATTTTGTGTGTGTAACTCTAGAGAATGTTGAAAATCCCAGGAGATACTCAAATCAGTCTGCTTGGCACCATCAGTTGTTCCATTGTCACTTAGATGGTCTGAAAAACAACTGAACCTCTTGACTATGTCTGCGTTCTTTTATGCATTGATTTGCTACCACATGATTGGCTGATTAGATATTTGAATTAATGAGCAAGTGTAATTGCCACTTGAGAAAGACCTTGGTAATGATTACGATGACTTTGAAGGTTCTTGGCAAAGTGTGTGGAAAACATGGACCATGTACTTATCTTGGGACCCATTGCATAACCAAGGCAAACATCGTTGATGCAGTTCACTAGCACCCTCAAAGTACCAGCACAGCCTATGGTTAAATGAGTGTTTAAAGATCAGCATTTCTCATCCGACATAAGGCTCATGGGTTACCAGCTAGCAGAGGTCTTTGTCCTGGTTTGGGAGACAGTCTGTGCCTGGGTGTGTGGAAGACTGGAACAGATCTTGTTTTGCTGTTTGTTGTTTTGTTGCTTGTTGTGTTCTGTATTCTTCTGCTGAGCATTGTGGACATGCTGTGTTGGCACCAAAATTGGAAGTGACACATACCGGCTGCCTCCAGCAGATCCTGAGGTTGCCTCCAGCAGATCCTGAGGTTGCATTGAATGCATTTCACTGTATATTTCAATGTACATATGAGAAATGAATAAAGCTGAATCTGACTTACAAGCAAGTCATATGACTTCTGTAAATAATTTTACAGTTATATTGATAATATTCATTAGCTTTATTACATAAACCAACGAAGGGCTATTTTCCAGGTGCAGGTCGATGCGACTGGGAAGGTTACATTCTGATATTTCAGTATTTCTGAGCATCTCATCTGCAGCATAGCATTGCCTCCAAACCCCCAGAGCTTAAAATCCCAAGGGAATGTTAAGAACATAACAACTTCTACTCAGAAACCATGATAACCTTTTCCCTTCCCAGGTCTATCGGATTCAGAATCACATTTATTGTTATTGTCATCAGTCATGACATTTCTTAATCTGTGGCATCAGAACAGTGCAGGAATAATAAATTAATGAAAGGTCACAAAATTACAAAATGTAAATAAATAAGTAGTGTAAAGAAGTAGTATCAAGGTAGTGATCAAAAAGTGTGGTAGTGTTCATGTGTTCATGGGTTCATGGACTAGTGTTCATGATGGTGGAGGGGGAGAAATTGTTCCTAAACTGTTGTGTGTGAGTCTTCAGGCTCCTGTACCTCCTCTCTGAAGGTAGTAATGAGAAGACAGCATGACCTGGAAGGCAAGAGTCCTTAATGATGGATGCCTCCTTCTTGAGGCATCGCCTTTTGGAGATACCTTTGATGCTGGGGAGGCTAGTGACCATGATGGAGCTGACTGAGACTACAACCCTCTGAAGCCTCTTATGATCCCATGCATTGGAGCCTCCACAGCCAAATAGTAATGCCCTCCAGCAGAAAGTGCTCTGCATCTGTACAAGTTTGCTAGATTCTTCGGAGACATAACAAATCTCCTCAAAACTCCTTTAAGCTAGGAAGAATTCCATCACCATGCTTCACCAGAAGAACAGTAATGTCCAATATCAGAGTAGAGCAAGGAATCAGCCAATGCTTTAACTAGCAGATGGTACAGTAGTGTAGATAAGAGGCATACTAAATCACAGCTCCAATCAACTGTGTTCAATCTTGATCTCTGTCTGTGTGGTATTTCCATGCTCTCTTTCCCCTTTTTGTTTGAGATTTTAGGTTTAGGTCAATTGAGGCTGTTTTGCACGATGGTTTTCATTTGTCAAGTTGAAATACAGAAGAAGGATCTCAGCCCGAAGCATCGACTGTTGATTCATTTCCATAGATGCTGCTTGGCCTGCTGAGTTTCTCTAGCATTTTGTGTGTGTTGTCTTATGCACTCTGATTGCCCTTCTTTCCTCCCATTCCCAAAGGTCAGAATCAGGTTTAATATCACTGGCATATGTCAGGAAATATGATGTTTTGTGACAGCAGTAGAGTGCAGTACATAACAAAAAACTATGTTACAATCAGAATTATATATACAGTGTCTATACATTTTTATTGATATAACTAAAATAAGTAGTGCAAAAAGAGAGCAGAAAAAAGAAATCAAATAGAGAGGTCATGTGCTTGGGTTCATTGCCAGGTTTACAGATGTGCAAGTGGAAAGGCTCATTGGCAATTGCAGGTGAATGGTAGAAAATGGAGAACAAAATGCACAGATGTTCCTTCAGGTACTTGTATTTGCAAGCAAGATAAGTGATACACCTCCCTATTCACCTCCTCCCCCACCACCATTCAGGACTCCAAACTGTCCTTCCAGGTGTGGTGAGTCTGTTGGGTAATCTATAGTATTTGGTGCTCCTGGTGAGACCTGCTGTACATCGGAGAGATGCGACATAATTTGGGGGACTATGAGATTGTCAAACACCTTCATGCCAACTGCTGTGAAAGGTGGAATTTCCTGGTGGGTCATACATATTTTAATCCTACTTCCAATTCCCATTCCGATATGTCAGTCCTCTACTTCCACAATGAGGCCACTCTCAGATTGGAGGAGCAACATCTCATATCAGTCTGTGTAGCCTCTGAAATGATGGCATGAACCTTGATTTATATAACTTCTGGTAATTTTCTCCTTCCCCCTTCACTCTTTTTCCATTCCACATTCTGTCTCCCCTCTCACACTGCCTCTTCTCCTCACCTGCCGATCAGCTCCTCTTGGTGCCCCTCCTCCGTCCTCTTCTCCCATAGTTCACCCTCCTCTTCTATCAGATTCTTCCTTCTTCAGGCCTTTACTTTTTCCACCTATCCTCTCTCAGCTTCTTACTTCATCCCCCCTCCTCCACCCACCTTCCTTGCCTCTCATGTGGCTTCAGTTAATACCTTGAAGTTTGCACTCCTTCCCCTCCCCCACCTTCTTATTCTGGCTTCTTCCTCCTTGCTCTCTAGTTCTAATGTAGAGTCTGAGCCGGAAACATCAACTATTCCGCTCATAGTTGTTGTTTGACCTGCTGAGTTCTTCCAGCATTTTGTGTGTGTTGGTCTGGGTTTCCATCATCTGCAGAATCTCTTGTGCTTATGGTTACTATGTTTAATAGTCAAGGCAGGTTTAGTAGACCAGGTTTCTGAGCTGTACAACTCTGACTGCTGTCTGAAATCAAATAATAGGTACCTGAAGCTTTCTCATGTCTTTTTCATATCCGTTAAAGAGTGAGCAAAGAACCACAAGTTGGTATGACAGAGGGGGTCAGTGGGTGCTGGTGGAAGAATCTCTCCAGGTGAAATATTGTAAACTTGTTTAAAAAAACATCAACCACAGAATTATATTGTGATTTCCCACAGTGTGAATCCTTTCCACATGTTTGATATTCCTCTCTCACTGCTTTATATCAACTAAACTATTATAACCTCCTGTGAAACAAAAGTAGAATGAATATGATTCCAAATAAATGCATTAGGAGTTGTAACCACAGGAACAGTAGGAAGATCATTCAACCCCTTACTTCTTCTATGGCAGTATATTTTCCTCTATTCCACTCCAGTTGCTTACATTGTCTCCATATTGGCTACAGGAAATGATGGAAACAGCCCAGTCAATCACAGGCAAACCCTACCAATCATTGAGCACATCCACAAGGAGATCTGCCTCTAGAAAGCAGCGTCCATCATCAAGAACCACTACCATCCAGGCCATGCCCTCTTCTTGCTACTGACATCAGGAAGGAGGTACAGCAACCATGGGTTCCACACCACTGGGTTCAGGAGCAGTTATTACCCTACAACCAACAGGCTTCCGAACCTGCATGGATCACTTCACTCACCTCAACACTGACCTGATTCTAAAATCTACAGACTCACGTTCTCAGAAATACTATTTATTTATTTATCTATTATGCATTTGTTTGTTTGTTTATTATTTGCAGTTTGCCTTCTGCACATTAGTTCGTTGTCAGTCTTCATGTGTCGTTTTTCATTGATTCTATTGTATTTCTCTTTTCTACTGTGAATGCCCACAGGAAAATAAATCTCAACTTAGTATACAGTGACATATGCATACTGTGACAATACATAAGAAACATAAGAAATAGGAGCAGGAGTAGGCCATCCGGCCCATCGAGCCTGCCCCGCCATTCAATAAGATCGTGGCTAATAATCTACCTGCCTTTTCCCCATAACCCTTAATTCCCCTATTATGTAAAAATCTATCTAACTGTATCTTAAATATACTTATTGAAGAAGCCTCAACTGCTTCCCTGGGCAGAGAATTCCACAGATTCACCACTCTCTGGGAAAAACAGTTTCTCCTCATCTCCATCCTAAATCTTCTCCCCGAATCTTGAGGCAACGTCCCCTCGTTCTAGTCTCACCTACCAATGGAAACATCTTTCCTACTTCTATCTTATCTATCCCTTCCAAAATTTTGTATGTTTCTATAAGATCCCCTCTCATTCTTCTGAATTCCAGAGAGTATAGTCCCAGGCAACTCAATCTCTCCTCATAAGTTAACCCTTTCATCTCTGGAATCAACCTGGTGAACCTCCTCTGCACTGCCTCCAAAGCCAGTATATCATTCCTCAAGTATGGAGACCAGAACTGCACACAGTACTCCAGGTGCGGCCTCACCAGTACCCTGTATAGTTGCAGCATGACCTCCCTGCTCTTGAATTCAATACCTCTAGTAATGAAGGCCAACATTCCGTTTGCCTTCTTAATAACCTGTTGTACCTGCATGCCAACTTTTTGCGATTCATGAACAAGCACTCCCAGATCCCTCTGCACAACAGCATGCTGCAATCTTTCACCATTTAAATAATAATCTGCTCTTCTATTACTCCTTCTAAAGTGGATGATCTCGCATTTACCAACATTGTATTTGCTTTGAATTTGATTTCACTCATTAGTAACCTACAGTGTCATTTCAGGCTGTGATTTCACTGCACATCATTTCCTGCACAAACCTTCAATACTTAAAAAAATTTGAAGTTAAATTTCTACAGCACCCCTCACAACATAAACATGCACCATATTAAACGACAGGACCTCTGGAGTTGTGATCTCAGGATTGCTACATGCAAGTGAGGCCAAAATAGGAAGATTTAACTACAGGAGATGATGCAGGAGGGAGAGTATAAGATTTTTGGATCATTGGGCTGTCTTCCAGGGAAGATGGGACCATTACCAAAGAGCTGGTTTGCATCTAAACTGGAGGGGGACTAATATCCGAGAGGAAAGGTTTGCTATTACTGCACTGGGGGCGGGGGGTGGGGGGGCAGTGTTCAAGTTTAAGCTAGAGTTGCAGGGGGATGGGAACTGGCATGCCAGAACAGTGAGTGGCCCATTTGTCAATTGTAGGTGAATGGTAGAACTAAAGAACAAAATGGAATTTCCAGTGCTTGATTGTCAGTACAGACTGGGTAGTCCAGGTTTCTAAGCTGTACAACACTATGACTGCAGTCTGAGATTGTATAATAAGCACCGGAATTTTTCTCATACATGGAGAAAGACTGCCTCACAATTCCAGAGAACTGGGTTCAATCTACCTCTGCCCATGTGGTATTTGCATGCTCTCTTTTTGTTTAGAGATCTCAGCTTCAGGTGATTTAAAGTTATTTTACATTATTGTTTTCATTTAGTAAATTGAAATATATCTTACATACTCAGTTACCTCCAGTCACTCTATTTTCCACCCATTTCACAAAGATGCGCTGGTTCTTGGGTTCTTTTTCATCCACCTGAGACGGCAGAGTGGACTCCAACAGTGCATCATTTCCTCTACAGTGGAACCTGGACGCAAACACTACGCTACCACCAATCCACATGCTATTTCATTAAATCAGCTTCTTAGTTTGCAAACACTTTTTCTTGCAAGTTGCTTTGAAGTGATAGAGAATCACTTGTGTGGTGATATTTCCTCTGTGAATTCTTATGCTCCCTGTCTATACAAAGCATCACTCACACCTCAACAGTACACATGTAGACGCTTTTATAGGCTCAGCATTGCGGTTAGTTGCTTGCAAGGTCAGTAGCTCATAAAAGGGTCTACATCTTAACTAAATGCTAGTCACAAATCATGTTTCACTTCATACTAACTAGAGTCCCTTTATGACAATTGTAAAGATGTATTAATCTTTGTATATTTTGTTTGAAATCTTAGCCCCGGGTAATTTAAAGTTGTTTTCATAAACAGATGCTGGAAATCCAGAGAAACACACACAAGATGCTGGAGGAACTCAGCAGGTCAGGCAGCGTCTATGGAGGGGAATAAAGAGTCAATGTTTCAGAACAGGATCCTTCTGAGTCTCAGCCTGAAACATCAAATCTTTGTCCTTCTCCATAGATGCTGCCTGAGTTGCTGAGTACCTCCAGCATTTTGTATGTGTTACATTGTTTTAATTTGTTGTTTATTAAGATATTGAACGAATAATATTCACACAGTTGTAATCTCTCACACATGGTATATTAATTTATACAGCAATACAACTCGATAACTGGCCCTTCTGGCCCATGTAGCCCAATTGCACCCCTGTGCACCAATTAGCAACTACTCTGTACATCTTTGGAATGTGGGAGGACACTGGAGCACCCAAAGGAAGCCCTCATGGTCAAGGGGAGAACATACTTACAGACAATGGTGGCAATTGAACCCATGTTGCTGGAGCTCTGATAGTATTATGCTATGCAACTGTGCCACTCCAGGTTACCAGGAAGATTACACTAGAAGCTGGTATCCATAGTTTGTGCCAGTGTTACATACACACAAATGTAAACACATCCACAAATATATGTACATGCTCACAAAAACATACACATATATATTTACACACACACACATAGAAACACATCCATGTACATATGTACATGCATACATGCTTACAAATGTGCACACACACAAACACAATTTTTGCTTCAACTTTCCCTGCACAACCTTCCCTACACTCTTATAATCTAAACTGAACCGATTTAAGTTTTACAATGTGTAATATTTGAGTTTGTTCACTGTGAGCACAGCTCCGACTATGTCTATATACAACCATATAATAGTTACATGTCTAGTATTGCCACTCCTCACAAAATAATCTTCATTGTACCATTGTGGCCCCTTTGATTTCCAGTCAGAAGTTTACGTCATCTACTCGTGGCTTCCACTATCTTTTCCTTCCCTCGCTCTTTTGCCATGGTTTTCCATACGTCGCTTTGCAGAATTAAGAATTGTTTCCTGAAAGTGCCTCTGGAGCTGTGGAATTGTGACATAAAACAGGGTCCCATCGTTTTGTCAATTCGCACACTATGAAGAAATGCTGACAGAGGTCTTGCCCTTCTAGGGATTATATCAGCAAGCTTGCAGCTCTGACCACAGAGCTCAAGGTGCATGGGGAGATGTGAAGAAGTTCGTTTTTACTTGCTAACCACAGGCTCCCTTCCTGACCACTGTGGTTAGAGATTCCAAGAAACGGAAGTAGGAGACCTTTGGAGAAAGGATCCCTCCCAGTCCCTGTATTGTTTCTAAATGGATCTGCACCTCACAATTGCATTGAACCTCAGCAAGATAGATGTCCGTTTTTCAAAACTGATGAAAACATCTGTGATACTTGAGAACCATTCACTTGGGGTGGCACAGACATCTCTTGTTTGCGTCTAATGGCCTGTGGCTGTTAGGAGTTCTTCAAGGACATAATGTATATACAGAAAGGTGCCAGTAAAAGGCCAGCAATATCATAAAGGATCTCACCTACCCTGCTCATGGACTGTTTGTCCCACTCCCATCAGGGAGGAGTCTACCCAGCACCCACACCAGGACCACTATACAGTTACTTTCCCCAAGCAGTAAGGCTTATCAACACCTCCACCCACAAACCCACTCCGCCACCTCCCCCCCCCCCCCACAATCACTACTTTATCATTTCCTGTCAGGGTCACTTTACATACAGACACTCCTATGCCTAGGGTCACTTTATGCACAGACAATCAATCTGTCTATATAAGCTAATCTTATGTATTTTTATTTATTGTGCTTTAAAAATTATTATTGTATTCTTTATATTATTGTGCATTTTTATGCTGCATCGGAAATGGAGTAAAATTATCTTGTTCTCCTTTACTCTTGTGCACTAGAAATGACATTAAACAATCTTGGCTATTTAATCCACAACGCTCATTGCAAACTTCCAACATTTAATGTTGTGGCTTTCGAACAAGTAAGCTTCCCTTTAAAATTAAAACCAACTCATAAGTGACTTAGAAACCCTTAATGGCAGTGTGGGAATGGGAAGTTGAATTGAGGTTGGTGGCCACACCCTTTCCACAACAATATGTCTGTCCATGGCCTCCTCCACTACCATCATCAGGCCAAATGCAGGTTGGAGGAGCAGCACCTCATATTCCATCTCGGTAGTCTCCAATCCGATGGCATGAACATGAATTCCTCAAACTTCCATAGTGATTCCCCTCAGTTCCACGGCCAAACCCACCACCCACCACTCCCTCCCCCACACACACACACACACACACACACACACACTCTCTCACTCACACACACACACACACACACTCACACACATACACACGCAGACACACACACACACTCATACACATTCACACACACACACACACACACACTCACACATTCACACACACATACATTTACACACACACACACTTACACACACACATACTCACACACACACACACATACACACACACACTCATACACATTCACACACACACACACTCTCTCTCTCTCACACATACACACACTCACACGTTCACGCACATACACACACACTCACACATTCACACACGCACACTTACACACACACACACACACACACACACACACACACACACACAGGCACACCACAGAAATAATTCTGTCTGGATACATAACAGCTTGGTTTGGCAACTGCTCTGCAGCTGACTGCACAAAACTGCATAATTTCTCAGCACATCACAGGAGCTAGCCTTCTTTCTATATTTTTCACTGCCTCAGTAAAGCAGGCTGCATAATCAAAGAATCACCCAACCCTGACAATCTCACTTTTCCCTTCTCCCATTAAGCAGAAGAAATGCAAACACCCGAAAGCATGTACCACCAGATCCAACAACAGCTTCTATCCCACTGATATCAGATTCTCGAATGGGCCTCTTGTATGACTAGGTGGACTCTTGGCCCCACAATCTACCTCGTTACGATCTTGCACTTCGTCATTTACCTGCCCTGCAGCTTTTTTTGGTGTTTTACTTTATTCTTCATTGTTTTTTTCACCTTATATCAATTCAATGAACTGCATAATGATTTGATCTGTAAAAAATTACTTAAGTAAGACAAACTTTTCACTGTATATTGGTATATGTGACAATAATAAACTAAAACCAATACCAATGCTCTCTCAGCCTTTTCCTGACAGGGTGGTCCACACACCCAACACTCTGTATGAAGAACTTACCTCTAACATCCCCTCTAAGCTTTCCTCCAATCACCTTAAAATTATGACCCACCTTAAGTTTATTTTTTTTTGTAATTTATTTTTTTATTGAAGTTCATCATCAAACAAGCATTTCCATAAGATGTATTTCAGATATTGTGCATATATATCATATAGTCATATTTGTCACAAATTTCCACATAATATTTAGCTGAGCTATACACTTATAGAAAGGAGAGTAAAGAAAGAACAATCAAAAGGAGAAAACTATTTACAAAGTAGGGAGTGATTTTTTTTACAATATATTCATTGACTTGTGAGCATAAAATCAGGCCTGAATCAAATTGTTCCAACTTATGATTAACAGATGCTGTTATCTTCTCCATTTTCTAAATGTCCATTGTAATTTCCATCTATACATTTAAAGCTGGGCTCTCCTGTGCTAACCATTTCCTGGTAAGTGTCTTTTTACCAGCCATCAGCAGTATATTCATTAAATATTTACCTCTTTTAAACCATTCTTGAAGTATATACCCAAAATATATGGTCTTACTTGCTAAGGGTATTTTACATTTAAAGATGTCTTGTAGGGCATTGTGTATCTAATAGTCTGTGATAATGAGGCATTCCCAGAAAATATGGTAATGGTTTGCATTTTGATTTCCACAATTTCTCCAGCAAACAGGAAGGTTACTATCATAATGGGATTTCTGAGAGGGAGTAATAAAATACCTTAATAAGTTTTTCCACCCGAACTCCCTTCATTTTTGTGAACTGGTATACTTCCATTGATACTTCCATATTACTGTCCACTCATCCTCAGATATTATCTCTCCTTCCTTCTCCCCTTTTGTTTTAATGTATGAAGTTGAATGTGTTTTAAGATTTGACAAACCCTTATACATGCTTGAAATGGTTCTACTACCATTGTCTGAATTATATGCTTTTCTAAATAGCTCTATCAAACATGTACTTGCCTTGGTTACATTTTTAACTGTCCTATTAACATACTGTCGCATCTGTAAATACTGATAAAAGACTTGTTTTTCTAATAAGTGTTTCTCTTTGAGCATTTCAAAACTGAACAGTGTTCCTTCTTTCATTATATTGCAGATAGCTGTTATTCCTTTAGCTGTCCAGTCCTTAAATCTAGCATCCAATTTATTCGGCGTAAAATCGGACTCATATACACACCATTTAAGAATTGCAATGTCTCTCTCTAGTTTATATTATTTTATAATAATTTTCCATATTTTAAGGGTCCATTTCACCCATGGGTTATCAATAGTATTTATGTAACTTTGTAGGTTGTTATCAGCCAAAATTGCCTGTATGGGTATGGAAAGTATCCTCTCCTCAATGTTTTTCCATTGAGCGTCATATGATGGGTTGCACCAGCATATCACAGCTCTCAACTGTGCTGCAAAACAATAATCTCTCAGAGAAGGTAGGCCCCATCCCCTCTTTTCCTTGGCTAATTGCAAAGTTTTGAGATGAACCCTAGGCCTTTTACCTTGCCATATATATCTTGATAGCATTTTGTTCCATTCATTGAATTGATTTTGGTTGATCTCTATTGGTAGGATCTGAAAGAGATATAGTAGTCTGGGTAGTATATTCATTTCAATAGATTCAATCCTTGAACCAAGAAAAGGAATTAGGTTCCATCTTGTTATATCTTCCTTAATTTTTTTACATATAGGCTGATATTCATTCTGATAATTTTGCCAAATCTTTTGGCATCATGATGCCCAAATATTTGACAGACTCTGTTTGCCATGTCCAAGGATATCTACTTTCAATTTCTCTTGGTGGGCTATAGTTATATGTAAGTAGTTGGGTTTTATCTATGTTGATCTTGTATCCTGATAGTTGGCCATATTGTTCAAAGGATTGCATCAATTTAGGTAAAGAATATGTTGGTTACCCTAGATAGATCAAAATGTCATCTGCGTAACAGAGGTTATTTTTAAATAAGTATTTTGTAATTACTTGCAGCAACAGCTTAGCATGCCAGTGCATCTTTGGGATGGGGGAGGAAGCCATTCAAACTCCATGGGGAGATCATCCAAACCCCATTTTTGGTGTGTGGAATTGTGAGATAGCAGTATTGACTGATGGACCACTACATAATCCACGGCCCCAGAAAGTACCTGAGTTTTAGTAAATAGTCCAGCACTAATTGTAGACTGGGCAACTACTGATCCTTAATGTTCTGGCAAGTCAATGATGTCAACAAAGCTTGCCCACAATGCTCGGCAGAACAATACAGAACACAGCAATACAAAACCCAAGTGACAAAGAAACAGCAGCAAGACAAGTTCCGTTCCTCCCTTGCACTTACCTGCCCACCATACACAGTGCTGTCTTCAGCTTCCAGACTCCAGTGAGTGGCAACACTTGCAGACTGCCCCGGCATATCCTTGTTCATTGTTCGTTGTTAACACAAATAACGCTTTTCTCTTTATGTTTCCATGCACATGTGATAAATAAGTCTGAACAGGTGTAGGAGGTAAAGAGAACTCAATTCTTCCAGGAGCAGGTTTTAAGCTTTAACAGTGTTTAAAGCCAGAAGATGGACAGTGGTAACACAAGGGAACAACAATACAAGAATGTTCCTCCCTTCCTTTCTTTAGCATGGGTCCCCAAATCCTAAGGGCTTTCTACAGGGGCACAATTGACAGCATCCTGATTGGCTGTATGGGAACTGTGCTTCCCTCAATCGCAGGGCTCTGCAGAGAGTGGTGCGGACAGCCCAGCGCCCGTGTGGATATGAACTTCCCACTATTCAGGATATTTACAGTGACAGCTGCATAAAAAAGGCCCGAAGGATCATTGGGGACTTGAGTCACCCCAACCACAAACTGTTCCGGCTGCTAGCATCCAGGAAATGGTACCACAACATAAAAGCCAGGACCAACAGGCTTCAGGACAGCTTTTTCCACCAGACCATCAGTCTGATTAATTCATGCTGATACAATTGTATTTTTAAGCTGTATTGACTGTTCTGTTGTATATCTTACTGTACATACAATTTATTACAAATTACTGTAATTTGCACATTGCATATTCAGATGGAGATGTAACAAGGAATTTTACTCCTTGTGTATATGAAGGATGTAATAAATAAAGTCAGTTCAATTCATTCAATTCAATTCAATTGGGTAATGCTTGGTATCTGCCTTTTCTCTGTTTCCCCGCGTGCCAATGGTTAACATTCACATTCAATGCATGTAATAATGAAACAGAAGCAATTTATAAGAACTATCCACTGAAGTTGCTCCAATATATTGAAATGCATTGTAAATGAGTTAGATGCATTGGTAAAGGACTGGTCCTGCGAAAATATTATTAAGGAGTGGATTACTTTAGCAGCTTTGCTGTCACGTAGTAGCTGTGATTTGGTTGTCCGTTGTATCAAAAAATGAAAGTTAGATTTGTGTAGTTGTTCCTCAGATGATGCGGACTGCATGAAGAAACCCATTCTTCAGTTTTAAAGTGGAAAAAGAGTTTCAATGGGGTAGTTCCATTCTCTCAACCTCAGAATCCAGGTCCAGTGGTCTGAGATAGTAGTCACAACTGGGGTCTTCCTCAGTTGCCGTGGATGACCATGACTTCTGTATCTCATCAGTCTTCTCTTCTCCACACAGCATTGCAGAAGCTACCTTCCTGGCTATTGGATCTCGCTATAGATCTCATTCTGCAGAGCTGTCTTTGGGTGCTAGGACAAACATGGCTCTATCTCACCATGATATGAGACCATCCTCACCTCATTTAGCCTGCCCGTACCAGAATGAGTCGACTGTGGCATGCAAACGGCTACTTAGAGACCTGTGTGGATAAGTGTGTGCCTTCAAGGACATTCTAGATGTGCACAAACCAAAGCCATGAATGAACCAGGAGATTTGTAGTCTGCTGAGGGCCAGATCTGTGGCACTCAAGACCGGTGATATAGAACTGTACAAGATGTCTAGGTATGAACTATGGAAGGCTTTTTAAAGGCAAAACAACAATTCTGATTAAAGTCAGAGATGGAATCGGATGCTCGCCAGTTCTGGCAGGGTTTGCAGGCCTAAAAGGTGAAACCTAACATCATAATTGCTGTGATACTTCAATCTCAGATGAGCTAAGCACACTTTGAAAGGGAGAATAAAACTACACCCATGTGAATCCCTGCAGCATCTAGTGACCCTGTGATCTCTGTCTGCATCAGAATCTCTTTCAAGAGGGGAACCCTTGCAAAGCAACAAGCCCTGATCGTGTACCTGGTAGGGCATTCAATACCTATGCCAACCAACTGATGAGAGTGTTCAAGGACATCTTCAATCTCCCACTACTACAGTTGGAGGTCCCCACATGCTTCAAAAGAGCGAATACACATCAGTGGCCAAGAAGAGCAGGGTGACTTACCTCAACGACAATTGCCCCATTTGTACTCCATCTACTTCGATGAAGAGCTTTGGGAGGTTCATCATGGCCAGAATCAGCTTACCCTAGCCTCCAAGCATGGAGGACATCTTTAAAAAAGCAAGCCTCTAGAAAGCAGCACCCATCTATAAGGACTCCCACCATTCTTTTTGCACTACTTACTTAATTTAATTTTATATATACATACACAACTTATTGTAGTTTTTATTGTTTTTTATAAAATGTTATATACTGCACTGAAAAGCTGCCGCAAAACAAAACTTTCATGACATATGCCAGTGATATTAAACTAATTCTCATCCTGACTCTTGGCTATTTGCTCTCTCTGTTAATTCCATCCACCTAGTCCACCAGAGCTGACTTCACATGCTAGAACAGGGATGACCTATCTTGTTAGGGTATGATGCCCACTGCCTACCCTCACCCGTGTTTAGCTCACCTACCGAAGCGGTGTGTCAGCGCGTGGCTGCTGTCGCTTGCAGGCATCTACTTGGAGCCACAACTGAGAGCTGAGTATCTGGTGGGGACCAAAGGTGAGTGAGTTTCTCCAGAATGGATGTGAAGAGCCCCTCTCCCTGGACATTCCATACACCTCTGATGGCAGTTACAACCTATTAAATTCAATTAGTTCAATCAAAGCTACAAGCTACTCCCACATTATGAGGCAAGTGTGCTCAACGAATTATGTCCATACTATGTATATTATGTCAGTAAATCAATATAAACTAACCCAGTTTTAGCCTTTGTGAGTGAACACCAATCTTCAAATTCTGTAGTTGTGTCATTATCCCCATTGTAGCTACACCTAAGAGGTCCCTCAATATTGATATGCTTATCTCATTCTAATTCTGATATCCAATAACTTAATTGAATGAGCTTCTTCTACGCTGCTCGCTAAACTTTTGCAATCTCGCAAAAATATGTTCCTTAGATTGCACCATCTAGTTATGGGGAGATTCACATTCAAAGATTCGAAGTACATTTATTATCAAAGTACCACAGACAGCCACTAAACAAGAAACTCCATGGAATCCATGAAAAAAAAATCAAATATCCAATGCGCAAAAAGAAAAATGACTAACACACTGCATATTAAACATCAAACTGCAGAGTACTTGAAGCAGTCTCGGAATGCTCAGATCAGTTCAATCTAGTGCTGTGTCATTGCCTGTCAGTCCACACCAATCAAAATCGCACAGAATCGCAATAAAAAAGAGAGTAACCAGAAAAACATATAACATGATCTGCAGAATTCTCTAAAAACAAGTCCAATCCACAAACAGCACTGATCAAACCTTGCCCAAGAACCAAGACTCCAGCAGTTTCTCATTATCATCTTGTTCAAGGCATGAATCAGTGAGATCGGTGAGAATTAGAGTTGATCATGGGCTCAGGCCCTATGCCCAGTCTTCTTGCCTCCTGGCCACACACTCTGCTTCAAACCTCATCAAACTCCCTCAGAGACAGCAAAGCACCAGATCGCTCAATTGGGTCAAAAACCACTATCAAAATGTAAATCACAGGTTCCAGTCGCACGCAGCTTAGTCATAGAATCATACTTGAAAGAAGTAAAAGAAGTAGTTTTGTGAATTGTCTGCAGGACTTTGCTGGTGCCATCTTGAAAAATGACATTTGTCTGATGCAGATTTAGTTATCAGATGTACATGAAAAACATACAATGAAATGTGATGTTTGCATTAACAACACACATTGTAGTGCCAACATAGCATATTCGTCATGGTCAGCAGAACAACACAGAACGCAAATAACAGAATACAACCAGCATAAAACAACAACAGGAAAACAAGCGGCTTCCTTCCCTCCCACCCATCCACACACAAAGATAGTCATCCAACTTCAGAGCAGGCCTCCATTTTCTACCTGGTATTTTCCAAAGAGATTGAGACACATATTTGAGGATTTTGTGATTATGCTGAAGTCCATTTCTCCAGGTGGTCTGAAAGCAAAGTACTCATGCAACCACTGCAGTCTTTAATCATATCCATGCCACCTACGTCCTGTTTAAAGAAATGAAAATTTAGAGTAACAGTAGTTGGAAGAGGTAGCTTCGCAATTGAAATGGTAGTTCAAGAATACTTTCTGGAAAACTGGGCATGCATGTCCACTTCAGGAGAAATGTGTTTCCTGTCCACCCACTTTTAGAGCCGTTTCAACATTTATATTTCTGGGCATCATTATTTCTCAGGACTTCATGTGGGAGAGCCATTTCTCCTCGGCAGAGGATGCACTTCTTGTTTCAGTTGGTAAAATCCATCTTCCCCAGAATATACTGGTACAATTCTACACTGCCATCGTAGAGAGAATCCTCACATCAGACATTACTGTCCGATTTGGTACAGCATTCCCTTGTAATATACAAAAACTACAGTGAACTGTCAGGACATTAGGAAATGTCATTGGCTACAGTCTACCATCCCTGCAGGACTTGTATGTGTCCAGGACAAAGGAATAAGAAGGAAAAATCATCACAGAATCTACTCACCCAGCAAACTGCCTTTTTCGAAAGCTTCCCTCTGGAAAGGAACATAGGGCTTTGAAAACAAAAACTTCACACCATCTCAAAAGTTTCTTCCCCCAGACAGTTAATCTGATGAACAATTCTCTGTAACCGCAACCCCCCCCCCCCGCCCCACCACCTCAACTGAATAAATCTGAATCTTGAATTTTTGAATTCTTTGGAGAATTGTTGACAGTGATGCCACTGAAAGTCAAATTTATCAAGGGTGGTAGGAGCACATGTCTTTTATATATTGAAATGGTGTCAAACCAAAATATACTCAGTGTTTATTTTAAGAGGTAGCCCCCAGCATTAATAACGTGGCCATTGAGTACATATTCATGGTCTTCTGCTGCTGTAACCCATGTACTTTAAGGTTTGATGTGTTGTGTATTCAGAGATGCTTTCTGCACACCACTGTTGTAACGTGTGGTCATTTGAGTTACTGTCATTTTCCTGTCAGCCTGAACCAGTCTGCCATTCTCCTCTGACCTCTCTTATTAACAAGGCATTTCTGCCCACAGAACTGCCACTCACCGGATATTTTTTGTACCATTCTTTGTAAATTGTTCTGTATGAAAATCCAGGAGATCAGCAGTTTCTGAAATACTGAAACCACCCCATCTGGCACCAACATCATTCGCAGTTAAAATAACTTTGATCACATTTCTTCCCCATTCTGGGTCTGAACAACAAATGGAACCTATGATCATGTCTGCATGTTTCTGTGCACTGAGTTGTGGGCACATGATTGGCTGATTACATATTTGCAATAACAAGCAGGTGTACAACTATTTGCGGTTGGTTAAAATTTCAACGGGTCAAGGGTAATAGGAGAACATATGATATGAAATTGACATGGTATTGAATCAAAGGAATATCCTCATGTAGGTTAGTCCTGATGCCATCCAAAAACCCACAATAATTGCTCACTGCCAATAACTTGCTCTCAATACCATTGAAGGATAAGATGCACATAGGCCAATTTGATAAATGACCGTCTGCTTTTTCACCTCTCACTTATTACGAATCTATCCTACAGAAGACTGCATTAAAGTGTAATCTCTCAAACAAATGGGAAGAAAAAATCAACAGCTAATTGAGAAGGAAGGGTTAAATTGATCTTGGATTAGGTTAAAAGGTTGGTGCAACTTTGTGAGCCGAAGGGCCTGTACTGGGCTCCGACAGTCTTTGTCCTATGTTCAAATTAATAAAGTTGTGGTTCCAGAGATGTTTTAATATTTTTAAGTTTCGTAGTGTTATCAAATAACCAATGGTTGAGATTGACATCTAGTAATTTGTATTGTACTGCGATGTTCACTGTCGAAGTGTACCAAATGGCATAACACTATTACAGTGCCCGTAGTCACCAGCTGGGATACAATTCTCACTGCTGTTTCTAAGGCATTTGTGTGCTCTGCCATGACTGTGTGGTTTCCTCCAGGTGCTCCAGTTTTCTCCCACATTCCAAAGATGTACGGGTTTCATTAAAGTCAGTGAACTGTGCGTATGCTACGTTGATGTTGGAAGTGTGGTGACATTTGAAGTCTGAACCCAGCACAATCCTTGCTGATTTGATTTGACACAAATTTGACACATTTCACCGTATGTATGTATGCTTCGATGTACATGTGACAAATAAAATTAATCTAATCTTTCTGCATAATACACTGTGGTCATATGGTATGTATGAACCACCCTGGAAGGTGGCACCTGGTTTTGTATGTACCAGCTGTCAGTTGTGGGACGTTTGACCAATGTCGATCCCATACAGATTCAAACCCAACACAATTAGAGTCTGAGGTTAGCAAAGCGAATCACTAGATCACACCTCACTACTAAATTTAACTGATTTGCAATCCGCAGCTATGCTTTATTTTTTAGTCAACCACTCACAGTTTTAGTTTTCCTGTAAGGTTCCTTGTGCATTCCCAGAAAAGCAACCAACATGTAGCACTTATTTAATCTTCAATCACTTATGAAGTTGCTTTTTCTAAGCTTGGTAAACCACAATTTAATGTGTAATATCAGAACGCCTTTCATTTATATTCTGGGAAGTAGAGGAGGAGTAATGTGTGTGTGCAGTGAAATATGTTTCAGGAAATGTCTGTGGATCCTGATTACATCTGTGTTCAACTGTCTAAAGCATGAACTGTCAACTACTGTCAATGGTTAACACACCACTAGGTTCAGGAACAGTTATTACCCATCCAACATCAGACTACTGAACCAAAGTACCTCAACACTGAGCTGATTCCACAACCTATGGAATCTCTGTCAAGGATCTATAATTCAAGTTCTCAATATAATTTATTTACTTATTTATTTCTGTTTTTATTTTCATAGTTTGTTTTCTTTCCCATTAATCTAACACTTCCCTCAACATAGCACTCCATTGTTCTATCATTATCTACCTATTTTGGAGTTCCTTAAATGCCCCTAAAGTATCTGCCTCTACCACCACTCCTGGTAGGGTGTTCCATTGTCATGGTCCGGTCCGTGAAGTCCGTATTCCGGTTCACGGTCCGGTCCATCAACCCTTGCTCCTATCCACCCTGTTTCTGTTCTTGTTGAGCTCTAATTGAGGCAGCTGATGCTCGTGGGGGCTGGCTGAATAAATACCTTCAGAGACCAGGGCGTGACTGCTGGATTGTTCTTGTCCTTACTCCTTGTATCCTTTCCTCTGCCTTCTGTTTCCTCACCTGAAGGCCTGCCTTGCCTTGCCGGTAACTCTCGCCTCACCTGAAGTTCTTGTCTCACCTTGCTTTGCCAGAAGCTTTGCCTTGTCTTGCCGGTAACTCTCGCCTCACCTGAAGTTCTCATCTCACCTTGCATTGCCTGAAGCCTTGCCTTGTCTTGCTGGTAACTCTCGCCTCGTCTCGCCTGCAGTCTTGTCCTGGAGCCACACTGTACCTAGCTCCCTTCCTGTCCCTTGCCTCCATCGGGTAAGCGAGGCTGTCTTTCCGTTACCTGCGGTTGGTTCTGTCCCTCGCCTCCGTCGGGTGGTGATCCGCGCCTTGCCCAGGTGAACCGCGCCCTGCTCAGGTGAACCCTGCCCTGCCCAGGAGGAGCCTGTCTAGCCTCTAGCCTGGAGGCTCCAGCCTCCTGCCTGGCCTCAAGCCTGGAGACTCCAGCCTCATCCTGCCTGCCAGCCTAGCCTCGTCCTTGCCTAGTTCTGTGGTCCGAGCCAGAAGCAAGACCCAGATACTGAGTCCTTGTCCAGTCTCTGGCTCGGAGTCCAAGCCCGGGCTCCTAGCTCTCTTGTCCAGTCCTGTTCCAGGTTCCTGGTTTTCCTGTCCATGTCCTTGCCATCGCCCTGTATCCTAGTCCTGTCCCTAGTACTTCAGTGTCTGTGTCTTGCACTTGGGTCCGTTCCCAGCCACCGCCTTATGACATCCAAGCACTCACCACTATCTGTGTAAACAATCTTATCTTTGTCATCCCCCTATACGTTCTTCCAATCATGACTCCTCATGTTAGCCATTTCCGCCCTAAGAAAAAGTCTCAGACTATTTACTCGATCGATGCACACATCTATCAACCCTTCCCCCACCACCACTCTGCAACCCCGTCTCCCTCAGATCCCACTGTCAGCTCCTGGGCCCTCAGAGACTCCATCTTCCTCTCACCCCAACCCTCCCCTCTCCACTGACACCACCAACCTCCCTCCCCCCTCTGATCCCAGCTCTCAAGACTCCAGCCTTGAACTCCAGGTCAGGTCTTCACGTGCTGCTATTGTGACTCCTGTCTCCCCTTCCCCTACCATCACTCTGGAACCCCGTCTCCCTCATATTCCACCATCTACTCCTGGGCCCTCAGAGGCTCCATTTTCCTCTCACCCCAACCCTCCCCTCTCCAAAGACACCCCCAGCCTCCCTCTCCCTCTCCCCCCTCTGATCCCACTTCTCAACCATGCCAGATCTTTACCACCCCCTCTGACCTTCAACTGCCTGAGGCAGTGTGCTCTGTCCTCAGTAAGGGCCTCACCTTTGTCCCCCTTACTCCACACCTCAGCGAGTTCGATGTTCGCCATGACGCTGAACTACTCTTCCGCCAGCTCCGTCTTCGAGCCTACTTCTTCAGCAAGGTCTCTCCCACCCCCACCGATGACCCCTTCTCCCATCTTCAGCCCTCCTCCTCTTCATGGACACCCCGCTCTGGTCTTCTGCCTGCTCTGAATCTCTTTATTGCTAACTGCCGACGGGACATCAACCGTCTCGACTTCGCCACACCTTGTTCCCATTCCAACCTCACTCTTTCCGAACGCTCTGCTCTCCACTCCCTCTGCACTAATCCTAACCTTACCATAAAACCCCCCGATGAGGGGGGCACCGTTGTAGTCTGGCGTACTGACCTCTACCTTGCTAAGGCACAGCCACAAGTCGCGGATACCTCCTCTTATTTACCCCTTGATCATGACCCCACTAAGGAGCACCAGGCCATTGTCTCCCACACCATCACCAACTTTATCCGCTCAGAGGATCTCCCATCCACTGCTACCAAACTTATAGTTCCCACACCCGCACTTCCCAATTCTACCTCCTATCCAAGATCCACATACCTGCCTGTCCTGGCAGACCCATTGTCTCAGCTTGCTCCTGCCCCAACGAACGCATTTCTGCATACCTTGACACTGTTTTATCCCCCCTTGTTCAATCCCTTTCTATCTATGTTCGTGACACTTCTCATGTTCTGATTTTTTTTGATGATTTTAAGTTACCTGGCCCCCAGCGCTTTATTTTCACCATGGATGTCCAGTCCCTATATACCTCTATCCCCCACCAGGAAGGTCTCAAAGCTCTCCGCTTCTTTTTGGATTCCAGACCTAACCAGTTCCCCTCTACCACCACTCTCCTCCATCTAGCGGAATTAGTCCTGACTCTTAATAATCTCTCCTTTGGCTCCTCCCACTTCCTCCAAACTAAAGGTGTAGCCATGGGCACCTGTATGGGTCCCAGCTATGCCTGCCTTTTTGTTGGCTTTGTGGAACAATCTATGTTCCAAGCCTTTACTGGTATCTGTCCCCCACTTTTCCTTCGCTACATTGACGACTGCATCGGCGCTGCTTCCTGCACGCATGCTGAGCTCGTTGACTTCATTAACTTTTCCTCCAACTTTAACCCTGCCCTCAAGTTTACCTGGTCCATTTCCGACACATCCCTCCCCTTTCTTGATCTTTCTGTCTCTATCTCTGGACACAGCTTATCGACTGATGTCTACTATAAGCCTACTGACTCTCACAGCTACCTGGACTATTCCTCTTCCCACCCTATCTCTTGCAAAAATGCCACCCCCTTCTCGCAATTCCTCCATCTCTGCTGCATCTGCTCTCAGGATGAGTCTTTTCATTCCAGGACGAAGGAGATGTGCTCCTGTTTTAAAGAAAGGGGCTTCCCTTCCTCCACCATCAACTCTGCTCTCAAACGTATCTCTCCCATTTCACACACATCTGCTCTCACCCGATCCTCCCGCCACCCCACAAGGGATAGGGTTCCCCTTGTCCTCATCTCCCACCCCACCAGCCTCCGGGTCCAACATATAATTCTCCATAACTTCCGCCACCTCCAACGGGATCCCACCACTAAGCACATCTCGCCCTCCCCCATTCTCTCTGCTTTTCGCAGGGATTGCTCACTACACAACTCCCTTGTCCATTCGTCCCCCCCCCCGATCCCGCCCACTGATCTCCCTCCCAGCACTTATCCTGTTAAGCGGAACAAGTGCTACACATGCCCTTACACTTCCTCCCTCACCGCCATTCAGGGCCCCAGACAGTCCTTCCAGGTGAGGCGACACTTCACCTGTGAGTCAGCTGGGGTGATATACTGCATCTGGTGCTCCCGATGCGGCCTTCTATATATTGGTGAGATCCAACGCAGGCTGGGAGATCGTTTTGCTGAACACCTACGCTCTGTCTGCCAGAGAAAGCAGGATTTCCCAGTGGCCACACATTTTAATTCCATGTCCCATTCCCATTCTGATATGTCTATCCGCACCTTCCTCTACTGTAAAGATGAAGCCACAATCAGGCCTCCAACCTGATGGCATGACCATTGACTTCTCTAACTTCCGTTAATGCCCCACCTTCCCTTCGTACTCCATCCGTTATTTATTCATTTATTATTTTTTTCTCTCTCTTTTTTCTCCCTCTGTCCCTCTCACTATACTGCTTGCCCATCCCCTGGGCTTCCCCCCCCTCCGCCTTTCTTTCTTCCTAGGCCTCCCGTCCCATGATCCTCTCCCTTCTCCAGCCTCATATTCCTTTTGCCAATCACCTGTCCAGCTCTTGGCTCCATCCCTCCCCCCCCTCACTGCCCCGTCTTCTCCTATCATTTTGGATCTCCCCCTCCTCCTCCTACTTTCAAATCTCTTACTATCTCTTCTTTCAGTTAGTCCTGACGAAGGATCTCGGCCCGAAACGTCGACTGTACCTCTTCCTATAGATGCTGCCTGGCCTGCTGTGTTCACCAGCATTTTTATGTGTGTTGCTTGAAATTCCAGCATCTGCAGAATTCCTCGTGTTTGCCTAAATGAAGTCACCTCTCATTCTCTTTGGCTCAAAGAGACAAGCCCTAACTTGCTCAAGTTATCCTCATAAGATATGCTCTTTAATCTAGGCAGCATCCTGTTAGATCTTCTCTGCACATTCTCTAAAGCTTCCACATCCTTCCTATAATGAACGCCAGAACTGAACACAATATTCCAAGTGTGGTCTAACCAGAGTCTGGCAGAGCTGAAATATTTACCTCTCAGCTCTTGAACTCAATCTCCCATGTTAAATTTCCTGTTTAACATCTTCATAGAAGTACATCATGGATGCAAGTATTACAAATCAGATCAAGCTTTCATCCCCTAATATCACCAATTGTTAATATTAAACTCCATAATGCATCTGTGTAGACCTCCATCCAATGGATGCATTTGTTTGTAATGGCAATTTACATGTAATTGTGCTGAATTGAAGCACTTATATTCTGTAGATTAATTATCAGTGTTGAGTTATGACTATCAAAATACTTCGAGTTGAGAGATGCAAAAATCTCCATTTATCAAGCTGATTTTGAACTGGAACACATGTCCAAAAGTCAAAATGAGAGTTTGAACAGACTATATACTCCACATACTAATGGCATAAACCACTATTAAATCAATCCTGATGAAGGGTCTTGGCCTGAAACATCAACTGTTTATTCCTCTCCATAGATGCCTGACCTGACCTGCTGAGTTCCTCCAGCACTTCGTGCGTGTTGCTCTGGATTTCTGAAACTCTTGAGTTTATTATTAAACCAATCTCTCAAATATAAAAATCATAGATGTAGTCATGAAAAACTTGCTGAATAGAATTTATAATACATGCTGAAAGCAACATCGTTGTCCATATTGCTGTATGCAAAGCCCTCAGAGGAAAATCCCAACAAGCTGCTAGCAATCTGATTTCAGCATCATGTATATGGACGCTTTATTGAAAACAAAACTCCCGCACTGAACACCTACAGCTTCACCTGAAAATTTAAATGATGTGATTTTCAGGCAGAGATCTAGCAATATAGATTTCTGTCTGACTTTACAAACCTGATTATCTGTGCTACGGTTATGTGAATACTTTTTCTAGACATGATATTCCTGACAATGCTCCTTTTGAAAAATTGAGTTCTCAGCATTGAACTTCATCTTCAGGTATTAGATGCTGCAATATGATATTTCACATTGTGACAGTTGTTCCAGACAGCATGTTGACTCATTTTCCAATACGTATTGTCAGTGGAGCTCCATGCCAAAACATTCACGTCCTCTGGCATTTTGTGGATAATGCTCTAGATTTCCAGCATCTACAGAGTCTCTTGTGTTTATTGCCAAGTATGTATTGCAAAGTTCAAAGTACACATATGTCACAATATACAACTCTCAGATTTGATTCACACTCAGTGAATCCAAGAACTGTAACAAAATCAATAAAAGCCCTCAACCAACAGGACAGACGAACAACCGATATGCAAAAGGCAACCATCTGTGAAAATAAAGAAGAAAAAATAACGAGACTAATAATAATAATAAGTAAGTAATAAGTATCAAGAACATGAGATGAAGAGTTGTTAAAAGTGAGTCCATTGGATGTAGGAACAGTTCAGCGATGGGGCAAGTAAAGTTGAGTGAAGTTATCCCCATTGAGTGATGGATGAGGAAAAGTAACTGTTCCTGAGCCTGGTAGTGTGAGTCCTAAGGCTCCTGTACCATCTTTCTGTTGGCAGCAGTGAGAAGAGAGTAGTTTTCAGAATTTGTCATAATCCAACTTATGACCTATTGACATTATCCTGTAAATCTTCACAATCACTTGTTGGTAAACATAATACTGTAATCGTGACTTTCTTGTTTTAAACCTAATGATTAAAGCTGTGAGGTCAACGAAAATAAGACCATAAGATCATACGGCATAGGAACCTTATAAGACCATAGGAGCAGAATTATCCTATTTAGCCCATCGAGACTGCTCCGCCATTCGATCATGGCTGATCCTTCCCTCCTGAGCCCCACTCCCCAGCCTTCTCCCCATAACCTTTGACTCTACTTGCAAATTCACCTTAAGGGTGTTCTGAACAAGGACTCCCAAGTCACTTTGCATCAGATTTTTGGATTTTCTTCCCGTTTAGAAAATAGTCTGCACAGATCTTTCTTCTACCAAAGTGCATGACCATGCATTTTCCAACATTGTATTTCATTTGCCACTTTCTTGCCCATTCTCCTAATCCATCTAAGTCCTCCTGCATCCTACCTGTTTCCTCAACACTACCTGCCCCTCCACCAGTCTTTGTATCATCTGCAAACTTGGGGAAAAAGCCATCTATTCCATCATCTAAATCATTGATATACAGCTTAAAAAGAAGTGGTCCCAACACCGATCCCTGCGGATCACCACTAGTCACTGGCAGCCAACTAGAAAAGGATCCTCTTATTCCCACTCGCTGCCCCCTACTAATCAGCCAATGTTCTAACCATAACAGTAAATTTCCTGTAATACCATGCGCTCTTAACTTGGTAAGCAGCCTCCCATGTGTCACCTTGCCAAAGGCCTTCTGAAACTCTAAATATACAACATCCACTCCATCCCCTTTACCCACCCTACTTGTAATCTCCTCAGAGAATTCCAACAGGTTCATCAGGCAAGATTTTCCCTTAAGGAAACCATGCTAACTTTGTTTTATCTTGTCCTGCGTCACCAAGCACTCCATAATCTCATCCTTAACAATTGACTCCAACATCTTCCCAACTACTAAGGTCAGGCTAACTGGTTTATAATTTCCTTTCTGCTGCCTTCGTTCTTTCTTAGAGTGGAGTGACATCTGCAATTTTCCAGTCCTTTGACATCATGCCAGAGTCCAATGATTTTTGAAAGATCATTACTAATGCCTCCACAATCTCTACCACTACCTCATTCAGAACCCGAGGAATCAGTTCATCTGGCCCAGGTGACTTGTACCCATCGGTCTTTCAGCCTTTTGAGCACCTTCTCCTTTGTAATAGTAACTGCACTCACTTCTCTTCCCTCACACACTACAACATCTGGCACACTCTTACTGTATTCCACAGTGAAGACTGATGCAAAATGCTCATTTACTTCATCTGCTATTTCCTTGGCCCCTGTTATTATTTCTCTGGCCGCATTTTCTATTGGTCCTATATCCTCTTCAATCTCTATTTTATTTTTTACGTACTTGAAAAAGTTTCTACTATCCACTTAGATATTGTTTACTAGCTTGGGTTCATATTTCATCTTTTCCCTCCTAATGATTTTCTTAGTTCCTCTTTGTAGGTTTTTAAAAGCTTCCCAGTCCCCTATCATCCCACTAATTTTTGTTTTGTTGTATGCCCTCTATTTTGCTTTACATCAGCTTTGACTTCATTGGTCAGCCAGGGTTGTACTATATTGCCATTTGAATATTTCTTAGTTTTTGGAATATATCAGTCCTGCACCTTCCTCATTTTTCCCAGAAACTCACACCATTGATGCTCTGCTGTCATCCCTGCCACCATTTCCCTCCATTTTACTTCAGCCAACTTCTCTCTCATACTGTTATAATGCCCTTTACTCCACCGAAATACTGCTACAGCAGACTTTACTTTCTCCCTATCAAAATTCAAGTTGAACTCAATCATATTGTGATCACTGCCTCCAATGGGTTCTTTTACCTTAAGCTCCCAAATCATCTCCAGTTCATTACATAACACTCAGTCCAGAATAGCTGATCCCCTCATAGGCTTAGTGACAAAGTGCTATCAAAAGCCATCCCAGAGGAAATCAACAAACTCACTCTCTTGAGATCCATTACCAACCTGATTTTCCCAATCAATCTGCATATTGAAATCTCTCATAGAATATAATACATTACAGCACAGTACAGGCTCCTCAGCTATCAACATTATGCTGACCTTCTAACCTACTCTAAGATCTGTAGCATTCCATAGCCCTCCATTTTTTCTATCATTCATCTGTCTATCTAAAATGTTCTAAAACGCTTCTGATGCATCTGCCTCTACCACTATCCCTGGCAAGATGTTCCATACACCCACCACGCTGTGTAAAAAACATACCGCTGACATCCATCAATCCTGATTTATTATCCTGACTTCTCCCCATAACATCTGATGCCCTTACTAATCAGACTCTATTGACCTCCACTTGAAATACACCCAATGTCATACAGTGTATATATAAAGGTGCCAGAAAAGGACCAGTAACATCATGAATGATCACATGCAACCTGCTCATGGGCCATTTGTCCCACTCCCATCAAGGACAGAGTACATAGCATCCACACCAGGACCACCAGACTCAAAACCAATTATTTTCCTGAAGCAGCAAGATGAATCAACACCTTTAAACACCAACACTCTCCTACCACCACTACCTTATCAGTTCCTGTCAGTCACCTTTACTCCGATACCTACTTTAGGACAGAAAATCTAACTATGTATATAAGCTATCTTATGTATTTATACTTATTGTGTTTTTTTTGTGCTGCACCAGACCTAGGACTACAGTTATTTTGTTCTCCTTTACACTTGTGTACTGGAAAGAAATAAAACAACTCCCAGGCTAAAGAAAAAACTTCCTTATCTCTGTTCTAAAGGAACATTCTTGTACCCTGGGACTATACCCTCTAGTCCTAGACTGTCCAAGTATTGCAAACATCCTCCACGCTGTCTAGGCCTTTCAGTGTTTGACATTGTGGCAAGGATTTGGTCCATGATGATAGTGAGAGAAGCCTGTTTAGCTTAACTGCCAGTTTTATTGTGACAAGCACAGAAACAGACAGGGCACTGTGACCCAGGGAGAGAACCACCCAGTCACATACAGCTGGGGGAGGTGACGATCACACACCCTGGGTACAGTCAGGGAGACTCAGATGCACTAAAGCGAATAACTGTATAACCCAAGCTAAAATGTAACAATATATGAACATTCCACCATAATCCCACAGAAGCATTTTAAAACAAGAGCAATAAATAGCACTGGCCAATAGGAATGCTGGGGCAAGGTGTTGGCCGTGCCATACCCCTAGAGCACTACAATAGGTTTCAATGAGCTCTCCTCTCATTCCTCTAATCTCCAGTTCAAAGCCATCAAAAGCTCCTTCCTGGAATCATTTCATTCCCGGGAACCCTTCCATTCCTGGGATCATTCTCATGAACCTTCTCCAATGTCAGCACAGCCTCTTTCAGATAAGGGTCCCAAAACTGCTCACAATACTCCACGTGCAGTCTGACCAGTGCCTTATAAAGTCTCAGCATTACATACTTGCTCTATGTATTTTATCATTGCATTCTTTAGTTCAGACATCCATGCATTTGTGTGTCTGACTGTTCATATGTGTGTTTATGTATGAGTAAGGGTGCATGTGCAGATGACTGCACACATTTGTTCTGCAGATTTATATGTGTGTCTCCTTGTGTTTGTGTGTAAACAACACACACAAAATGCTGGAGAAACTCAGTAGGTCAGGCAGCATCTTTGGAGAAGAGTCAATGTTGCAAAATATGGTTGCACAAGTAGGAACCAGGGTAGCAGCATTCCCTGATGAGTCTTATGTGTGAATGTCAGAAGGAGCTACAGGAACCCCATGTGTGAAACACCATTCTTCTCCTGGGAGAGGGATAAAGAGAAGGCTTTAGATGGATGGGAAATTCTTCTCATTAATTTCTATCCACCCTGGGTGACTCTGAAGGAATGAAAATGTCCTCTATTGACACCGTCTCACTCTTGGCAGCCTGACAAAGCTTGAGTTCTCCAGCATGACCCTCCGCCGACCCCCATTTCCCCAATTCTGTTAACGTATGATAGGAAATGGTTTGTCAGTTTAAATGTGGTCCCTCCTATTGTCAGCAGCTTTCTCAGAAATTAACTTGCACTTCGCTTAAAGTTAGATTGCCTAAACCAATGGGGGCCACCAATACCAGTAGCCACAATTCCCCAGACAAGGAGCTTCGTACAGTTTTTGAATACACCCACACACATACTCAGCTGCATAAGTCAACAGTATTGTGTAAGTTCTCAGGGTCTGGTCTAGCAGTGCTTCGCAATAGCTATCGGCAAAAGCAGCTGCAGTTTTGTAAACTGCAAATAACATCTGCTTCTGCAGTGACTTTGTTATGTAACTGGTACAAATGAAATTACTAAGCCTTTAAAGATCCAAACATGGACTGATAACAGATTACACAGGCCAAGGAAATTATAGTTGTGTGTTTGTCGATGAAAGCAAAAGGGAATAACATTGTCAGGCTGAAAGGAATGAACAAGGGAGTTAGAGCAACACACACAAAATACTGGAAGAAGTACAGTATATCTACAAGTTTTGTGAGCAGCCCTTAAAATGTCTTTGTTTATTTCCAGCACCACCTTGGAAACAGCAGATCAGGCAGCATGTATAGTGGGGAATAAACAGTAGACATTTCAGGAAATAAGACCATAGAGCCATTAGAGATGGGAGCAGAATAAGGCCACTCAGCCTGCTTTCTCACCATATTTTCTTATGCTCTGACTAATGAGAAAACAATCAACTTCTGCTTTAAACATACCCATGGACTTGGCCTCCACTGAAGTCTGTAGCAGAGCATTCCACAGATACTTACTAATCTCTGGCTGAAATTATTCCTCTTTACCTCTGTTCTAAATTTTGAGGCTGTGCCCTCTAGTTCAAGATACTCCCCTACCCCCCCCCACCCCCCGTTTAGACAATACGACCATAAAACCATAAGTCATAGGAGCAGAATTAGGCAATTTGGCCCATTGAGTCTGCTCCACCATTCAATCATGGCTGATACTTTTTCCCCGTCCTCAGCCCCACTTCCCGGATTCTCACCATAACTCTCGATGCTGTGTCCAATCAAGTCTGCCTTTAATACACCCAATGACCTGGCCTCCACAGCTGCCTGTGGTAACAAATTCCACAAATTCACCACCCTCTAGCTAAGGACATTTCTCTCCATCGCTGTTTTAAAAGGATGCACCTCTATCCTGAGGCTGTGTCCTCTTGTCCTAGACACCCACACCATGGGAAATATACTTTGCACATACACTCTGTCTAGGCCTTTCAACATACTAAAGGTTTCAATGAGATCCCCCCTCATCCTAAATTTCAGCGAGTACAGACCTAGAGCCAGAGCCATCAAACGTTCCTCGTATCATAACTCTTTTGTTGGAATCATCCTTGTGAACCTCCTCTGAGCCCACTGTACCTCTGAAGTTTGAACTTCTTCCCATCTAGATAACAGTTTGCACTATTGTTCCTTTACCAAAATGCATTATCATACATTTCCCAACGCTATATTCCATCTGCCACTTCTTTGCCCATTCTTCCTATTTGCCTAAGTCCTAAGTAGACTTCATAGAACATAGACCATAGAACATTACAGCACAGTGCAGGCACCTCAGACCACAATGTTGTGCTGACATTGTTTTGCTGTTGTTGCTTTATTGCTTGTGTTCTATTCTGTATAGTTCTGCTGAGCATTGCGGACATGCTTTGTTGGCGCTGGAATATGTGGTGACACTTGTGCGCTACCCCTAGCACATCCTTAAGCTGTGTTGGTTGTTAACGCAAACAATACATTTCACTGTATGTTTCAATGTACATGCAACAAATAAACTGGAACCTTGAATTTTCAGTCATACACTTGCAGAAGCAAAGGGCTGGGAAATGTTTTCACACAGTCAGACTATAATTCAAAGTGTGAGTCAAGGCAATATTCTTTTTCTGGTCTTAGCATTATTAGAATAAAACTATGACTTCCTGCATTCTTGAAAGCTTTGGGTAAAAGTTCAGTACAAGGGACAGCATAAACCTGAAAAAAAACAAAATGAGAGCAATAGTGAGATTGAGAAATTTATGGAATATATCTGAAATGGTTTCAATGTCTTGTGATACCAATCAGGGAACAGACTATTTTAGATACAGAGCAACACACACAAAATGCTGGAAGAACTCAACAGAACAGGCAGCATCTACAGGAAAGAGTAAACAGTTGATGTTTCAGGCTGAGACCTTTCATCAGAACTGGAAGGGAAAATGAGAGGTCAGGATAAGATGGGGAAGGGGAGGAAGAAGTACAAGGTGATAGGTGAAACTGGGAGAGGGGGAGGGCGAGTGAGGAGCTGGGAAGTTGATTGGTGAAAGAGATAAAGGGCTGGAGGAGGGGGAATCTGATAGGGGAAGTTTGAAGACTATAGAAGAAAGGGAAGGAGGAGGGGCACCAGGGAGAAGTGTTGGGCAGGTAAAGAGATAAGATGGATAAGGAAACAGGAATGGGGAATGGCACATGTACTGGAATTTGAGAAATTGATGTTCATGCTTTCAGGTTGGAGGTTACCCGGATGGAATATTATGTGCTGCTCGTCCAACTTGAGTGTGTCCTCATTGCAGCAGTAGAGGATGCCCTAGGCAGACATGTCAGAATGGGAATGGGAAGTGGAATTGAAATGGGTGGCTACCGGTAAATCCTGTTTTTATCGGTGTATTTTGGATACAGTGTTGCACAATGAAAAAGAACTAGTTAATAAACTTACAAATAGTTATTATGGGAGAGTGACCATAGTATGAAGTAAAAGTATTAACTATAGCCTCGGTGGGCACTTTATTAGGTTTCATCTAACAAAGGTACCACCTGTCTTCTGCTGCTGTAGCCTAACCACTTCAAGGTTTTATCTGTTGTGCATTCAGAGATACTCTTCTGCACACCAATATTGTAATGGGTGGTTATTTGAGTTAGCTTGAACCAGTCTGGCCATTCTCCTCTGACCTCTCTAATTTTCACCTAGAGAATTGCCACTCACTGGATTTTTTTGTTTTTCATACCATTCTCTGTAAATTCTAGAGGCGTAAACTCCCAGGAAATCAACAGTTTCTGAGATACTCAAACCACCTGATCTGGCAACAACATGGTCAAAGTCACCTAGATCACATTTCTTCCCCATCCTGATGTTTGGTCTGAACAACAATAGAACCTTTTGAGCATGACTGCATGCTTTTATGTGTTGAGCTGCTGCCATATGATTGGTTGATTGGATATTTGCATTAAAGAGCAAGTGTTTAGGAATAATTAATAAAGTGTCCAGTGAGTGAAATAGACTAGCAATCATTACTGTGGGTCAGTTACAGAGTGAGACTAAATAAATTATATTAAGGAATAGGAAGCGGATGAGAAATTAACCATATGTTTTGTGTCTACCTTCACAGGAGACAATAAAAATAATTCACAGAAATAGTGAAACGCAAATCTTCATTAAATGAGATCTTGAGGTGGCAATGGCGAGTACATTTTGGGAGCAAAATCTGAAAAGGCAAACAGCACCAGATGGGACTTCCTGCGTGCCGGAGATCATGGAATAATTAGGCACTTGACAAGGGGCAATAAAAAGTAGTCAGGTTTAAGCAGAGCAGCCATCGTAGCTTTGAAGCTTTAGCTCAAAGAGACTCAATTGTAAAGAGGTGAAAATCAAGGTAAGTTTCTGGTCAGTTTATTCCTTTCTTTGGCTATGTCCACACTACGCCGGATAATTTTGAAAACAAAGCTTTTTCTCTTCGTTTTGACCTTCTGTCCACACTGAAATGGCGTTTTCAGCCCCCGAAAATGGAGATTTTCAGAAACGGTCTCCAGAGTGAATAAATCTGAAAACGCCTAATATCCGTTGCAGTGTGTACGGGGTAACCGGAGTTTTTAAAACCGCTGTCATGACGTGCCGGAACAGATGGCGACAGCGCGGCACTTCATTGTTTTCTTATTATTATTCTTATGATTATTATTACTACTTTATTGTCGCCAAAAAGAGCGTAATCACAACGATATTTGTTTCTGTGCTTTGCAGAACCTAACAATTTTAGAACAGACGGCAACGAGACTGAAGCCAGAAGAGTTAGAAATGTACTCACCAAATACTTTGACCCATAGCTTACTGAATAAATAAGTATACTCACTTTGCCCTGTTTTCTGTCCTTGCTTGTATGAAGGTGGTTTATCTATTTATGCAAATACTTCTCTGACAATAGATGTGTAACAGCCTAATGTAACGTTGTATGGAAATACAAGATAACACTGATACAGACATGTTTTATACATTTAACAAGGTGCTTTATTAATGCAACAGAGTTAGTCAGATTTTCAATCTTCGTCGTCAGCCGGGTCATACTGTTCATGAACTCCCTGTGAGTTGCCTCCATACGCTCCAGTATTCGTTTTTTTTAGTTTTAAGTCCTCCTGCGCAAGTACCAAGAGCAATTCCTTTTAATTTTTTCTACTCTGTAACTGGACAAACGTGCACCAAGTATATCGTTCCTCTTCGCTTGTTTTCTGTGTGTCCTGTGCATGCCCAGTAGAGGAGATTACCCAAATATCCATCTAATGTGGACAGAGATATTTTAAAAAACACTTAGTGTGGACGCCTATCATTTTTTTCAAAATTATCTGGCGTAGTGTAGATGTAACCTTTGTCTACTAGTGCCTAGCTAGTGCAGTGAGAATGGGTTCGGATTCACTTGTTTACTATGTTAAATCTAGAGTGAATGAAGAGCTAACGGAAATCATCATTAGTTAAAAAATGGGGATATTAATGGTAGAATGGAGCTAATAAATCCCTAGACCTGCTTAAGGCTTTGAAAGAGGCATGTATGGAAATAATGGATTCTAAAATTCTACCTTCTGAAATTCCATGGATTCTAAAATTGTTTCTACAGATAGGGAGATGATAAATGTAACCTCACTTATTAGAAATAGTGAAACAGAGGAAATACAGAACAGCAGACCAGTTAGTCTAAAATCAGAAGGGATTAAAATGCTTGAAATTATTATTAAAGAAATAGTAAAAGGGTACTCGGAAAATAGTAGTGACTTGGACAGATATGGATTTATAGAACATAGAACACAAAACAGTACAGCACAATACAGGCCCTTTGGTCCACGATGTTGTGCTGACATTTGACCTACTTCTAGTTGGGTGGGCACTTTCAAGCTCCTGGGTGTCAACATTTCTGAAGATCTAACTAGCCCGACACATTGATGGAATTACAAAGAAAGAACGACGGTGACTATATTTCATTAGGCATTTGAGATTTGGCTTGTCACCAAAGACACTGACAAATTTCTGCAAATATACCATGGAGAGCACTCTAACTGGTTGCATCACTGTCTGGCATGACAGGGGGTGTGATTGTGGAGGGGCCACTCCACTGGATCTAAAAAATGCTGCAGAAAGTTGTAAACTCAGTCCGCTCCATCATGGGCACTAGCCTCCCCAGCATCCCTGACATCTTCAAAAAGCAATGACTCAAAAAAGTAGCATCCATCATTAAAGACCCTCATCACCCAGGACAAGCCAACATCTCGTTCTTAGATTCAAGGAGGAGGTACAGGTGCTTGAAGACATACACTCAACATTTCAGGAACAGCATCCTCCCCCTGCCATCAGATTATTGAATGGACCGTGAACCCATCAACACAACCCAGCATTTTCCCCTCTTTTTACACTACTTACAGAAACATAGAAAACCTACAGCACAATATAGGCTCTTCAGCCAACAAATTTGTGCCGAACATGTCCCTAACTTCGAAATTACTAGGCTTACCTATAACCCTCTAGCTTTCTAAGATCCATGCACTTATTCAAAAGTCTCTTAAAGGATCCTATCATATCCGCCTCCACCACCGCTGCCGGCAGCCCATTCCACACAATCACCACTCTCTGAGTAAAAAACTTACCCCTGACATCTCCTCTGTACCTACTCCCCAGCACCTTAAACCTGTGCCCTCTTATGGCAACCACTTCAACCCTGGGAAAAAACCTTTGACTATCCACACAATCAATGCCTCTCATCATCTTCTACATCTCTGTCAGTTCACCTCTCATCCTCCGTCGCTCCAAGGAAAAAAGGCCGAGTTCATTCAACCTGTTTTCATAAGGCATGCTCCCCAATCCAGGCAATATCTTTGTAAATCTCTTCTGCACCCTTTCTATGGCTCCCACATCCTTCCTGCAGTGAAGTGACCAGAACTGAGCAAAGTACTCTGAGTGGGGTCTGACAAGGGTCCCATATAGCTGTAATATTACCTCTCAGCTCCTAAATTCAATTCCACGATTAATGAATGCCAATAAACCATATGCCTTCTTAACCACAGTGTCAACCTGCAGAGCTGCTTTGAGTGTCCTATGGACTCTGACCCCAAGATCCCTCTGATCCTCTACACTGTCAAGAGTCTTACCGTCAATACTATATTCTGCTATCATATTTGACCTGCCAAAGTGAACCACCTCACACTTATCTGGGTTGAACTCCATCTGCCGCTTCTCAGCCCAGTTTTGCATCAATCAATGTTCTGCTGTAACCTCTGACAGCCCTCCACACTATCCACAACACCCCCAACCTTTGTGCCATCAGCAAACTTACTAACCCATCTCACCACTTCCTCATCCAGGTCATTTATAAAAATCATGAAGAGTAAAGGTCCCAGAACAGGTCCCTCAGGCACACCACTGGTCACTGGCCTCCATGCAGAATATGACCCGTCTACAACTACTCTTTGCCTTCTGTGGGCAAGCCAGTACTGAGATCCACAAAACAATGACCACTTGGATCCCATGCCTCTTTACTTTCTCAATAAGCCTTGCATGGAGTACCTTATCAAATGCCTTGCTATAAGCCATATACACTACATCTACTGCTCTTCCTTCATCAATTGTTTAGTCACATCCTCAAAAAATCATTCAGGCTCATAAGACACAACCTGTCCTTGACAAAGCCATGCTGACTATTCCTAATCATACTATACCTCTCCAAATTTTCATAAATCCTGCCTCTCAGGATCTTCTCCATCAAATTACCAACCACTGAAATAAGACTCACTGGTCTATGATTTCCTGGGCTATCTCTACCCTCTTTCTTGAATAAAAGAACAACATCCGCAACCCTCCAATCCTCCGGAACCTCTCCCATCCTCATTAATGATTCAAAAACATCGCCAGAAGCTCAACAATCTCCTTCCTGGCCTCCCACAGTAGCCTGGGGTACATCTCATCTAGTCCCGGTGACTTATCCAACTTGATGCTTTCCAAAAGCTCCAGCACATCCTCTTTCTTAATATCTACATGCTCAAGCTTTTCAGTCTGCTGTAAGTCAGCACTACAGTCACCAAGATCCTTTTCCATAGTGAATACTGAAGTAAAGTATTCATTCAGTCCCTCTGCTAATTCCTTTGGTTCCATACAGACTTTCCCACTGTCACACTTGATAGGTCCTATTCCTTCACGTCTTATCCTCTTTCTCTTCACATACTTGTAGAATGCCTTGGGGTTTACCTTAATCCTGCCCACCAAGGCCTTCTCATGGCCCCTTCTGGCTCTCCTAATTTCCTTTTTAAGCTCCTTTCTGTTAGCCTTTTAATTTTCTAGATCTCTGAACTTTTTGTAAGCTTTTCTTTTCTTCTTGACTAGATTTATTACAGCTTTTGTACATCACGGTTCCTGCACCCTACCATCACTTCCCTGTCTCATTGGAACGTTCCTATGCAGAACCCCACACAAATATCTCCTAAACATTTGCCACATTTCTTCCGTACTTTTCCCTGAGAACATCTGTTTCCAATTTAAGCTTCCAATTTCCTGCCTCATAATTCCCCTTACTCCAATTAATGCTTTTCTAACTTGTCTGTTCCTATCTCTCTCCAATGCTATTGTAAAGGAGATAGAATTATGATCAGTATCTCCAGAACGCTCTCCCACTGAGAGATCTGACACCTGACCAGGTTCATTTCCCAATAGGAAATCAAGTACAGTCTCTCCTCTTGTCGTCTTATCTACATATTGTGTCAGGAAACCTTCCTGAACACACCGAACAAACTCCTTGCTCTAGGGGGATGCCAATTGATATTTGGGGAATTAAAATCTCACATCGTGATAACTCTGTTATATTTACACCTTTCCAGGATCTGTTTCCCAATCTGCTCTTCGATATCCCTGTTACTGTTGGGCAGCCTATAAAAAACACCCAGTAAAGTTATTGACCCCTTTCTGTTCCTAACCTCCACCCACAGAGACTCCGTAGACAATCCCTCCATGGCGTCCACCTTTTCTGCAGGTGTGACACTATCTCTGATCAACATTGCCACGTTCCCAGCTCTTTTGCCTCCCTCCCTGTTCTTTCTGAAACATCTAAAACCCGGCACTTGAAGTAACTATTCCTGTCCCTGAGCCATCTAAGTCTCTGTAATGGCCACCACATCATAGCTCCAAGTATTAATCCACGCTCTAAGCTCATCAGCTCTGTTCACAATACTCCTTGCGTTAAAATAGACACATCTCAAACCATTGGTCTGAGTGCGTCCCTTCTTTATCACCTGCCTATCCTCCCTCACACACTGTCTCCAAGCTTTATCTATTTGCGAGCCAACCACCTCTTCCCCAGTCTCTGACTTAATTTATTTTTTATATGTACAGTGTTTCTTATTGTAATATAGTTTATATTACTATATATTGCATTGTACTGCTGCCACAAAACAACAAATTTCACAGCATATTCAGTTGATATTAAACCTGGTTCAGATTCTGATTTTGGTTATGAGATCAATCTGCCCCTTTCCCCCGACCTAGACTTCCATTTTTCTATCATCAATATGCCTATCTAAGAGCTGCTTAGATGCTTCTAATGTATCTGCCACTACCCCCAAGCCTGGCAGGGCATTTCAGGCACCCACCACTCTCTGAGCAAAAAATTTACCTCTGATATTCCCTCTATACTTTCATCCAATCACTTTAAAATGATGTCCTTGGAAAATGTCTCTGACTATCCACTTAATCTGTGTCCCATTTCATCTTGTACACCTCTCATCCTCCTTCACTTCAAAGAGAAAAGCTCGAGCTTGCTCAACCTTTCAGCATAAGACACGATCTCTAGTTCAGGCAGCATTCTGGTAAATCTCCTCTGCACCGGTTTCCTCCCACATTTCAAAAGCTGTACGGTTAGGGTTAGTAAGTTGTGGGCGTGCTATGTTTGTGCTATCAGCACTATCCTCGCACTGTCTTTGTCATTGATGCAAAATGACACACACACTTTACTGAACATTTCAATGTTTTGATACACGTGACAAATAAAAAGCTAAGCTTTAAAGTTCATATTGGTGTCATATGCACAAGCCAGCACATACACAGACGCAGTGAGAAACCATTATCATAGCAGAATAATTATCATATAGCCCTTTTCCAAACCCGTTCTACTTCTTTTATATAGATGCAGAGAGGAATCGGAGTCAATGACACTATGGTTCTTTTTGACGTTATACAACAGCCCATGTCTTTTTCTTTTCCTTAGTTTAGTTGGTTAGCATTGTTAGATTAGTTTTTTTCTGTGGTTTTTTTTTCTTTTTCATGCTATTTCTGTTTTTTTTTTGTATATTATATTCGTATTTTGTATGATTTTGGGAGGTATAATACCTGTGTGCCAGCTGAGTTTATATTTAATAAGTTAATTATTTACAATGTGATCCCAATAGCTTTGTATTAATACTATGTTACGTTTAACATTTTGATATTAATAAAAAGATTGAAAAAGAAAAAAGAAACTATCATATAGCATTAGAAACATAAAATTCACAAGAAAAATATAAACTGAAAGTAACATACAAAATTATATAAGATTATAGAAGTCACTCACTTCGTTGGAATATCAAAAATCTTATTTTTACTGTCAAGGAACTGAAAGATTCTGGAATTCAAAGAGAACTGCATCTCAAACCTTTATTTTATTTTATTCAGAAATACTGTCCAGCAAAGTAACTGACTTTTGTCCCAATGAGCCCACACCATACGTGTGTCTTTGGAATGTGGGAGGAGATCGCATCACCCAGAGGAAACCCACATGGCCATAGAGAGAACGTACATGCAGCAGCAGGAATTGAACTAAGGCCACTGCCATTGTGCTAACTGTGCTGTCACCCACAGTATGAGAATAGAGACATGAATCACTAATAACTAATGAAAAATACTACCACAATGAAGAAGATAAATGGTGTTGGATCCTGACGCTTTTGTGATCCAAATGGTGTTTGGAAGTAAAGAATGAGACATAAAACTTGTTGCTCACGAACGTTTTATTCAGTGTTACAAGAGTAAAGAACAAGACCATACGAAGATAAGACATAGGAGCAGAATTAGGCCATTCTGCCCATCGAATCCACTCTGCCAGTTCATCATGGCTGACCCAGGATCCCATTCAACCCCATACACGTACCCTATCACCATATTCCCTGATGCCCCGACCAATAAATAATCTATCCTCTTTCACTTTGAATACACCCACAGACTTGGCCTCCACCATAGTCTGTGGCAGAGCATTCCACAGATTCACCACCTTTGGCTAAATAATTCTTCCTTAACTCCGTTCCTAAAGGTCACCCATCAATTTTAAAGCTGTGTCCTCTTGTTCTGGAAACCTCCATCAGAGGAAACGTCCTGTCCACACCCACCTTATCAATATTTGGTCGATTTGGCCTTCATCAACTGTGGGCTAGAGTTTAGGAGCTAAGAGGTAATGTTACAGCTGTATAGGACCCTGGTCAGATCCCACTTGGAATACTGTGTTCAGTTCTTGTCACCTCACTACAGGAAGGAAGTGGTAACTATAGAAAAGGAGCGGAGGAGATTTACAAGGATGTTGCCTGGATTGGCGAGCATGCCTTATGAGAATAGGTTGAGTGAACTTGGCCTGTTCTGCTTGGAGTGACGAAGGATGAGAGGGACCTGATAGAGTTGTATAAGATGATCAGAGGCATTGATCTTGTAGATAAGATAAGACCATAAGATATAGGAGCATAAGTAGGCCATTCAGCCCATTGAGTCTGCTCCGCCATTCAATCATGGGCTGATACAATTCTTCCAGTCATCCCCACTCCCCTGCCTTCTCCCCATACCCTTTGATATCCTGGCTAATCAAGAACCTATATATCTCTGCCTTAAATGCACCCAATGACTTGGCTTCCACAGCTGTTTGTGGCAACATATTCCACAGATTTACCAACTTCTGACTAAAATAATTTCTCTGTTCTAAATCGACGTCCTTAAATCCCGAATTCATGCTCTCTTGTCCTGGACTCCCCTACCATGGGAAATAACTTTGTCATATCTAATCTGTTCAGGCCTTTTAACATTTGGAATGTTTCTATGAGATCCTCCCTCATTCTCCTGAACTCCAGGGAATACAGCACAAGAGATGCCTGACGTTCCTTATACAGTAACTCTTTAATTCCTGGAAACATTCTTGTGAATCTTCTCTGAACCCTCTCCAATGTCAGTATATCCTTTCTAAAATAAGGAACCCAAAACTGCGCACAATACTCCAAGTGTAGTCTCACAAGTGCCTTATAGAGCCTCAACATCACATCCCTGCTCTTATATTCTATACCTCTAGAAATAAATGTCAACATTTGCCTTCTCCATCACCAACTCAACTTAGAGGTTAACCTTTAGGGTATCCTGCACAAGGACTCCCTAGTCCCTTTGCATCTCTACATTTTGAATTTTCTCCACATCTAAATAATTGTCTGCCCACTTATTTCTTCCACCAAAGTGCATGAACACACACTTTCCAACATTGTATTTCATTTGCCACTCCTTTGCCGCTTCCCCTAAACTATCTAAGTCTCTCTGCAGACTCTCTGTTTCCTCAACACTATCCACTCCTCCACCTATCTTTGTATCATGGGCAAATTTAGCCACAAATCCATTAATCCCATAGTCCAAATCATTGAAATACATCATAAAAAGCAGCAGTCCCAGCACCAACCTCTGTGGAACTCCACTGATAACCGGCAGCCAGCCAGAACAGGATCCCTTTATTCCCACTCTCTGTTTTCTGCCAATCAGCTAATGCTCCACCCATGCTAGTAACTTTCCTGTAATTCCATGGGATCTTATCTTGCTAAGCAGCCTCATGTGCAGCACCTTGTCAGAGGTCTTCTGAAAATCCAAGAACACCACATCTACTGTATTTTCTTTGTCTACCCTGCTTGTAACTTCCTCAAAATATTGCAGAAGGTTAATCAGGCAGGATTTTCCTTTCAGGAAACCATGCTGGCTTTGGCCTATCTTGTCATGTGCCTCCAGGTACTCCATAACCTCATCCTTATCAATCGATTCCAACAACTTCCCAACCACTGATGTCAGGCTAACAGGTCTTTGGTTCCCTTTCTGCTGCCTTCCACCCTTCTTAAATAGTGGAGTTATATCTGCAATTTTCCAGTCATCTGGTACAATGCCAGAACCTTTCAATTCTTGAAAGATCATTGTTAATGTCTCCGCAATCTCTCCAGCTACTTCCTTCAGAACCCAAGGGTACAGTCCATCAAGTCCAGGAGATTTATCCACCCTCAGACTATTAAGCTTCCTGAGCATCTTCTCAGTCATAATTTTTACTGCATATACTTCACTTCCCTGACACTCTTGAATGTCTGGTTTACTGCAGATATCTTCCACTGTGAAGACTGATGCAGAATACGCATTCAGTTCCTCTGCCATCTCTGGGTTTCTCATTACAATACTATTTTCTGTTGGTCCTGTATCTACCCTCAACTCTCTTTTACCCTTTACATACTTAAAAAAGCTTTTAGTATCTTCTTTGATACTAGTCGCCAGCTTCCTCTCATAATTCATTTTTCCTTCCTGACGACCTTCTTAGTTTCCTTCTGAAAGTTTAAAAATCTTTCCAAACCTCTATCTTCCCACTAGCTTTCACTTCCTTGTATGCCGTTGCCTCTCTGCTGTCCTTCATGCTAATGTCACTTTCCAGTCAACTTTGGCTAGTTCCTCTCTAATGCCATTGTAATTTCTTTTATTCCACTGAAATACCGACACATTGGAATGTAACTTCTCTTTCTCAAATATCAAAGTGAACTCGATCATATTGTAATCAGTGTTCCCTAAGGGTTCCTTCACCTCTGGATCATTGCACAACACCCAATCCAGCACAGCCGATCCCCTAGTGGGCTCAACAACAAGCTGTTCTGAAAAACCATCCCTGAGACATTCTACAAATTCTCTCTCTTGAGGTCCAGTACTGGTCTGGTTTTCCCAATGCACTTTCACGTTAAAATCCCCAGCTATTATCATGACATTGCCCTTCTGACACACCTTTTCTATCTCCTGCTGTAATTTGTAATCCACATCCCAGCTACAACTGCCATTAGAGCCCTTTTACCCTAGTCATTTCTTAACTCAACCTATAGAGACTCTGCACCTTCTGATCCTATGTCATCCCTTTCTAATGATTTAATATTATTTCTGATACACAGGGCCACACCACTCCTCTGTCTACTAACCTATCTTTCCAATACACCGTATGTCCTTGGACGTTCAGCTCCCACTGGCAACATCCTTTAGCCAAGTTTCAGAGATGGCCACAACGTCATACTTGCCTGGGATAGTCAGAGGCATTTTCCCAGGGCTGAAATGGCTAACACAAGAGGGAACAGTTTTAAGGTGCTTGGAAGTAGGTACAAAGGGGATGTCAGGGTTAAGTTTTTTATACAGAGAGTGGTGAGTGCGTGGAATAGGCTGCTGGTGACTGTGGTGGAGGCAGATACAATAGGATCTCTTATGAGACTCCTGAATAGGTACATGGAGCTTAGAAAAATAGAGGGCTATTGGGTAACCCTAGGTAATTTCTAAAGTACATGTTTGGCACACCATTATTGTGTAGGATTTTTATGTTTCTATGTTTCAATAAGATCCCTACACATTCTTCTAATTTCCAGTTGTCAAATGCTCTTGATAGGTTAACCCTTTCATTCCTGGAATAATCATCATGAACCATCGTCTGGACTCTCTCTAATGACAACACATCTTTTCTGAGATAAGAGGCCCAAAACTGTTGACCATACTCCAAGTGTGGCCTAACTAATGTCTTATAAAGCCTCAGCATTATCTCCTTGTTTTTATATTCTATTCCCCTTGAAATGAATACCAACTTTGCATTTGCCTTCTTTACTACAGATTCAGCCTGTGCATTAACCTTCTGGCAGTCTTGCACGAGGACTCCTACGTCCCTCTCCACTTCTGATGTTTGTATTTTCTCCCCATTTGAATTTTCTCCCTATTCCCCCCCCCACTTCCCCCCATATTGTTCCTTTTATGAAAATGCATTGTCATACCTTTCCTAACACTGTATTCCAACTGACACTTTTTCCCCATTCTTCCAAATTGTCTAAGAAGAAGGATGGTGATAGAGAATAAAGGATAAAGAAAGACTTAAAGTGATGTAGTCTTCTCATAATATACGACTGATAACCGAAATTCCATTGATAACAGTGAACCCATAAAACAGCCAAGTTCTTGTGATATGACAGCCGTCACTAAAACCAAACATTCGATCATACGGCAAGGAGGGTCAGTGATTTTGCTAGTGCAAGTTGGAGGGGGGAAGTCAATGCTTTAATTTGACGGCTTTAATTGAAAGAGGACCTGAACCCTGGAGCAAAGACATCAAACTAGATTTTCACTCACTGGCCACTTTATTAGGTACACCTGTACGCTTGCTCTTTAATTCAAATATCTAATCAACCAATCATACTGCAACAATTCATTGCATAAAAGCAGGCAGACGTGGTCAAGAGGTACAGTTGTTGTTCGGACCAAAAATCAGAATGGGTAAGAAATGTGATCTCAGTGACTTTGACTGTGGAATATTTGTTGGTGTCAGAAGTGGTGGTTTGAGTATCTCAGAAACTGCTGATATCCTGGGGTTTTCACGCATAGCAGTCTCCAGAGTTTACAGGGAAAAACAAAAATCATCCAGTGAGTGGCAATTCTTATGGACAAAAAAGCCTTATTAACGAATGAGATCAGAGAAGAATTGCCAGGCTGGTTCAAGCTGGCAGGAAGGTGTGCATAACTCAGGTAACCACATGTTACAACAGTTATGTGCAGAGCAGCATCTTTGAATGCACATAATGTCGAACAGGCTATCACAATAGAAGACCATGAACAAACACTCAGTGGTCATTTTGTTAGATACAGGAGGTAACTAATAAAGTGGCTGCTGATTGTATATAGATCATAGTAGAATAACAGCAAGGATATTTTGTGTAAGTCTGGTTTCCTTACCACTATTACAGAGGAAGTGTGAAGGTGATGTATAGTTTCACCAAGTTGACTGACTCCTGGTTGTGGTTGTGACCTGTGAAAGAAAACTAAGCAGACCCACCCTATACTCCCTTGAGGGTAGAAAAATGGAAGGGATATCATGCAGGGTAGATGTGGTGTGAGGTTTCTCATGATTGGTACCACAGCAATACCTCCAATTCAGAAAGAAGGCAAGTTTAGTACTGACTTATACCCCTGCGGGCCATTGAAAACCAGACCAGAGCAGTTAAAAATAATTAGAATCTGAATCAGGTGAATTATACTGACCTATTTATTTGCTTATTTATTTGTTTATTTGTTTGTTTATTTATTTACTTACTTATTAAATCCAAGGGAATAACAATCTTTATGCTGCATCTCCATTGCAATGTACAGGCAATGAGGAAGGGAACTGTGGGAGGATATTGCCCAAACACTAAGATTATATACATAATTGTTTTGTATTCATGTATGTACAGTCAGATACAATGTACAGTCAGATATTCAATCAGATCAGAGTTACAAAATACACGTGGACTAAGATGTTAACTGTCCCGTGCTATTACCAGTGGGATCATCAGTTGATCTGCCACCTGTCTTCAGGAGTTTCGGCCTGCTTATGATCAAGACTCCCTCGAGGTGGTGGGCCAGCAGTGCTAAAGCACCACCTCCCACTGGTGAGCTTAAAAACTTGGCATCTGCCTCTATCAGAGTTGTGGGTCACTTCCATCCAACAGATATTCTGCTCGTCAGGTGTCTATGCAACTACTGAAGGGTTTGCAAGATGTGTATACACTGACTGACTATCTGCCCCTCTGGACATACTTGGTCCACACCCATGCTGATCCTTTCTCTGCTGCCTCAGCTACAGCCCTGCTGGTTGACTTGATCTCTCTTCTAGTGAAGCCAAGGTCACGCAGCCATTTCTGGAGAGTGAACGCAATAAACCCACGGCAGCCTACTTCGAATGGATAGCATGAGACCTTCCACCCTCTGTCTCTGCACTCTGATCTTAATTCTGCATACTTGGTTAACTTGCACTTATGGGCTTCATCGATGCTGTCTTCCCAGGGGACTGTGAGTTCACCAATAACCACTTCTCTACTGACCATATGATTATATCTGGACACAATGTCGTGAAAGCTATTTGCTCCGGGAAACTGCCTTTCCCGTCCAGGTCAGCCTTGACACACCAATCATTGGCTGAAGAAAGTATGCTTGATCGTGAGCCTGTGCTGTACACCCTTGACTTGGAGCCTTCTTTCACAAATGATATATGATGTTCTGTGCAGCATGGGGCATGAGATAAGTTGTGCTGCAGTACTCTCTGCTCAACCGCTTCTGTTACAACTTTGAGAATGTTGTTATGTCTCCAAGTGTACATGCCGCTGGAAAGATTGACTCTGCATGCACTCAAGATATGTTGAAGTGTTCCCTTCTCGCCACAAGCAGCACACCTGTCTGTCTTATCTTCATACCAGGTGCTGAGGTTGGCAGGTGTTGGGAGCAGATCGTACGCTGCTCTGCATAGAAAAGAAATGCGGAGCGGTTCCATCTGCCACAGAACATTCCAAGATAGATGTCGTTGTTCAACACTTTCCCACCAGGTCCAAGCCCCTTGTTTGGCCAGGCCAGCTGTATTAGTTAACCTCTTCTCCTCTTCTACCTCTCGTATTTCTTGTGTTACAAGCTCACGGCGCTCCTTACCTGTAGAAGATGACCACCACTTGTGGGTTGTCCATCCAAGTCCCTGGTGGCCTAGCTGGATAGCCCCAACCATCTCCTTGTGCTTCAATCTAGACTCTGCCTCATCAACTGCTACACGGGCTGACCACTTCCTGCCTGATCTCACATCCGGCTGGGTGTTATTGATGACAGGGTCTTTCGAGTCTCGAAGCATCAAGAATGATCTTACCTTGGCTACCTTGACCTCCTCAACAAGGGATTGCACTGGGATGGTAAGCTTTATCTGGCTACTGTGGATTGCAACATTGATGAGGCTGCTTGGTGCTCCAAGCCACTTCTTCATATACTTGTTGATCTTCCGTTCCATTGCCTCAACATGGGACATTGCCACTTCATAGACAGTTACTGGCCACATTATCCGTGGCATCAGTCCGTACTGCAAGCACCACAACTTCAACTTGCCAGGCAAGCCACACTTGTCAACAGACATCAGACCTCTGCTGATCTGTTCTCCTGTCTCTTGAACCCTCTTGATGTCTCTCAGCTCCTCTGTGTACCATCGCCTGAGGCTCTTAACTGGTTGGTCCTGAATGGATGGAATCTCCTCTCCACAAAGGGTGAAATGAAAGTCAACCAGCTTTCCTCTCCTAAGAACAAGGCTCCTTGACTTCTTGGTCTTGAACTTCATTCTTCCCCAATCCATTAGCTCCTCAAGTAAAGATAGTACATTTTCCACTGCCTCCGTGCTGGGACCCAAAAGGGTAAGATCATCCATGAACGCTCGTATTGGTGGTAACTCCTCTCCGCCATCAAGTGCGACACCTGGTCCCACTGATTCTGTAGCCCTCACAATGACCTCCATGGCTAACACAAAAAGGATGGGTGAAATTGCACATCCCATTAGGATTCCAACAACCAAGCTCTGCCACCTGGTTGTAAACTGCTGAGTGGAAAACCTCATCCGGAAATCGTTGTAGTACTACATAACAAAGTTCCTCACCTTAGCAGGAATCCATAGGAATTCTATCGCAAACTCAATCAGGACATGGGGAACAGAACCATACACATTTGCCAGATCAAGCCAAACTACAGCCAGATTTCTTCTCAACCTTTTTGACTCCTGGATGATATGCCATATCATACTAGAATGTTCAAGGCATCCTGGGAAGCCTGGTATTCCTGCCTTCTGCACAGATGTATTTACTAATCCATTCTCTATCACAAATGAAGATATTCTTTCTGCCAGAAAGCCAAACATAATCTTCCCCTCTACATTCAGGAGTAAAATTGGTCGGAACTGATTCAATGTAGTAGAATTCTCTTCCTTCGGGATGTATACTCCTTCAGCCTCACTCCATGACAAAGGAACAACACCTTGTCTCCACACCACCTTTAACAATCTCCACAAGTATTTCCTCAGCTCTTCACACTTCTTGAACACCTTATACAGCACTCCATTAGGTTCTGGCACTGAGCCTGACCTTGCCTTTCTGATGAACCGTTCAACTTCTGCCAGTTTGGGTTCTGACAAATTGAACTTCACTCCTGGCTTGGTAGGCTTCACAAGCCCTGAAATGTCAAGCAAAGGAGCTTCCCGCTGTTCGTTAGAGTAAGTGCTTGCCAGGTGATCCTCAAGTTCTTGTTGAGAGATGTTAAGCTGCCCGCTCTTACTTTGTTCAAACAGTTTCTTTGTGAACTCGTGAGGGTTCTCAAAGAACAACATTCTTGCCTTCTCTCTCTTCTTTCTCTTTTCTTGTTGTGACTCTGCATGACAGAGCGATGCTAACTTTATTCGAAAATGCTCTCGGAGATCAGCAAGCCCTGGCTTGTCACCCTCACTTGCTACCTTCCACCTCTGTCTCAACGATCTAAGCTCTCTCCTCAACCTACTAAACACCTTCTGGCACCTGCTTGGTTGCTGTGTGGACTTTGCTTTCTTCAACTTAACCAAACCAAACCTGTACTTTCCAACATCGTAAATCATATCACCCATCACATCCAACTTTCTCTTCAAGGTTCCCCTGAGAGCGTTCTCCAACATCATACTGATATTCTCATCAAATACACGCCAAGCCTTCTCATCTGCCATTGCTGGCCACTTGACCTTCCTCTTCTTCTCTACCTCCACACCACCGCCATCATGCGAAGCATCTACCTGGGTACTGTGGTCTGAAACCCGACCTGGGTTATCTCTCGTCTGACTGGAGTATGATGATTCTCTCCAGAGCGAATCGCTGTGGCTTGTGAATCAGTGGTTGATAAGACCACATCATCTGTGCTTGGTGAAGTAATCTCATCTTCATCCACTGGGATGGAATAGCACCTCAACTTTGCTTGGTAGACTCATAAACCTTTAATGCTGGAAAACGCTGTCCCACGCCAACACACTGGACACTCAGAGCCTCTTGGTCGTAGTCGTTCCCTGTAATTGACTGTATCCATCCGATTGGTATTGATAAATCTGATGGCCTGGTGAAAGAAGCTGTCCTGGAGCCTGTTGGTCCTGGCCTTTATGCTGCGGTACCATTTGCCAGACAGAAGCAACTGAAACATTTTTTGGTTGGGGTGGCTGGAGTCCCTGATAATCCTCCAGGCCTTTTTTACACACCTGCTGCTGTAAATGCCCTGAAAAGAGGGAAGTTCACATCTACAGATGCACCAGGCTGTCGGCACTACTCTCTGCAGTGCTCGGCGATTAGAGTAGTACAGTTTCTATACCAGGCGGTGACACAGCCAGTAAGGATGCTCTCAATGGTGCCCCTGTAGAAAGTCCTGAGGATTTAGGGACTCATGCTGAACTTCTTCAGCTGTCTGAGGTGAAAAGCACTGTAGTGCTTTATTCACCACACAGCCGGTGTGTACAGTCCAGCCTCGGTGATGTGCATACCGAAGAATCTGAAACTACTTAGCCTCTCAACTACAGTCCCATTGATGTCAATAGGGGCTAGCCTGTTTACATTCCTCCTGTAAACCACGACCAACTCCTGCGTTTTTTTGACATTGAGGGAGAGTTTGATTTCTTGGCACCACTGTGTCAGGGTGTTGATTTCTCCTCTGTAGGCATCTCATCATTGTTGGAAATAAGGCCTATCGATGTCGTGTTATCTGTCATTTTGATCAGCAGATTGGAGCTGTGTGTGGCAGCACATTCATGGGTGTATATGTCATGAAATTTGTTGTTTTGTGGTAACAGTACAGTGCAATACATAACATCTACTATAAATTACAATGAGAAATGCATTAAAAAGTTAAATGTAGTGCAAAAAGAGAGCAGAAATAATGAAGTAATGTTATTGGTTTCATTGCCCATTTCAAACTCTGATGACAGAGGGGAAGAACCTGCTTCTGAAAAGTTGAGTGTGCGTCTTTAGGCTGCTCTATCTCCTCTCTGATGGTAGTGATGAGAAGAGAGCATTTTCTGGATGGTGGTGGACTTTAATGGTGGACGCTGTTTTTTTGAGGCATTGCCTGTTGAAAATGTCCTCAGTGGTGGGGAGGCTACTGTCTGATGGAGCTGGCTGTCTGCAACTTCTTTCGATCCTGTGCGTTTGTCCCTCTATATCAGATGTTGATGCAATTAGTTAAAACGTTTTCCATGATACAGCTGTAAAAAATTAATAGAGTATTGAACTAGGAATGGCAAGAAGGAGATTGCCTACTTCATCCTTCATCTGACTGACTGCAATTTTAGCCCATGGCTAGTGAGGGCAGAAGTCACATGACAGTCAGCATTTTTACAAGAGACAGGTTGGGAAGAGATATAGTCAGGAAAACTGTGGGAATCAATAGGTTTAAAAAGATGTCAGTTGAGAGTTTGTCTCCAGGTATGGAGTCAGAGAGATTGAGAAAGAGGAGGGATAAGTGGGCCAAGTGAATTTAAGGGCAGGATAGAGGTTGGAAGCAAAGTGAATGAAATTGATGAGCTCAGCATGGGTGCATGAAGCAGCACCAATGCAGTCACCAATGGAGCAGAGGAGGAGTTGGGGAGTATTACCAGGGAAGGCTTCAAATACGGAGCTAACAAAGAGGGAGGCATAGCTGGGGCCCATGCCAGTGTCCCGCGAGTCTGGAGAAAGTGGGAGGAGTGGAAGGCAGGTATGTTGATTCCACAGACTCTCCTTTGTCTATCCTGTCTGTTATTTCCAGAAAGAATTCCAACAGATTCGTCAGACAAGATTTCCCCTTAAGGAAACCATGCTGACTTTGGCCTATTTTATCATGTGCCTCCAAATACCCCGAAATCTCATCCTTAATAGTGGACTCCAATATCTTCTCAACCACTGAAGTCAGGCTAACTGGCCTATAATTTCTTTTCTCCTACCCGCCTCCCTTCATAACAAATGGAATGTTCCAGTCCTCTAGAAACATTCCAGAATATAATGATTCTTGAAAGATTATTACTGATGCCGCCACAATCTCTTCAGCTACCTCTTTCAGAACCCTGCGGCATACTCCATCTGGTTCAGGTGACTTCTCCTCAGATTTTTCAGCTTCTCAAGCACCTTCTTGGTATACATTGGTTATTTCCTCAGCAGTCTGATCAGGGCACGACTGCGCAAGCACTTGGGCATCAGCCAGTGAGAACAGCGAGAAGAGTTAAAAAGAAGACACCTTATAGAGCGGGCATCAGAGGAGCGGGTGACGCAGTAGAGGGAGACAGAATAGGAAGGCTTTGGCTTAATGGGGAATAGGCGTTAACGGGTTGAGGCGAGGTGGGTTGCCTGAGTAGAATACAGACTGGAAGTTTTGTGTGAGGCCAGTTTTCTGTGCTCGGTGTCAGATGTGTGAGGTACTGGAGACTCCCGGCCTCCCGGGTGGCCACATCTGCGTCAGATGCATCGACCTGCATCCCCTTAGGGACCGTGTTAGGGAACTGGAGATGCAGCTCAATGACCTTCGTCCAGTCAAGGACAGTGAGGAGCTGATAGAGAGGAGCTTTAGGCAGCTGTGTCACTCTGGGGCCTCGGGAGACAGATAAGTGGGTAACAGTCAGGAGAGGGAAGAGCAGGAGCCAGATGCCAGAGAGTACCCCTGTGGCTGTACCCTTTGACAATAAGTACTCCTGCTTGAGTACTGTTAGGGGAATGGCCTACCTGGGGGAAGCAACAGTGGCTGCACCTCTGGCACCAAGTCTGGCCCTGAGGCTCAGAAAAGTAGGGAAAGGAAGAGGATGGCAGCAGTGATAGGGGACTCTATAGTTAGGGGGTCAGACAGGTGATTCTGTGGATGCAGGAAAGAAGCACTGATCACGTCCAAGATATCCTGAAGTTGGAAAGAGAAGAGCCAGAGGTCGTGGTACATATTGGTACCAATGACATAGGTAGGAAAAGGGAAGAGGTCCTGAAACCTGAATACAGAGGGTTAGAAAGGAAGTTGAGAAGCAGGACCACAAAGGTAGCCATGTCAGGATTACTGCCTGTGCCACGTGACAGTGAGTATAGGAATAGAGTGAGGTGGAGGATAAATGCGTGGTTGAAGGATTCAGATTTCTAGATCATTTGGGACCTCATTTGGGGCAGGAGAGACCTGTACAAAAAGGATGGGTTGCACTTGAATCCCAGGGGGACCAATATCCTGGCAGGGAGGTTTGCTAAGACTACTGGGGAGAGTTTAACTTGGGTTGCTGGGGGGTGGGAATCAAACTGAAGAGACAGAGGAAGAGGCGGTTGGCTCACAAATAAGGAAAGCTTGGAGATAGTGCGAGAGGGAGGATAGGCAGGTGATAGAGAAGGGACACACTCAGAGTGATGGTTTGAGATGTGTCTACTTTAATGCAATGAGTATTCTAAACAAAGTAGATGAGCTTAGAGCATGGATCAGTACTTGGAGCTATGAAGTTGTGGCCGGTACAGAGACTTGGATGGCTCAGGGGCAGAAATGGTTACTTCAAGTGCCAGGCTTTAGATGTTTCAGAAACGACAGGTAGGGAGGCAAAAGATTGTGTCATGGCTGCAGAAAAGGAGGAAGTCATGGAGGGATTGTCTATGGAGTCTCTGTGGGTGGAAGTTAGGAACAGGAAGGGGTCAATACCTCTACTGGGTGGTTTTTTACAGACCACCTAATAGTAACAGGGATATCAAGTAGCAGATGGGGAAACAGATTCTGGAAAGTTGTAATAATAACAGGGTTGTCGTGGTGGGAGATTTTAATTTCCCAAGTATTGATTGACATGTCCCTAGAGCGAGGGGTTTAGTTGGGGTGAAGTTTGTTAGGTGCGTTCAAGAAGGTTTCTTGACACAATATGAAGATAAGTCTACAAGAGGAGAGGCTGTAGTTGATCTGGTATTGGGAAATGAACCTGGTCAGGTGTCAGATCTCTCAGTGGAAGAGCATTTTGGAGATAGTGATCACAATTCTATCTCCTTTACCATAGCGTTGGAAACGAATAGAAACAGAGAAGTTAGGAAGCAAAGGGAAATATAAGGCTGTCAGGCAGGAACTTGGAAGCATAAATTGGAAACAGATGTTCTCAGGGAAAAGTATGGAAGAAATGTGGCTAATGTTCAGGGGATATTTGCATGGAGTTCTGCATAGGTATGTTCCAATGAGACAGGGAAAGGACGGTAGGGTACAGGAACCATGGTATACAAAGACTGTAATAAGTCCAGTCAAGATGAAAAGAAAAGCTTACAAAAGGTACAGACAGGTAAAAAGGTTCAAAAAGCTAGGTAATGTTAGAGATCTAGAAGATTATAAGGCTAATAGGAAGGAGCTTAAGAAGGAAATTAGGAGAGCCAGAAGGGGACATGAGAAGGCCTTGGTGGGCAGGATTAAGGAAAACCCCAAGGCATTCTACAAGTATGTGAAGAGCAAGAGGTTAAGACGTGAAAGAATAGGACCTATTAAGTGTGACAGTGGGAAAGTATGCATGGAACCAGAGGAAATAGCAGAGGTACTTAATGAATACTTTACTTCAGTATTCACTATGGAAAAGGATCTTGGTGATTGTAGTGCTGACTTGCAGCCGACTGAAAAGCTTGAGCATGTAGATATTAAGAAAGAGGATGTGCTGGAGCTTTTGGAAAGCATCAAGTTGGATAAATCGCCGGGACCAGATGGGATGTGCCCCAGGCTACTGTGGGAGGCAAGGAAAGAGATTGCTGAGCCTCTGGCAATGATCATTGCATCATCAATGGGGATGGGAGAGGTTCCGGAGGATTGGAGTGTTGCAAATGTTGTTCCTTTATTCAAGAAAGGGAGCAGAGATAGCCCAAGAAATTATAGACCAGTGAGTCTTACTTCAATGGTTGGTAAGTTGATGGGGAAGATCTTGAGAGGCAGGATTTATGAACATTTGGAGAGGTATAATATGATTAGGAGTAGTCAGCATGGCTTTGTCAAGGGCAAGTCGTGCCTTATGAGCTTGATTGAATTTTTTGAGGATGTGTCTGAACATATTGATGAAGGAAGAGCAGTAAATGTAGTGTATATGGATTTCAGCAAGGCATTTGATACGGTACCCCATGCAAGGCTTATTGAGAAAGTAAAGAGGCATGGGATCCAAAGGGACGTTGCTTTATGGATCTCAGAACTGGCTTGCCCACAGAAGGCAAAGAGTAGTTGTAGACGGGTCATACTCTGCATGGAGGTCGTTGACCAGTGGTGTGCCTCAGGGATCTGTTCTGGGACCCTTACTCTTCATGATTTTTATAAATGACTTGGATGAGGAAGTGGAGAAATGGGTTAGTAAGTTTGCTGATGACACAAAGGTTGGAGGTGTTGTGGATAGTGTGGCGGTCTGTCAGAGGTTACAACGGGACATTGATAGGATGCAAAACTGGACTGAGGAGTGGCAGATGGAGTTCAACCCAGATAAGTGTGAAGTGGTTCATTTTGGTAGGTCAAATATGATAGCAGAATATAGTATTAATGGTAAGACTCTTGGCTGTGTGGAGGATCAGAGGGAGCTTGGGGTAAGAGTCCATAGGACGCTCAAAGCCGATGCGCAGGTTGACTCTGTGGTTAGGAAGATGTACGGTATATTGGCCTTCATCAATCGTGGAATTGTATTTAGGAGCCGAGAGGTAATGTTGCCGCTATATAGGACACTGGTCAGACCGGACTTGGAGTACTGTGCTCAGTTCTGGTTGCCTCACTACAGGAAGGATGTGGAAGCCATAGAAAGGGTGCAGAGGAGATTTACGACGATGTTGCCTGGTTTGGGGAGCATGCCTTATGAGAATAGATTGAGTGAACTCGGCCTTTTCTCCTTGGAGCGATGGAGGATGAGAGGTGACCTGATAGAGGTGTATAAGATGATGAGAGGCATTGATCGTGTGGATAGTCAGAGGCATTTTCCCAGGGCTGAAATGGTTGCCACAAGAGGACACAGGTCTAAGGTGCTGGGGAGTAGGTACAGAGGAGATGTCAGGGGTATTTTTTTTACTCAGAGAATGGTGAGTGCATGGAATGTGCTGCCAGCAACATTGGTGGAGGTTGATATGATAGGGTCTTTTAAGAGATATTTAGATAGGTACATGGAGCTTAGTAAGATAGAGGGCTATGGGTAAGCCTAGTAATATCTAAGGTAGGGACATGTTCAGTACAACTTTGTGGGCCGAAGGGCCTGTATTATGCTGTAGGTTTTCTATGTTTTTGTTTCTAACACTACATGAATTTTCTAATTCTCATTGAAATTTATATTCCACATCCTGTCCCTGGTATATAATTTCCTGCAGGATCTTTTTACACTTACAGTTTCCTAACTCTACCCAGAAGGATTCTACATCTTACAATCCTATATCACCTCTTTCGAAGGATTTAATTATGTTTTTTAACAGTGGAATCACCCTACCCTGCCTGCCTGCCTATCTGCCTGTCCTTTCAAAACAAAGTATATCCTTGAATGATAAACTCCCAAATATGATCTTCGTTCAGCCATGACTCAGAGATGCACACAACATCATACCTGCCAATCTCTAACTGCACTACAAGATCATCTACCTTATTCCATATACAGGTGTCCCCCGCTTTTCGAACGTTCGCTTTACGAAACCTCACTGTTACGAAAGACATACATTAGTTCCCTGCTTTCGCTAACAGAAGGTGTTTTCACTGTTACGAAGAAAAGCAGTGCGCGGGGAAAAGCAGCGCGCAAAAAAAATCAGCGGGCGATAAAAAAGGCAGCGCTCTCTCCCCGGATTCGGAACGGCATTCTCGCCAGCATTGCTTAAACACGTGCCTGTGAGTAGCAGTTTGCAAGATGAGTTCTAAGGTATCGGAAAAGCCTAAAAGAGCTCGTAAGGGTGTTACATTTAGCATAAAACTAGACATAATTAAGCGTTTCGATCGTGGTGAACGAAGTAAGGACAAAGTGAGTTTGGCTTGTAGAAGTTGATGAAGATGATGTTGAAGAGGTTTTGGCATCCCATGACCAAGAACTGATAGCTGAAGAGCTGATGCAATTGGAAAAGGAAAGGATAACAATCGAAACTGAATTCAGTAGCGAAAGTGAAGTCATCCAGGAACTGAACGTAAAGCAACTACGTGAGATTTTCGCTGCAATGATAAAGTACGACTTTAATTTTGAAAGGGTACGTTGGTTTAGGACATGTTTGCAGGATAGTTTGAGTGCTTACAAAGAACTGTATGATAGAAAAATGCGCGAGGCTCAGCAGTCAAGCAAGCCTTCCACATCAGCCACAGCAGACGACGAACCTCGATCTTCGACATTGAGGTGGGCAGACATAGGAGAAGATGACCTGCCTGCTCTAATGGAAACAGATGATGATGAGGTGACACCCCAGTGTCCCACCACCCCAACCCCCAGGCCGCGGACTGATACCGATTCGCGGAGAATGCAGCGGTAGCCGGGAGGCACACAGCACATCTTTAAGAAAAAAGCCGAAATAAACAAGCTAATTAATTAGGTACCGCCCGGCACATAAATGTCGGCCCAGATCAGAGGTGATAGCCGATTGCATCGCCTCTGATCTGGTCCGACAATTACGTGCCAGGCGGCACCTAATTAATTAGCATGTTTATTTTGGCTTTTTTTTAAAGATGTGCTGTGTGCCTCCCGGCTACCGCTGCACCCAGCATGCTTCGTGGATCAGTATCAGTCAGCGGCCTGGAGGGTGGGGGCCACTGCACCACCCCAACCTCCGACGACTCAGTCAAACACACCATCAACAGTGTGCTCGGCAAGCTGTCTTCCCGATTCCCGTAAGTGATACTACACTGTACATACATTATTTCTACTTTATATCGACTGTGTATTTTTATGTGTTATTTGGTATGATTTGGCAGCTTCATAGCTTAAAGGTTACTGGAGAGAGTGTTTTTGCCAACAGCGCTTGCGTGAGATTTTCGCTACGGAGAACAGTGCAGGCAATCATTGTGGAAAAGTATTTCTACTTAATATAGGCTGTGTCTTTATCATATCATTCCTGCTTTTGCTATATGTTACTGTTATTTTAGGTTTTATGTGTTATTTGGCATGATTTGGTAGGTTATTTTTGGGTCTGTGAATGCTCACAAAATTTTCCCATATAAATAAATGGTAATTGCTTCTTTGCTTTATGACATTCCGGCTTATGAACCGTTTCATAGGAATGCTCTACCTTCGGATGGCAGGGGAAACATGTACTCTGTGCATTCAAATATAATGCCTTCTGTCCTGCATTGATCACCCTTTTCGATTTTCGAAACAACACACTGACCACTGTTACACCACCATCAAGAATGCCGACCGTGCTGTTCCACGTCCTAACTTCAGAAAGTCTGCCCACCTGGATGTACATCTACTCCCTGAGTGTAGGAAGAGACTTAAGACAGCAGCACCAGTAGTGAGGACCAAGAAGGTATGGACAAGGGAAGCACAGGACTGCTTTGAATCGGTGGACTGGACTGTATTCAGGGATTCATCTTTGAATCTGGATGGGTGTGCTGCATTTGTTACCAACTTCATTAAAACCAGTGTGGATGAGTGTGTGCTTACTAAGACTTACTGTACATTTCCAAACAAAAAGCTGTAGAAGAACAAAGAGGTGCCTTGTCTGCTGAGGGCTAGATCTGTGACATTTAAGTCTTGTGACTCGGGTCTATACAAGAGAACGAGGTATGACTTATATTTCAAGGGCAAAGAGACAATTCTGAGCAAGGTTTTAGGCAACATCAGATGCACGGCAACCCTAGCAGGGTTTGAAAGACATTGCTTCCTACAAGGCAAAATCCTGTAGCATGAATGGCAGCGATGCTTCACTACCAGACGAGCTTAATGCCATCTATGCCTCTGTTGAAAGGGAGAATATAACTACAGCTGTGAGGATCCCTGTGGCACCCGGTGACCCTGTGATCTCTGTCTCAGAGGCCGACATCAGGCTGTCTTTAAGGAGAGTGAACTCTCACAAGGCAGCAGGCCTTAATCAAGACTCTGAAAACTTGTGCCAACCAACTGATGGGTGTATCCAAAGACATGTTCGATCTCTCACTTCAGCATTCAGAAGATCCCACCTGATTCAAAAGGGCAACAATTATACCAGTGACTGAGAAGAGTAGTGTGAGCTGCCTCAATGACTATCACTCAATACCACTTACACCTACAGTGATGAAATACTTTGAAAGGTTGGTCTTGACTAGACTGAACTCTTGCCTCAGCAAGGACCAGAATAGGTCAATGGCCGACACAATCTCAGTGGCTCTTCACATGACCTTAGACCACCTGGACAATACAAACATCTCTGTCAGGATACTGTTCATTGACAGTAGCCAGGTATTTAATGCCATAATTCCCGCAGTCTTGATGGATAAGCTATAGAACCTGGGCCTCTGAACCTTCCCCTGCAACTGGATCCTCAAATTAAAGAGGCTAGGCGTGAAGAGGTTAGTTCACAACAGGGGGATGGGAACCAGTGCAGAGAGACAGAGGAGTGTAAAGTGAGGGTAGAAGCAAAAAGTAGTAAGGAGAAAAGTAAAAGTGGCAGGCTGACAAATCCAGGGCAAGCATTAAAAAGGGCCACTTTTCAACATAATTGTATAAGGGCTAAGAGAGTTGTAAAACAGCGCCTGAAGGCTTTGTGTGTCAATGCAAGGAGCATTCGTAATAAGGTGGATGAATTGAAAGTGCAGATTGTTATTAATGATTATGATATAGTTGGGATCACAGAGACATGGCTCCAGGGTGACCAAGGATGGGAGCTCAACGTTCAGGGATATTCAATATTCAGGAGGGATTGACATGAAGGAAGGGGAGGTGGGGTGGCGTTGCTGGTTAAAGAAGAGATTAACGCAATAGAAAGGAAGGACATAAGCCGGGAAGATGTGGAATTGATATGGGTAGAGCTGTGTAACACTAAGGGGCAGAAGATGCTGGTGGGTGTTGTGTACAGGCCACCTAACAGTAGTAGTGAGGTTGGAGATGGTATTAAACAGGAAATTAGAAATGTGTGCAATAAAGGAACAGCAGTTATAATGGATGACTTCAATCTACATGTAGATTGGGTGAACCAAATTGGTAAAGGTGCTGAGGAAGAGGATTTCTTGGAATGTATGAGGGATGGTTTTTTGAACCAACATGTCGAGGAACCAACTAGAGAGCAGGCTATTCTGGACTGGGTTTTAAGCAATGAGGAAGGGTTAATTAGCAATCTTGTCATGAGAGGCCCCTTGGGTAAGAGTGACCATAATATGGTGGAATTCTTCATTAAGATGGAGAGTGACATAGTTAATTCAGAAACAAAGGTTCTGAACTTAAAGAGGGGTAACTTTGAAGGTATGAGACGTGAATTAGCTAAGATAGACTGGCAAATGATACTTAAAGGATTGACGGTGGATATGCAATAGCAAGCATTTAAAGGTTGCATGAATGAACTACAACAATTGTTCATCCCAGTTTGGCAAAAGAATAAGTCAAGGAAGGTAGTGCACCCGTGGCTGACAAGGGAAATTAGGGATAGTATCAATTCCAAAGAAGAAGCATACAAATTAGTCAGAGAAAGTGGCTTACCTGAGGACTGGGAGAAATTCAGAGTTCAGCAGAGGAGGACAAAGGGCTTAATTAGGAAGGGGAAAAAAGATTATGAGAGAAAACTGGCAGGGAACATAAAAACTGACTGTAAAAGCTTTTATAGATATGTAAAAAGGAAAAGACTGGTAAAGACAAATGTAGGTCCCCTACAGACAGAAACAGGTGAATTGATTATGGGGAGCAAGGACATGGCAGACCAATTGAATAATTACTTTGGTTCTGTCTTCACTAAGGAGAACATAAATAATCTACCAGAAATAGTAGGGGACAGAGGGTCCAGTGAGATGGAGGAACTGAGCGAAATACATGTTAGTAGGGAAGTGGTGTTGGGTAAATTGAAGGGATTAAAGGCAGATAAATCCCCAGGGCCAGATGGTCTGCATCCCAGAGTGCTTAAGGAAGTAGCCGAAGAAATAGTGGATGCATTAGTGATAATTTTTCAAAACTCGTTAGATTCTGAACTAGTTCCTGAGGATTGGAGGGTGGCTAATGTAACCCCACTTTTTAAAAAAGAAGGGAGAGAGAAACCAGGGAATTATAGACCGGTTAGCTTAACGTCGGTGGTGGGGAAACTGCTGGAGTCAGTTATCAAAGATGTGATAACAGCACATTTGGAAAGCAGTGAAATCATCGGATAAATTCAGCATGGATTTGTGAAAGGAAAATCATGTCTGACGAATCTCATAGAATTTTTTGAGGATGTAACTAGTAGAGTGGATAGGGGAGAACCAGTGGATGTGGTATATTTGGATTTTCAAAAGGCTTTTGACAAGGTCCCACACAGGAGATTAGTGTGCAAACTTAAAGCACACGGTATTGGGGGTAAGGTATTGATGTGGATAGAGAATTGGTTAGCAGACAGGAAGCAAAGAGTGGGAATAAACGGGACCTTTTCAGAATGGCAGGCAGTGACTAGTGGGGTACCACAAGGCTCAGTGTTGGGACCCCAGTTGTTTACAATATATTTTAATGACTTGAATGAGGGAATTAAATGCAGCATCTCCAAGTTTGCGGATGACACGAAGCTGGGCGGCAGTGTTAGCTGTGAGGAGGATGCTAAGAGGATGCAGGGTGACTTGGGTAGTTTGGGTGAGTGGGCAAACTCATGGCAGATGCAATTTATTGTGGATAAATGTGAAGTTATCCACTTTGGTGGCAAAAATAGGAAAACAGATTATTATCTGAATGGTGGCTGATTAGGAAAAGGGGAGGTGCAACGAAACCTGGGTGTCATTATACACCAGTCATTGAAAGTGGGCATGCAGGTACAGCAGGCGGTGAAAAAGGCGAATGGTATGCTGGCATTTATAGCGAGAGGATTCGAGTACAGGAGCAGGGAGGTACTACTGCAGTTGTACAAGGCCTTGGTGAGACCACACCTGGAGTATTGTGTGCAGTTTTGGTCCCCTAATCTGAGGAAAGACATCCTTGCCTTAGAGGGAGTACAAAGAAGGTTCACCAGATTGATTCCTGGGATGGCAGGACTTTCATATGAAGAAAGACTGGATGAACTGGGCTTGTACTCGTTGGAATTTAGAAGATTGAGGGGGGATCTGATTGAAACGTATAAAATCCTAAAGGGATTGGACAGGCTAGATGCAGGAAGATTGTTTCCGATGTTGGGGAAGTCCAGAACAAGGGGACACAGTCTGAGGATAAAGGGGAAGCCTTTTAGGACCGAGATTAGGAAAAACTTCTTCACACAGAGAGTGGTGAATCTGTGGAATTCTCTGCCACAGGAAACAGTTGAGGCCAGTTCATTGGCTATATTTAAGAGGGAGTTAGATATGGCCCTTGTGGCTACGGGGATCAGGGGGTATGGAGGGAAGGCTGGGGCGGGGTTCTGAGTTGGATGATCAGCCATGATCATAATAAATGGCGGTGCAGGCTCGAAGGGCCGAATGGCCTACTCCTGCACCTATTTTCTATGTTTCTATGTTTCAATTTCCTAACCAGAAGATCACAATCTGTGCAGATTGGTGATAGTATCTCCTCCTCGCAGACGATCAACACTGGCGCACCTCAGGGGTGTGTGCTTAGCCCACTGCTCTACTCTGTATATACACATGACTGTGTGGCCAGGTATAGCTCAAGTACCATCTATAAAAATTGCTGATGATACAACCATTATTGGTAGAATCTCAGACGGATGCAAGATATACCAGCTAGTTTCCTGATGTCGCAGCAACAACCTCGCACTCACTGTTAGTAAGGTAAAAGGGCTGATTGTGAACTTCAAGAAAGGTAAGATGAGGAACATGAACCAATTTTCATAGATGGATCAGAAGTGGAGAGAATGAGCAACCTTAAGTTCCTGGCTGTCAAGGTCTCTGAGGATCTTATTTGGTCCCAACATATCAGTGCAGCTATAAAGAAGGCAAGACAGCAGCTATATTTCATTAGAAGTTTGAAGAGATTTGGTTAGTCAACTAAAACACTTGAAAACTTCTATAGATATACCATGGAGAGCATTCTGACAGGCTGTTTCACTGTCTGGTATTGGGGGGCGGGGGGGCGGGGCTACTGCACAGAACCGAAAGAAGCTGCAGAAAGTTGTAAAATTAGTCAGCTCCATCTTGGGTACTAACCTCCACTATACTCAAGACATCTTCAAGGAGCAGTACCTCAGAAAGACGACATCCATAATTAAGAACCCCCATCACCCGGGACATACCCCCTTCTCATTGCTACCATCAGGAAGGACGTACAGAACCCTGAAGGCACACACTCTGTGATTCAAGAACAGCTTCCTTCTCTCTACTATCTGATACCCGAATGGACATTGAACCCATGAACACTACCTCACTACTTTTTTAATATATATTAATTCTGTTTTTGCACTACTTCTAATCTATTCAGTATACATCTATATACTCACTGTAATTGATTTACTTAATTTTTTTCTTCTATATTATGTATTGTTTTGAACTGCTGCTGCTAAGTTATCAAATTTCACGACACATGCAGGTGATAATAAACCTGATTCTGATTCTGATATTTCCCCTATTCATCTCATCCCTATTATCTGCCTGTCCTTCCTCACGGTCTCATCCCTATCATCTGTCTGTCCTTCCTCACGGTCTCATCCTTATCATCAGCCTGTCCTTCCTCACGGTCTCATCCTTATCATCTGCCTGTCCTTCCTCACGGTCTCATCCTTATCATCTGCCTGTCCTTCCTCACGGTCTCATCCCTATCATCTGTCTGTCCTTCCTCACGGTCTCATCCCTATCATCTGTCTGTCCTTCCTCACGGTCTCATCCCTATCATCTGCCTGTCCTTCCTCACGGTCTCATCCCTATCATCTGCCTGTCCTTCCTCACAGTCTCATCCCTATCATCTGTCTGTCCTTCCTCACGGTCTCATCCTTATCATCTGTCTGTCCTTCCTCACGGTCTTACTACACACTGCAACGACTTGTAGACCAACTGCCCTGTCCATAGCCCTATCAATCCGGTACCATTCCCTGATGCAGGGTGTGAGCATACCGATTGTACTGTTCCTGTGTATGTGATATAATGATATTGTTTTATCACTCATTTTCCAAGCATAGAATGTCCTTAAAAAAATGAAACAAATAGCAATGTTTAAGAGATAGAAGTACACAATTTTAACAAAATATTAACCCTTTCACTTAACAGATTTATCGAGGTTTCAGCCAGAAATTTAACCAATGATTGATTGTTTGCTTTTCCATTTTATCCAAAAAATACAGTTTTGAAACCTGTGAAGGAGAGTTTTTAAAGTGGAAACGCCACTGTACTGGGGTAGCTCCACTCTCTTGACCTCAGATATCTGGGTTTAGTGGTACAAGTAGTCGTTACAACCGGTGTCTTCCTTGGTTGCAGTGTCATGCCTTGTCAAGCCCTTTGTTCTCCACGATGCATTGCAGAACTAGCTTCCTGGCCATTGGATCTCATCCACCCAGTCTGCCAGAGGCAACCAATGATTAAAAACAGCTTACATCTTGCTGCAAATAAGTTACAACCAATTTTATTTACCACTTATTGTCATGAGAACACATCCATTTTAACATCAGGCCTACATAAAGACAAGAGATTCTGCAAGTGCTGGACATCCCAAGCAACATACACAAGATACTGGAGGAACTCAGCAGGTCAGATAGAATCTATGGAAACATTTTGGACCTATAGAACTACCAGGGCAGAGGAGCAACAAGACTCTCTTTGCACTCTTATGTTCCTCCAAAGACAATCTGTCTCCCTTCCTTCATTCCTCACCTTGACTTTGTTATTTTCTGGAACTTCCATCATAAACCTCTTCCACCTTTCCCACTTCCCTCCAGCTTTCTTAAGCCAGCCTTGAGGGCATGTGGATTTTTTTCATTCCTTTCACCTTTTTTCATCTGTCACTTTACAGAGTCGCAATAGTTGTTGTATAAAAATGTACTGTATATGCCACCGTTAAGAATGGTTAGAGAGAGATATAAGCCACATGCAGGCAAAAGGGTCTCACTAAGATAGCCATCTTGGTTGTGCCAGTTCTGCTGTATTATGTGACTTCTTGTCTACTTTAATCTTAATTGCAATGAGGAAGGTACATTGGACACTATAGAGCAAAGGCAGAACTTAAGCTATCCATCATTAAATACATCAAAGTGAACAGATGATGAAGGCTCCCCACTTGAAGACCACTGATATAAGTGGGTAACAAATGACATACATGGCTGTCCTAAGTCGGTGGGTTCCGGGATCGGATGTCCATGCGAGCAGGAAGCAGAATGAGGCATCAAGTCTGGTCTATCTGTGATGCTGGAATTCGGGATTCTGTCATTGCATTAGCCAAGGATCAATGCCAAAGATCAAAGCCAGTCGGTCGATCGGAAATCCAGAAGTCAAAGTCTGTTGGAGACTGGAGGAGTGTCCTGGAGCTGGAAGACTGTCTGTGTGTGGGTGGATGGGTGGGTGGGTGAGGGAGGAAAGAAGCTTGTTTTACTGTTGTTGTTTTGTTCTGTGTTCTCTTGTGGCTTCTGTGTTGTTCTGCCAAGCACAGCGGGCATGCCGGAATGTGTGGGCTGTCCTCTGCACATTCTTGGGTGTGTTGGTTGTTAATGCAAATTACGCATTTCACTGACTGTTTCAATATACAAATGATAAATACATCTGAATCTGAAATCTCTAGACCATACTGCACAAATTGCTTGTAGTTATCAATTTATCTATCTACCTATCTATCTATCTATCTAAATGTATAAAATGTTGTAAATATATAAAAATATACATTTATATATGGGTAGATAGATGTAGATATATGCCTTTATATTGATATAGATGATTGTTTACACGTATTGTCAATCAATAACAGCTTATCGAAGTCCATTAGATCTTGTCCACTATTCCTTTCCCTTGTAAATCCCTAGATACTGTATCCATAATTATTTCCTGTGTTTCCAACAAATGAAGCACCGTGAGACTCAAGCAGATAGAGCAATGTCATGAATGGCATTAAACAGTCGGCCAGTAATATTGCTAACAGTAATTTTGAGCTTTAAAATTTTGGCAAATTTGTCTTTGAAGTCTCAGAAATCTGATTAGCATGGTGCTGTGTGTGAAACATCAACCTCACTTCTCAGTGACCTGAGCTCAAACCCAGCTTCAAAGCCATGACAAGAACCTTTCTTAATTTTGACAGATGGAAAGGTTTCATGTGAACTCAAGTCTCGTTTCCATTACTACCCTAAACAGAAAAGCATTTGAGTTTTTGGATGACAGAACAGATGAGTATTCCTGTGAGTGTTCGGATAGTGCATTGTTGGCCAAGAGGAACAGGAGTTTTACCATGGATCTAATGATGATACAGTGATATAAAGGGTCCAGTAATAATGCAGTGGACACCTAAAGCACCAGCACCTCAGTATAAATGGCAATAGAGCCCAATATCTAACTGAAACACTGGTCCAGGACAGGCAGGGGGCATCAAGTTAACACTTCAGGTTGACATCTTCATCGGGACTTTGAGATCATGACCTCCTAGATTCCTCCAGCATTGTGCGCATTACTCTGGATTTCCAGCATCGACAGAATATCTTGTGGTTATGAATGCATTCTAATTTGGACAGAGAACAACAAGTGCACCAGTACCATTACAGTATAGACAGAGAACACCAATTACATTCAGCCCACTACAGTATAGACTGTGAACACTGATACATGCAGCCCATTACAGTATAGACACAGACAACTGGTTTACCAAATGCATTACAGAAAAGACATGAAAAACTGAGACACCCTGCCATTGCAGTATAGAATGGAACACCGAATATGCTCAACCTGTACAGTATAGAGAGGGAATAATCGAAAAGCCAGCCCGTACAGTATAGACAAGGAACACTGGTACACACAGCCCTTCATATTATAGACGGGGAACACTGGTGTATCCAGCCTTCATATTATAGACAGGGAACACTGGAGTATCCAGCACTTTATATTATAGACAGGGAACACTGGAGTATCCAGCACTTTATATTATAGACAGGGAACACTGGAGTATCCAGCCTTTATATTATAGACAGGGAACACTGGAGTATCCAGCCTTTATATTATAGACAGGGAACACTGGAGTATCCAGCACTTTATATTATAGACAGGGAACACTGGTGTATCCAGCACTTTAGAACATAGAACATAGCACAGTACAGGCCTTTTGACCCACAATGTTGTGCCGACCCTTAAACCCTGCCTCCCATATACCCCCCCCACCTTAAATTCCTCCATATACCTGTCCAGTAGTCTCTTGAATTTCACTAGTGTATCTGCCTCCACCACTGACTGAGGCAGTGCATTCCACGCACCAACCACTCTCTGAGTAAAAAACATTCTAATATCCCCCTTGAACTTTCCACTGCTTACCTTAAAGTCATGTCCTCTTGTATTGAAAACAACAGGAATTCTGCAGATGCTGGAAATCACATCAAAGTTGCTGATGAACGCAGCAGGCCAGGCAGCATCTGTAGGAAGAGGTGCAGTCGATGTTTCAGGCCGAGACCCTTCGTCAGGACTAACTGAAGGAAGAGTGAGTAAGGGATTTGAAAGTTGGAGGGCGAGGGGGAGATCCAAAATGATAGGAGAAGACAGGAGGGGGAGGGATGGAGCCAAGAGCTGGACAGGTGATAGGCAAAAAGGATACGAGAGGATCATGGGACAGGAGGTCCGGGAAGAAAGACAAGGGGGGGGGGTGACCCAGAGGATGGGCAAGAGGTATATTCAGAGGGACAGAGGGAGAAAAAGGAGAGTGAGAGAAAGAATGTGTGCATAAAATAAGTAACAGATGGGGTACGAGGGGGAGGTGGGGCCTTAGCGGAAGTTAGAGAAGTCGATGTTCATGCCATCAGGCTGGAGGCTACCCAGACGGAATACAAGGTGTTGTTCCTCCAACCTGAGTGGTACCTCCCCTTTTGCGTGTCACCTGTCCAGCCCTTGGCTCTATCCCTCCCCCTCCTGTCTTCTCCTATCATTTTGGATCTCCCCCTCCCCCTGCAACTTTCAAATCCCTTACTCACTCTTCCTTCAGTTAGTCCTGACGAACGGTCTTGGCCTGAAACGTCGACCGCACCTCTTCCTACAGATGCTGCCTGGCCTGCTCCGTTCACCAGCAACTTTGATGTGTTGTCCTCTTGTATTGAGCAGTGGTGCCCTGGGGAAGAGGTGCTGGTTATTCACTCTATCTATTCCTCTTAATATCTTGTATACCACTATCATGCTTCCTCTCAACCTCCTTCCCTCCAGTAAGTAAAGCCCTTAATCTTTGATCATAATGCATACTCCCTAGCCCAAGCAGCACCTGGTGAACCTCCTCTGTACCCTTTCCAATGCTTCCACATCCTTCCTATAGTGAGGCGATCAGAACTGGACACAGTACTCCAAGTGAGACCTAACCAGAGTTTTATAGAGCTGCATCATTACCCCGCGACTTTTAAACTCTATCCCTCGACTTATAAAAGCTAACACTCCATAAGCTTTCTTAACTACCCTATCTACCTATGAGGCAACTTTCAGGGATCTGTAGACATGTACCCCCAGATCCCTCGGCTCCTCCGCACTTCCAAGTATCCTGTCATTTACTTTGTACTCTGCCTTGGAGTTTGTCCTTCCAAAGTGTACCACCTCACACTTCTCTGGGTTGAACTCCATCTTCCACTTCTCAGCCCACTTCTGCATCCTATCAATGTCTCTCTGCAATCTTCGACAATCCCCTACACTATCCACAACACCACCAATCTTTGTGTCGTCTGCAAACTTGCTAACCCACCCTTCTACCCCGACATCCAGGTCGTTAATAAAAATCACGAAAAGTAGAGGTCCCAGAATCGATCCTTGTGGGACACCACTAGTCACAACCCTCCAATCCGAATGTACTCCCCCCACCACGACCCTCTGCCTTCTGCAGGCAAGCCAATTCTGAATCCGCCTGGCCAAACTTCCCTGGATCCCATGCCTTCCGACTTTCTGAATAAGCCTACCATGTGGAAGCTTGTCGAATGCTTTACTAAAATCCATGCAGATCACATCCACTGCACTACCCTCATCTATATGCCTGGTCACCTCCTCAAAGAACTCTATCAGGCTTGTTAGACACGATCTGTCCTTCAAAAAGCTATGCTGACTCTCCCTGAGCAGACCATGATTCTCTAAATGCCCATAGATCCTAACTCTAAGAATCTTTTCCAATAGCTTTCCCACCACAGACATAAGGCTCACTGGTCTATAATTATCCAGACTATCCCTACTACCTTTTTTGAACAAGGGGACAACATTCGCCTCCCTCTAATCCTTTGGTATCATTCCCATGGACAACCAGGACATGAAGATCCTAGCCAGAGGCTCATCAATCACTTCCCTCACCTCTTGGAGCAGCCTGGGGAATGTTCCGTCAGGCCCCGGGGACTTATCCGTCCAAATGTATTTTAACAACTCCAACATCTCTTCTCCCTTAATATCAACATGCTCCAGAACATCAACCTCACTCATATTGTCCTCACCATCATCAAGTTCCCTCTCATTGGTGAATACCGAAGAGAAGTATTCATTGAGGACCTCGTTCACTTCTACAGCCTCCAGGCACTTCTTCCCATCTTTACCTCTAATCGGTCCTATCTTCACTCCTGTCAACCCTTTGTTCTTCACATAACTGAAGAATGCCTTGGCGTTTTCCTTTACCCTACTCACCAAGGCCTTCTCATGCCCCCTTCTTGCTCTCCTCAGCCCCTTCTTCAGCTCCTTTCTTGCTTCCCTATATTCCTCAATAGACCCATCTGATCCTTGCTTACTAAACCTCATGTATGCTGCCTTCTTCCACCTGACTAGATTCTCCACCTCACTTGTCACCCATGGTTCCTTCACCCTACCATTCTTTATCTTCCTCATCGGGACAAATTTATCCCTAACATCCTGCAAGAGATCCCTAAACATCGACCACATGTCCATAGTACATTTCCCTGCAAAAACATCATCCCAATTTACACCTGAAAGTTCTAGCCTCATAATTAGCCCTTCCCCAATTAAATATTTTCCTGTCCTCTCTGATTGTATCCTTTTCCATGATAATGTTAAAGACCAGGGAGCGGTGGTCACTGTCCCCCAGATGCTCACCCACTGAGAGATCTGTGACCTAACCTGACTCGTTACCTAATACTAGATCTAGTATGGCATTCCCCCTAGTCGGCCTGTCAACATACTGTGACAGGAATCCGCTCTGGACACACTTAACAAACTCCACCCCGTCTAAACCATTGGAACTAATCAGGTGCCAATCAATATTAGGGAAGTTAAAGTCCCCCATGATAAGCAACCCTGTTATTTTTGCACCTTTCTAAAATCTGCATCCCAATCTGCTCCTTGGTATCTCTGCTACTACCAGGGGGCCTATAGAATACTCCCAGTAGAGTAACTGCTCCCTTCCTGTTCCTGACTTCTACCCATAATGACTCAAAAGAGGATCCTGCTACATTATCCACCCTTTCTGTAGCTGTAAGAGTATCCCTGACCAGTAATGCCACCTCTCCTCCCCTTTTCCCCACTCTCTATCCGTTTTAAAGCACCGAAATCCAGGAATATTGAGAATCCATTCCTGCCCTGGAGCCAGCCAACTCTCTATAATGGCCACTACATCATAATTCCATGTATGTATCCAAGCTCTCTTGATATTATAGACAGGGAATACAGGTACACACAGCCCTTTATATTTTAGACAGGGAACACTGGTGTACCCAGACCTTAATATTATAGACAAGGAACACTGGTGTATTCAGCCCTTCATATTGTAGACAGGGAATACTGGTACACACAACTCTTTATATAATAGACAGAGAACACTGGTACACACAGCCTTTATATTATAGACCAGGAACACATGCAGACACAGCCCTTTATATTAGAGACAGGAAAAACTGAAACACACAGCCCTTTATATTATAGGCAGGGAACACTGGTACACCCACCCATTTAATTATTATAGACAGGGAACACAGGTACACACGGCCCTTTATATTATAGACAGGAAACAATGGTGTATCCAGCTGTTTATATCATAGATGGAACAATGGTGTATCCATACCTTTATATTATAGACCGGGAACACTGGTGTATCACTGGTGTATCCAGTCCTTTATATTATAGACCAGGAACACTGGTACACACAGCCCTTTATATTATAGTCAGGGAACTTAGGTACAGACAGGCCTTTATATTATAGACAGGGAACACTGGTGTATCACTGGTGTATCCAGCCTTTATATTTTAGACAGGGAACACTGGTGTATCCAGCCCTTTATATTATAGACTGGGAACACTGGTACACACAGCCCTTTATATTATAGACTGGGAACACTGGTACTGACAGGCCTTTATATTATAGGCAGGGAACTTAGGTACAGACAGGCCGTGATATTATAGACGGGGAACACTGGTGTATCCAGCCTTTATATTATAGACTGGGAACACTGGTACACACAGCCCTTTATATTATAGACAGGGAACACAGGTACTGACAGGCCTTTATATTATAGGCAGGGAACACTGGTGTATCCAGCCTTTATATTATAGACAGGGAACACTGGTGTATCACTGGTGTATCCAGTCCTTTATATTATAGACCGGGAACACTGGTACACACAGCCCTTTATATTATAGACGGGGAACACTGGTACACACAGGCTTTTATATTATAAAGGGAGAACACTTGTGTATCCAGCCCTTTATATTATAGACAGGGAACACTGGTGTATCCAGCCCTTTACACAGAACACTAATATACCCTGGCCTTTACATTATAGAGAGGGAACACTTGTACTGAAAACCCTTTGCACAATAGTCAGGAAACCCTGGTTTACCCAGCACATTACACAAACACGGGTAATCCTAGCCCTTTACAGTATAGACACAGAACACTGTTAAACCTAGCTCTTTAACACTATTAAATCCAGCCCTGTTTAGTATATACAGAGAATTCTCTTAAACCCAGCCCTTTTTAGTATAGACAGAGAGCACTGTTAAACCCAGCCCTGTTTAGTATATACAGAGAACTCTGTTAAATCCAGCCCTTTTTAGTATAGACAGAAAACACTGTTAAACCCAGCCCTTTTTACCATACACAGAAAACACTGTTAAACCCAGCACTTTTTAGTATAGACTGAGAACACCGTTACACCCAGTCAATTACAGTATAGACAGCGAACTCTGTTAAACCCATCCCATTACATTTTTGGCTAAGACCCTTCATCAGGACAGTGATATTCTGAAAGAGTCATTTAGTTTATTTAGTTTAGTTCATTGAGACTATTGTCATATACATCACTGTGTGAGGTGGTCGTGCTGGAGAGACTTCTGTGGTCCCGAGATCCCAAGGAGATGCCATCTGGAATTTAGCCAACTGGCGTTTAGCTCCTACTAGGATCACCCAAGGTTCCAGACAAACAGCGATCCAAACAAGACCTCAATTGTGGAACTGGAAATAAGGCTGCAGTACAGAAGGATCCCCATTCTTCTTGCATTCCATGCCACTGTATCCCCACCGAGATTTGTCACGAACTGTGTCTTGCCTGCCCACACATCAGCCAGCCCACATTAAACAAAGTCATGCACAGGCTTTCTCCATGAAGAGAATCCAGCCTAAAATCCCAAAAAAAACCATAGGAGAACATCACACCTGACTCGAGCAATCACACCATAGAACCATAGAAACTACAGGACAGAAACAGGCATTTTGGCCTTTCTTGGCTGTGCTGAACCATTTTCTACCTAGTCCCACTGACCTGCACACGGACCATATCCCTCCATACACCTCCTATCCATGTATCTGTCCAATTTATTCTTAAATGTTAAAAAAGAACCCGCATTTACCACCTCGTCTGGCAGCTCATTCCATACTCCCACCACTCTCTGTGTGAAGAAGCCCCCGCTAATGTTCCCTTTAAACTTTTCCCCCCTCACCCTTAACCCATGTCCTCTGGTTTTTTTCTCCCCTTGCCTCAGTGGAAAAAGCCTGCTTGCATTCACTCTATCTATACCCATCATAATTTTATATACCTTTATCAAATCTCCCCTCATTCCTCTACACTCCAGGGAAAAAAGTCCTAACCTATTCAACCTTTCTCTGTAACTGAGTTTCAAGTCCCGGCAACATCCTTGTAAACCTTCTCTGCACTCTTTCAACCTTATTTATATCCTTCCTGTAATTTGGTGACCAAAACTGAACACAATATTCCAGATTCGGCCTCACCAATGCCTTATACAACCTCATCATAACATTCCAGCTCTTATACTCAATACTTGGATTAATAAAGGCCAATGTACCAAAAGCTCTCTTTACGACCCTATCTACCTGTGACGCCACTTTTAGGGAATTTTGTATCTGTATTCCCAGATCCCTCTGTTCTACTGCACTGCTCAGTGCCTTACCATTAACCCTGTATGTTCTACGTTGGTTTGTCCTTCCAACGTGCAATACCTCACACTTGTCAGTATTAAACTCCATCTGCCATTTTTCAGCCCATTTTTCCAGCTGGTCCAAGACCCTCTGCAGGCTCTGAAAACCTTCCTCGCTGTCTACTACACCTCCAATCTTTGTATCATCAGCAAATTTGCTGATCCAATTTACCACATTATCATCCAGATCATTGATATAGATGACAAATAACAATGGACCCAGCACTGATCCCTGTGGCACACCACTAGTTACAGGCCTCAACTCAGAGAAGCAATTCTCTACTACCACTCTTTGGCTTCTTCCATTGAGCCAATGTCTGATCCAATTTACCACCTCTCCATGTATACCTAGCGACTGAATTTTCCTAACTAACCTCCCATGCGGGACCTTGTCAAAGGCCTTATTGAAGTCCATGTAGACAATATCCACTGCCTTCCCTTCATCCACTTTCCTGGTAACCTCCTCGAAAAACTCCAGTAGATTGGTCAAACATGACCTGCCACGCACAAAGCCATGTTGACTCTCCCTAATAAGTCCCTGTCTATCCAAATGCTTGTAGATTCTGTCTCTTAGTACTCCCTCCAATAACTTACCTACTACCGACGTTAAACTTACCGGCCTATAATTTCCCAGATTACTTTTCGATCCTTTTTTAAACAACGGAACAACATGAGCCACTCTCCAATCCTCCGGCACCTCATCTGTAGACAGCGACATTTTAAATATTTCTGCCAGGGCCCCTGCAATTTCAACACAAGTCTCCTTCAAAGTCTGAGGGAACACCCTGTCAGGTCCTGGGGATTTATCCACTTTAATTTTCCTCAAGACAGCAAGGACCTCCTCCTTTTCGATCTGTACAGTTTTCATGATCTCACTATTTGTTTCCCCTAATTCCATAGACTTCATGTCAGTTTCCTTAGTAAATACAGACGCAAAAAACCTGTTTAAGATCTCCCCCATTTCCTTTGGTTCCGCACATAGCCGACCACTCTGATCTTCAAGAGGACCAGTTTTATCCCTTACAATCCTTTTGCTCTTAATATACCTGTAAAAGCTCTTTGGATTATCCTTCACTTTGACCGCCAATGCAACCTCATGTCTTCTTTTAGCACTCCTGATTTCTTTCTTAAGTATTTTCTTGCACTTCTTATACTCCTCAAGCACCTTATTTACTCCCTGCTTCCTATATCTGTCATACAACTCCCTCTTCTTCTTTATCAGAGTTGCAATATCCCTTGAGAACCAAGGTTCCTTATTCCTATTCACTTTGCCTTTAATCCTGACAGGAACATACAAATTCTGCACTCTCAAAATTTCTCCTTTGAAGGCTTCCCACCTACCGATCACATCCTTGCCAGAGAACAACCTGTCCCAATCCACACTTTTTAGACCCTTTCTCATTTCTTCAAATTTGGCCTTCTTCCAGTTAAGAACCTCAACCCTAGGACCAGATCTATCCTTGTCCATGATCAAGTTGAAACTAATGGTGTTATGATCACTGGAACCAAAGTGCTCCCCTACACAGACTTCCGTCACTTGTCATAACTCGTTTCCTAACAGGGGGTCCAATATTGCATCCCCTCTAGTTGGTCCCTCTATATATTGATTTAGAAAACTTTCCTGAACACATTTTACAAACTCTAAACCATCTAGATCCCTAACAGTATGGGATTCCCAATCAATATATGGAAAATTAAAATCCTTTACCACCACAACTTTATGTTTCCTGCAGTTGCTTGCTATTTCCCTGCAGATTTGCTCTTCCAATTCTCGTTGACTATTGGGTGGTCTGTAATACAATCCCACTAATGTGGCCATACCTTTCCTGTTTCTCAGCTCCACCCAGAAGGACTCAGTAGACAAGCCCTCTAATCTGTCCTGCCTGAGTACTGCTGTAATATTTTCCCTAACAAGCAATGCTACTCCCCCACCTTTCATTCCTCTGCCTCGATCACATCTGAAACATTGGAACCCTGGAATATTAAGCTGCCAGTCCTGCCCCTCCTGTAGCCAAGTTTCACTAATTGCTATAACACTTCTACATATGTACTAGGATGCAATGAAAGTCAGTACTGGCATGAAACTCATGGAGTAAACTTACTTGCAGAGGTTCCATGCCATGATTTTCTCTGTCACAGAAGTGAGGGAGACTCCTAAGTTATTACTCAGTCAGGCATTTTGAACTTTGAGGACGCTCACAATTATGGCATCTGTGTCGTTCCCCCAGCATGCTCCATCCTTCCTAGGTGACAGAGATAGGATCTGATTTAGCACCAGAAGTAGCTCTTGACTGTGTTTTAGCATTTCAATGGAATTTCATCTGCTCCAAAGGTCAACAGTAGATGCCATTTCATTGGCCCTTCACTCAGCTCTGGAACACCTGGACAATGAAAGTGTATAAATTATCATTGACTACAGCTCAGCATTCAATACCATCATTCCCTTGAAACTAACAAAATCCCTATCAGGGAATTGGAGATGGAGAGAGTAGGTAATATTGAATTCCTTCGTGTTATCATAGCAGAGGATCTGTCCAGCAAGTAAGTGTCAGTACAAAGAAGGCAAAACAACACCCCTACTTTCTTAGAGGCTTGTGTAGATTGGCAAGTCAACTAAAACTTTTTTAAACTTCTGAGGATGCACAGTGGAGAATATCCTGACTGGTTGCATCATGAGCTGGTATGGAAACATAATGCATAGGAATGGGGAAGTCTGAAAGGGTTCAGTACAGCCCACTCGCTGCTGAACATCAATAACTCTTCCACAGAGATCGTTAAGATCACCAAATTTCTTGGTGTTCACCTGGCAGAGAATCTCACCTGGTCCCTCAACACCAGCTCCATAACAAAGAAAGCCCAGCAACATCTCTACTTTCTGCGAAGGCTGAGAAAAGTCCATCTCCCACCCTCCATCCTCACCATATTCTACAGAGGTTGTATTGAGAGTCATGTGGATAGGTTGGTGAAAGCTTTTGGTATGCTGGCCTTTATAAATCAGAGCATTGAGTATAGGAGTTGGGATGTAATGTTGAAATTGTACAAGGCTTTGGCAAGGCCAGATTTCAAGTATTGTGTCCAGTTCTGGTCACCGAATTATAGGAAAGATGTCAACAAAATAGGGAGAGTGCAGAGAAGATTTACTACAATGTTACCTGGGTTTCATCACCTAAGTTACAGAGAAAGATTGAACAAGTTGGGTCTTTATTCTTTAGAGCGTAGAAGGTTGGGGGGGGACTTGATAGAGGTATTTAAAATTATGAGGGGGATAGACAG